>NC_135853.1:612500-1085000 GCF_029677425.1 Wolffia australiana
ATTGTTCCTTAGCTTCGCGCCATTTCTGCCACGACATGATGGGCTGTCCTCGTCGTTCGGCCGAGAATTGCTCATTCTCCCAGAAGATCTTGGCTTGTCCGTCAAGCCGTGTCTCCGCGTACTCGACGCAAAGGTCGTCATCCATCCTGTACCACCTGAAATACGAGTTCATTTTTGATTCCCAATCAATGAACTCCTTGGGCTTCCTCGAGCCCTCGTGAGGCGGAATGCGTCGGGCGCGCGCTCCTCTGGATGCGTGCACGATGCTCCTCGCGCCGGCGCTCGTCGTCATCATAGTGCCGCTCGGGCGCGGTGATCCTCGTCGCGGGTCCATGGGGCGGCGGGCGGGAATGGGTCGTGTCGCGATGCGTCCCCTTGGTAGGGCGACCATCGCGATGCTCGGTCCCAAGGCACCGGGTGATGTGGTTGTGGGCATGCACCGTCAGCCCGTAATATGGCGGGGTGGCGGCCGTGGTATGATCCTCGCGTCGTGCGGTGGCTCGTCGAACCGCGGACCACGGGAGGAACGGCGTTGAACCGGCGAGCGGATAGTCACGGCTCGGTCGCTCGTCTTGGCGTATAGGGAGATCAGGTCGAGCATAAGGGACCCGTCGTAGCCACGGGTGTAGTCGTCCCGCGGCGTGCATGTCCCAAGCGCGGACATCCTGTGGGTCGCGTCACGGGCTCCTAGCTAGGCGTGCGGTGGCGATGCGCGTAAAGCGGCGATCAGGGACCTCGTAATCATCAGCAAGGTCCGGGTCGGGGTGACCACGCGGTATTCGGGTCTACCAGCCCGTAAGGGCGATGGGGGCCTCGTGCAGCGGTCCGCCTCAACTCCGTGCTCGGACACTCGGGTGTCGGCGAGCATCCGCTCCAAGCGCTCCGTCCTAGCTGCCGATGCGCGACGTTGAGCTCCTTGGTCGTCCGGAAGTTCTTCTCTTGGAGGGTACTGGCGAGTGGCACTTCGTCGTCCTCGTCCTCTACCCCGTGCAGGGGTCGCTCTAGGGGAGTACTCGACGATGGGAGATTTCCCGTGTGGTCGTCGCCTCGTGGTATCCCGGTCTTCGTAGTCACTCGATCGGGAGTCGTCGAGGACGCGCGGTGTGCCGCGTGGGGAGTGCTGGGATCGGCGTAAAGCACCGGGCGATGCGGTGATTTCGATGCGCTGGAGCACCGTGGCGTCGGGTGGGACGGCGTGTCCTCGATATGGGGTAAGGTAGGTTCCGCCGGCCAGGCGGTTGAGGTCCCGAAGGGCAATCTCGTTGCCTCTCTCGTCTCGCGACAGTTCGACTCGTCGCGGGAGGTAGAAGCTCGCGTTGCGCCATCCGTCGCGGATCGGCGTCTCTGACCATTCCTGGGTACCGATATGGATGCACGTAAAATCGATGGATGCGATGCACTAGATGCGATGCGATGCGAAGTCGGAGGCGTCTTGTGGCGACCACAGCCTGGCTCTGATACCAATTTGATGCCAGACATCGTCTCAACGGCGTCGACCGTCACGAAGGAAGGAACTTCGGTGTCGTATCGCTAACTAATCGGGTTACGTCCACGGCGTCAACCGATGGATATGCGGAGAACAGAAATACATGTATGGCGATAACGGGCGATGGTTCTCTGACGGCAGTGCGTGCAATGCGCCGACAAGCTATGAGAGCCAACCGGAGCGGGGCGGGGTCGCCAAGCTGGGTTGAACCAACCCTCCAAGTCGTCCGAGGTGGGTCGGCGCGCCGCGCCGTCGAATGGGGTAACTCCCACTGGAATGCTCACACGCGTCGGGCGTCCATTCGTGCGGACAGGTAAGGCGCTGCGTCTTTGTTTGTCGTTCTCTCAATCTGTCCAACTCACCTATCTAACCCGGCGCGGTGGAGGCAATCTGAAAGAATACTGAAGGAAATAAATGGCGTAAAGAGGCTAGGGAAAGCAGAGTACCTTCGTCGCGCTGGCGGCAGGATTTCGCACCAACTGGTTCCAGAGGAGGAGTTGTGGGGCGCCGGAGGTTGACTGGTGCGGAGGCGGTTGCGCGCAGTCAGCGCGGAGCGTCACGAGGCGTGGTCGGCGGCGGTGGCGCGCTTGATGGCGCGGCGGCGCGGTTGGTGCGGCGCGGCGCGCGTCGGCGTGGCGGCGGAACGCGGTCAGCGCGGCGGCGGCGTCGCGGCGGCGGCGCGCGTAGCGCGCGCGGCGGCGCAGCGCAACGCGCGGCAGCGCGCGGCGGTGCGCTGGCGATAGGCGGCGCGCGCAGCGCGGCGGCGGTGGCGCGCGGCGGCGCCTTGCGCGGCGGTGGCGCGGCGCGCAGCGGCGCGGCGGCGTGGCGCGCGGCAGCGGTGGCGCGCGCGTGGCGCGCGCGGCGGCGCGGCAGCGGTGGCCTTGGCGGCGGTGCGCAGCGCGCGGCGAGCGCGCGGCGGCAGCGGCGCGCGGTGGCGGCGCACGCAGCGGGCGCGCGCGCAGCCGGCGCGCGCGGCGGCGCGGGCGCGCGGCGGCGGCGCAGGCGGCGGGGCGCGGTGGCGCGCGGCGTGTGGCGGCGCTCCCCTTCCTCTCTCCCCTTTCTCCTCTTCCTCCTTCTTCTTCTTCTTTCTCCTCTTCTTCTTCTTTCTTCTATTCTTCTCCACGACTTGACCCTTCTTCTCAAAATACCATTCTTCAAAAATTTAGGTCAAGTGAGGGGAAGCGCCCACCTCTTCCCCTTATATATGGGTGAAGATGGGCCCTTCCTTAAGTCCAAAAAAACAACAAAACAAAACAAGAAAGGAAAGGAAATAATGAAAACAGGCTTGTCAGGCCCAACATAAAAGGGGAAGAGTTCCTCATATGGGTCCTTCCCGCTACACAACACGATAAAAGCGGCGCTATAGAATAAAGTAACCGAAGGTGTAACGGTGTGCTCCGGTGGTCGGCGTCCGCGTCATGCCGAGTAACGGAATGCGGGATCCCGTGTTGCTGCGGCGGCTCATCGTGGTGGCTGGACTCGTCTCGGTGGCGAGCTGGGTAGTGCCGGCTCCTCGGGTGCTGGGTCGGGGAAGTCCTGCTGCTCCTCTGCTGCTGGCTCGATGACGTCCGATGGTGACGCGCCATCAGGGAGAGAGGGAGCGAGAGAGACAGCGAGATGAGAGAGATGTTAAGAAATGTGAGATGCCAATATGAGATGTAGAAGAGAGGAGTAGAGAAGAATAGAGAAGGGCATCTCACGATCTTCAATCAAATGGCATTCAAGCTGGATCAACATAAACGAACAGAAGGTAGATAGAGATTAGAGGATGGACAGGGCGACGGGCGAAGCCGCTGCCCTGGGAGACATAATAGAAAGAAAAGCCTCTAATGATCTATTCTATTACATAGTTATTTATAGGCCTCAATGTGAGCGTTGTGTGCTTGACCGTTGTCTACCCTCTGTTGAGAAATATCAGGAGTCGACCGTTGTACTGCTATTTTGAAATAGCAGCAGTCGATCGTTATCAGCGGAGTCGACCGTTTTCCGTCTCTTCCAAGTGGTGCATTGTTATCTCCATAACACCCCCCTCAAGGCCATGGTTGGCACAACCATTGGGCTTGCTAAAGAATTCATATAGGCTGGAGCTTCAGTGATGGGCAAAGCTGGTTAGGTCTAGGTCCTTATCAGTAGATAAACTTGCCATTGGAAATGCATCAGATTTCGCCCTCAGAAACTTGGGAGATTTGTGCTGGCGCTTGGCCATGTTGACGGGGATGAACTGAGAGTCCACCTCCTTCTCCAGCAGGCAGGTCAGAACTCGAGTCACGGCCGTAGACATGGTTGACCCGTAAACCTTCACCGTCGCCATTGAATTGACGCAGTTGCGGTAAATGATAGCTGGATAGAGAAACGGTCCGCCATAGCTAGAAGCAGCCACTACCCCGCATCTCCACCATCGCATCTAAAATTCCACATTATACCGGATCCCAAAGGATTCCACTCATGATTCTGATCTTTGTAGGGGGTGAATTTCGACTAGGGAAACTTTCTATCTGGGGACAATGCTGATGATAGATGGACATCATTAGATTCGATCAAAACTCCAGCAACTTTTGCAGCAAAATTTTGAACTCCTGAAACCCTCGGAAAGAAACTTTGCATATCATCCTCCGCCACCAAAAAGGTGGAGGGTTGAGAAACTGGGCAATCTTGACCTTTCCATCTTATAATAGGAGCGCTAATTTTTGAACGTCCAGAGTCAGAACATCCAATTTCGCCTGATGTGTTCAAAAGCCGTACACATGGGTACCCATCTTTGTTGAGATACATGGCCTTCTCGAGATCTAGAACTGATTCAAAACTTTTTTTTTTGACCCTCCTGAGGGAAAGCCACTAACGATGAGTTGACATATCACGAAGAAGACGCAGATGGGTCGCCGGTGCAACATGCCGGAAGATGGCGCTATTCGATCAAGAAACCTCTCTCTACAATCCCAGATCCAAAAGTGCCTGGATCGCCGAATCCAGAACCTTGCGATCAGCCTTCCTAGCAAGAAGTTAACCTCCTGCTTCTTCTTCAAATAAAACGGATATTGCCACTGATGCTGGCAAAATTACTGCAGAAAAAGAAAGAGCTCACGCCAAACAAGACTGAGAATTCGTTGGCAGATCTTGGTTGTGCCTCGGCAGCATAGCCACAGGATCTTGAGCATTGCCGCAAGGCATATGGCTCTGATACCATGTTAAGAAACATGAGATGCCAATATGAGATCTATAAGAGAGGAGTAGAGAAGAATAGAGAAGGGCATCTCACGATCTTCAATCAAAAGGCATTCAGGCTGGATCAATACAAAAATGAACAGAAGGTAGATAGAGATTAGAGGATGGACAGGGCGACGGGCGGAGCTGCCGCCCTAGGAGACATAATAGAAAGAAAAGCCTATAATGATCTACTGTATTACATAGTTATTTATAGGCCTCAGTGTGAGTGTTGTGTGCTTGACCGTTGTCTACCCTCTGTTGAGAAACAACAGGAGTCGACCGTTGTACTGCTATTCTGAAATTGCAGCAGTCGACCGTTATCACCGGAGTCGACCATTTTCCGTCTCTTCAAACTGGTGCATTGTTACCTCCTTAACAAGAGAGAGACAAAGAGATGAGGAAGAGGGGGAGAGAGGGAGCGAGAGAGACAGCGAGATGAGAAAGAGAGACAAAAAGATGAGGAAGATGGGGGGAGAGGGAGCAAGAGAGATAGCGAGATGAGAAAGAGACAAAGAGATAAGGAAGAGGGGGAGAGAGGGAGCAAGAGAGACAGCGCGATGAGAGAGAGGGGGGGAGAGAGCCACATAGAGAGAGAGGGAGAGAGCCACGAAGAGAGAGAGGGAGAGAGAGAGAGAGGTAGAGACAAAAAGTGAGAGAGAGAGAGAGACAGAAAGGTAGATAGATAGAGAGAGAGGTAGAGATTCAGTCAAAGTAGAGGCTTCGAAGATGCCCTCCATAAACTCCCCGAGATCAACTCCAATAACATAAGTAGGCGGGGGCGGCTCATCAAAGGAACAACCCTGCCGTTTAAATCTCTCTTTTATAACAGCCGTAAGATTCTTCCCCTTTGATTTTAATCCGTTGAACTGGGCTAAACTTCTCTCTCCAAGGCTTCTGATGTTATTTTTTGTTAGGAAAAGGATTTTAATGATTTAATATAATAGATATTTAATGAAATTAACTAAGCAGTTGAATATAGTAGTAATATATAGACATTTATTAGATAAATATGTGATGGAGTATATTAGGGATAATAAGTTTATAATCAAGGTAGAAGCCCAATAAGACAAGGAAAATTGGGCCCAATAACAGTTGAAGGTTATACATATCCAATGTAGCCTCTTTCTAAGGTATTCTTTTTGGTGCTCATTCTCTCTCTTCTCTTGAAAAATCGTGATCTCTCTCTCTCTCTCAACTGAAAGTTCTTGAAAGTTCTGGCTGGTGGTGAGGAAATTCAAGACTGGTGGACGTCATCATCTGCATGTTTGTGATTACTGATTCTTCAAGAAAATCCTGGTTAGATTGTTCCATATCTTGTTGAAGGTTCTTGATACCAATTTCTTGATTTCTTGAAATCAAGATACCAATTTCTTGATTTCAATTGAAATTAATTGACGTCATCATCTGCATGTTTGTGATTACTGATTCTTCGAGAAAATCCTGGTTAGATTGTTCCATATCTTTTTGAAGGTTCTTGATACCAATTTCTTGATTTCTTGAAATCAAGATACCAATTTATTTATTTCTGTTGAAATTAATTTGAGGGTTCTTGAAATTCATTGACTTTCGTAAGTTAGAATCTAAAATCAAAATTTGAACATTCATAATTGGAAAAACTGATTTTGATCTTGGATTTCTGAAATCTAAATAACAAGTTGTTTTTGGTTTCTTGATTATGTGAAATCAAATATAAAGTCTAATTGAAATCTTGATTGATAAAGATTAAAGATTAAATCGCTTTTTACTACATAGTTAATTGATATAAAATTCAATTCGATTTTGATGTTTGCAATTATTTGAAATCATATAACCAACTTTCTTGGACTTCTTGATTATTGAATATATTGACAGCTTTAAATCTATTTGAATTCTTTGATTAATTCAAATTAGTTTTGAATTCGATTTCAAAATACTGGAATATGTTAGGCGCCCTAATTCTAATTGATTTTAAGTAACGTTCTTGAAATTTAGTTTTCTTCAGATATAAGAAATTCAATTAAAAAATTATTCATTCATCTTGTAAACTTGAATTTGAATTTTACATTGGATGAAATTTAAATAACTATCTAAATTGATTTCTTGAATGCATTAACTCGCAAATTCAAATACATTCGATATCTCCCATATATATATATATATATTCGATCATAATTGATATACCTATTGGATTTGAATTGATATATCTTTGTTATAACTGATCAGATTTGATACTAGTGTTTGATTTAAATTGATATCATCTAACTACATTGGATCAGAATTGATATAAGTGTTTGATTTAAATTGATATCATCTAACTACATTGGATCAGAATTGATATAACTGTTTGATTTGAATTGATATTTTCGAAATCACATTCGATCAGGATTTACACAGTGAAATTGTTTGATTTAATTTGAGATTTCTGAATCACATTCGATCAGACTCACTATAATTACTTTATTTGAATTGATATTTGTTAAATCTTTAACTTGAGTTAAGACAATTGATCTTTAATATTGATTGATCTGATTGTCTACTTTGAATATTTCTGATATCAGTAAACATCAATTGATCTCATTGGACTATCTTATTACAATTGAGAAGAATTATTACCAGTTGATATAAGTTTAGATTTTGACTGCATTTGATCATATCCATTGGTAGTTGACATCATTTGACATTTGATACACGATTTGTGACTTGAAAGTTGAAAAACAGAATTTAGGAGAAAACTAGGGTTAGGAGAAAAGTTGACTTAAGGTCAACAAAGATATTGTCATTATATTGCTTTTCAGGGAAGTGCATTAACAGGAGAAAGATCACATCCACTTGAACACGGGATGGTGGCCTGAGACGTGAGGACTTCGTCAGCACAGAGTGGACTGAGGAGAGGCTCAGAACGTTGCTGGAAGCTGAGAAGGCACTCGATCGAGGTCGAGGAAGACGTTGGCACCGAGCAAGTGTTTTTAGTGTGTGATTACTTGAGATCAGTGCGAGCGATTGTGCATCGCGAACAGTTTTTTTCACTTTGCATTTGCCAAAGTGATTAGTGGAGTCAGGGCGACTCCTCGGGTGAGGCGCGGCTGCAGTAAGGGCACATTAGTGCCTCGAAGCAGGGTAAAAAATTATTGTCCCTTGAGTGAAGTAAGAGAGAGTTAAAGAAGAAATTTATTGTCTCTTAGTTCAACATTTTTCTACGAATTGGAGCAGAATCAGATTCAGAAAGCTCCATACAAACTCCGGGGAGGTCCTTCTCTGAGGAGGAGACGTCGGAGAAGACGCCGAACGAGCTCTCAGAGGAGCTGGTTCAACGTCTTATTAGAAGCATATTCCACGGGCTGAATCAGACATTGGGAAGGGGCAACGTAGACCCATCAAACTTCCTTCCAGTATTGACGGAACAGGATATAATAAAATGACGGGCGATGATATTTTATTCCTGGACGCGCGTTGAAAAGGACAGGCCGCCGTATTTTCTGGATTACACTATTAGCGTCTAGACTACTATAGAGCGTGGGGCGGGAGGACAGTCTTAACTCCCATATGGGAAACGTTAAAATACTACAGCATATATAGTTTAGAGGCGTCGTTTACCTAGCTCGACCTTACTTGAATAGGATCTGTTCTATAGGCTCGTACAGCTGCATCCTTTAGCACAAAGGAGACAGACCACCAAGTCTGGTTGATGAGGCGTGACATCACGGTCAGAGCGTGAGTAGCGTCGCTCTGTGGCTCGCGCCAGCGGCCGCAGTGATGCAGATGATCGTTCCCCAGCCCGCCCTTGCCGGCGGGCAGGGGACGACCGCGGGATTGTTTGACAGACTCCCTCCTCCCTCTCTTTTTTTCCTTTTATTCTTTTTTTTGTTTCTCAACTAAATTGCTCCTTTCTTTCAGAATTATAACCCCCTCCTTCCTTTTTCCTCCAACTTTTCCTTCCTTTTCTTTCTGCATTAAATTGCTCCTTTCTTTCAGAATTATAACCCCCTTTTTGTCTACAAAAATAATCACAAACTCTGAAAATGGGTCTCCCCTCCTTCCTTTTTCCCACTACTTTTCTTTCCTTTTTTTCTTCTTTTTTCTTTCTCCACTAAATTGTTCCTCCTTTCTTTCAGAATTATAATCCCTTTTTTGTCCACAAAAATAATCACAAACTCTGAAAATGGGTCATCTCCATTTCACAGTACTCACTCCCTCCCGCCCTCCACAGCGTCTCAAGCCAGCACCAAAAAACAGACCACCGAGTCGTCGGAGGAGGAGATAAGATGCATATATATATCACATTGTTCTCCCCTTTGGATGTCCATCATTCGCATTAATCGGTAAATACTGTCTAGTATTGACATACCTCTCTGTTTTACTCGACCCACTGTCGAGTACTCCAGGAGTATCTCGCCTCCTATTGATAATCACCCCCTAAAGAATTTCAACTTCCTGGTCACCATGCCTCGTGGGGACGATTCTTCCTCATCGCTAGTATCTATATATTAAGCTCAAAAGCCAACAACCACATAATTAAAACCCAAATTTTGACTTTAACAGACTTGTCTTGAGCCTAAGTCAACCCCTTTTTGACTCGGATCACATTAGTCCAATCAGCTTACCCGCTATGCATTATCGTCTGCCCCGACGTACTTTCTTTGCGTTATAAACACAAGGTTTTTAAATAAAAAGGAAAGTTCTCTAGTAAGATGATGAGTGTGGGTCGACCCACCAAGAGCAAGCTTTTGACTTTTAAAATCCTTTATTCAATCGTCCTAGATCAAATTGGACAAATAGTGAGGTAATAATGAGAATACTACTCGTATCCATACATCAATCCCATCCATCCGTATCAATATATCAACTTCTAATTTATCCATCATCTCTTTGATATCTCTAAATCTCTATCTTTTTAAACATATTATTATTTGTCACCTTCTCATGTCCCGCAACCCTCTCTGTTTCTTGGCCTATAAAATACTCTTTCTCATCCCCTAATCAAAATTAAAATTCATTGATTTCCTAATCACCGTTTCCAATCATTTAAGACTACTTCCCACATCAATAGAGTGGCGTACATCCCAAGTTTTGATTGTGAAGATAAATAAAAAATTTAGAGAGGGTATTTTTCCATAATAACCTCTAGGAAGTTGTTTAATATTAACCACAATAAAACTATGAGATATTGACACATTAATCCAAGTGAGGAAAGTAGTTATGGAAAGAAAATAATGAAGAATATTATATACATTATTAAATTACACGCATCATTTCATAAACCATATCTCTATCTTGTATTATGATGGTAAATATGGGTCATTTCCCTCTCTGACTCACTCCCTATCTCTCTCTCTCTCTTGTTTTCTGTTGACTTTTGTCCTCTCTTTCTCCTCAATAATCCTCTTTCTTTGACTTTACTCGTCCACTTGTCCTTTCTATATTTAGATAGACTTGTTGGTTCTCTCTACCTCCAGCTATTATTGTCTTTTCTACCACTATCCTTCGTCACTCATTCTCTCTCTTCCTCTATTCTTTTTAAACGTGAAATTGTACTTCTCTTGAAATCTCTCTCCCTTAACTTTCTTTGCTGATAATGGAAGTAGCATGAATACAATATGTCAAGCTTCTGTATAAAATGTTGAGCTTAAATTACAGAAACAACCTCATTTCTATGATGTGGGTGAATTCCACTAAGAGTCATCTTATTCACAGGTCACTATTAAGTTTCAAAATTCTATCCTATGAAGATAAGATATGGCTTGATGTTCCTCTTATGAATGTAGGGTGTTTTCTGCAGACCTCCCTAGGGTGAAGCAGGAGAAGGTCAAGGTGGAGGCACAGAAGGTCGCGTGCTGCAGATCAACGGCCAAAAGAGCAGGGACAAAAAGGAGAAGACAAACCGCTCACACTGCATAGAGCCCAGAAGCAGCAAGTTACAGAGGTAGTTCTGATTTTCGGAGAATACAAAGCTTTAGAAAGTGTAGACAGCCATGGAGAATGATGTGCTCATAGTCACTGCACCCAAAGAGGAGGCCAAGAAGCCAGAAGTCAGGGCTATTGAGATCATCGGCTGAAAGATATTTTGTCTGGTCTCTCCTCTACCACAGATGAGTCTTTCTCAGTAGGGGTCATCATGTGTAAAGCAAAAAAATTAGTTTCAATGTCTAAAAATTTTGTCTTTTGGCACTGCCTCATGATAAATAACAAGCGATTTCATCAAGGATTTGCCTAACCATCCCCTCTTTCATGCTCCCTCCAAATAATTATACATTTTTCAGCACATGGAAGCACCAAACCAGCTGTGGCGAAGGGCCTCCAAACTATATTATCCCTTGATAGACAATAAAATGAGTTAATGATGGAAATCATAGTGCGATTAAATACCTTGCTTGAACTGGAGGTTTCAATAAATGTGCATTAACTCAATGAATTTATTTATACAGTATACTTTATTGTCCCTGAACTTTAAGTTTAACTATTGTTGTATGAACACAAATTTATTAGTACAGGGTGTTTAAATATTTCTTGTAAACTTGAAGATTCTGTAGTGTAGTTTTAACTTAATACGTATGTTCACCTCAACAAATTCACAGAGCAATAGATTCAACGATGTGTAGTCACTAAATATAAATTTTCATTTCTTATTTCTTTGGTGAGATGGGACTGGTTTCTATTAATCAAGTGACTGATAGGCATCTGGAATATTTTTGTGTTAGACTTATTGCATGAAAAAATTGGTATCACCATTGAGCAAAGAGTAGAGATTATGCTTCCTACTTTCGAACCTCAAAGAACTCAACCTTCAGTGTTGTGTTTAGTTATTTATAATCTACTTGGGGGTTGCATTGAATACTTAATCAGATTAAAGATAAACTGGTCTTATGTAAAATGAGAGATCTATGGCAAAATATTAATGATGCATAGATCCATTGTCCTGTGTGTGGAGGGGAAATTAAATACCAATTTGCAATTTTCATCCAAAATTGGATTTGGACGAAAATGGAAGGTAATGTAATGTATACAGGCATTTCACTATATCTGATAAGAGTTATTAGGGTTGTAAATGAATTTTGGATCGGATGGTATGAAGCACGTGTCCAATTTAGGCATTTGATATTTAGTATTGAAAGATGAGTGTCTCTTTTCACCCTTAGTGAAAATGGAATGCATTTTTATTCTGAACTCAAATTTGTATATTATGTTCTCAGTTTTATTTTTGATGTAAATTTAGGCATTTTTATATTCTGTTCTCAGTTTTAATTTTTTATATTTTTTGATGTACCATTAAAAATTATGCATATTAATGGAAATACAGAAGTTTCAGAACATTATTATGTATTTAAGTGGATAGTGTGCCTTTGAGATTGTATTCAGATCTCAGGAAAGCGTTTCTTACCTTTCTGTTTAGCATTCTCTTCCCCCCCCCCACATCAGCATATGCAGGCTGCCAAAATCTTATACATTTTTTTAAGTTTAAGTTTCGATAATAAACTATAAGTATCCATCATCCTGAAGGGAATCTAAATAATTTACTGTAGTATGAACCATGTAATTAGTGAAAATTAAACTTAATGGAGTTTATGGAAATACCCAAATAAACACACATATTTATTTTCCAAAGTATCTAATTTACAATAATAAGATGATTGTCTACATATTCATAAATGTTCCAAGAGACAATGGATGAAATATTTTCTACACACATAGTGCTATTAATTATCGAATTTTGTCTATGGTAAGATGAGATATACATAAATTTTAATCCAAAAGTTAGAATTATGTGTCGGAAATCTTGTTATGGAGCCACAAATTTTGAGAAAAAGCATTTGGGCTTCCCATCAACCTTCTCTATTGGGCCAACATTTTAGAACAAATAACTTGTTTTTATATAAAACATCTTTCTAAGTAAAAAATATATATTTCTAAAATAATCCAGACAGTATATGTGTGAAGAAAATAGTTTTAATTAAGAATTTTAATTTGTACTTTTATAAATTAAATATATATATTTTCAGAAATTATTTAAGATGCTTTCTCAATTATGTCTTTATTTTGATTCCACCATGAGTCACCACCCAAATTATTGTACAATTACCAATCATTGAAAGTCATTAATAATTTATGCACGAAATGGCGAGGCCATGATGGGCCACGAATCTCCTATGCCATGCTTTTTCTAAACTGCAGGGACAGAACATAGCTAATTCTATGAGATATAGGAAAAGAGCAAATATTAGGAAATAAATGTCAAGTGTAGCTTTCAACTTGAGACTGATTGATTATGATTCATTTAAATATTAACTGGACATTATGCAATGAAATCACCACCTTAACAATATAAGCAAATTGTTATGAATTTTGGAAGACAAAGTTCAAGTTTTTTGGCTTCAATAACTTGTTTCTCATTGGATGATGGAGGTTTAAATGTGAAAGGGTAATGAATTAAAGTATGAGAATCGCACAAAAAAGTAGGGTTGATAAGAAGAGCAAAGGAGTCAAACAGGATGAATATTTAGAAATTACTTTTTTTGTAGGTATTAAGAAAGAGTGCATTGCATGCCTTTTAACAAATAAAGGTAGATAGATTTAATATGGTATATTCAGAATCTATTTTATTTATGGTGCCATTATAATCTTGGCAAACAATTCTGAGTCCGCTCCTCTCATGTGTTTTTTTTATCCGACATCAAAGAAATTGTAATGATTTTGAACAACACATAGGGATGAAAATCAAATTTATTGGATATTATAAAGTAATTCTCATTTCTCAGTACGTGGTGTATGAAATAAAATATTTGATTGACTTTTTAGTCATGGATTTTATTGATATCCCCCAATATTTTTCATATTCACACTGTTTTCTTCATCTGCCTGTGATCGCTATTTTTTTTTGAAAGTTGTATCTCATTATGGAAATTGAATCGCAACATATTTATTTCAATTCCTGAAAGATGCCATCAATACTTAGGGATATGTGATTGGTTGAGGCTTAATAAATTGAAGGATGCATGGCATAAACATGTTCTTGCATAGCGATGAACATCACCTAACTGAAATCTACTTTAAGCTCACAAATTTATAACATAAAATTCTATAGTGCTGGCATTTCTTCTCCCACTTATATTTATTTAAAAATATGAGCTTGGAATTTCTGCAATGTGAATTGGATTAATTCTAGGTTATGAGCACACAATGAATAAAAAAATATAAATCAGTAGCCATCATGTGTGTAACCCCTTATTGAGTAGTAAACAAAGCTGTGGGATTAATTCATAGATAGGGGACTGAGCAAATCCATGATACTATGATAGGCGATATTGTATTCTAACGGGGACCTTATTCATCATAGTCAATAAATTGAGATTCATCCATTGCTGGTGGAGTGGAAGAAGAAGAAGCAATATGATAGATTGGAGGAAAAAGAAGAGCGGACAAAGAAATAGATAAGAGGTGGATTCACAGAGATGAATTGAAAGGATCATATTCTCCTTAATTATTGAAAGCAGTTCAGGTTTTACAGTTATATAAGGGTTTTCTAAGTACGGTTGGTATTAGCTTGTTACGAGTGGTTGTACAGATTGGAGATTAATTGCGGCCTCGAATCATTTCTGCCAGAGGCGGATCTGGGGTATAGAGCAGTTGGAAGTGGACGGATGACTGTCTTGGACAGACGGAATGGGACTAAACAGACTTCCATTAAGTTATCTGTCCGGGGCATTTCGGTTCATCCGATTTGTCATTCGTCCCAGTTTCGTCATCATCACAAGTCCGTCATCAGTCCCATTCTGTTATCAGTCTGTTACAGAAAATGAAACGGATAACGGACGTATGGATGACAGAACGGGGTCTTCTTTATATACATATTATGTTTTATGCTAAATCCCCATTTAAAAATCTGAATCCCAGATCTGTTGATCGTAAGTCCTAAATCCCTCATTCTACCCCAAAATGCCATCACCCGAAGTGGACATCCTTCTTCTCTGTCATCGCTCGCTCAAATTCGGGAACTAATTTTGTTTGGAAGAAAAACAGGTGGGGATTTCTGAGAGTAGAATACATGACGCTTTCCAGAAGCTTCTAGCTCGGGGGTAAATTTTTCTTTCTTGTCTGTTTGATCTATTAGTTACTTTTGAATTATAAGCGTTAGTTTTTGCTGGTATTCGAGAGTAAGACTAGTTGCTTTGTTTCGAGAATCCTTGCATCTACAATATGCATGTTTGTGTTGACTAACTTTCACTTAAATATAATAACTTTTTCAATTCAGCATTTGAGTTCTCATTGATCATATCCTACATCCACATTAGTCAGTTGCTGAGTTTGGGTTGAATCTAGTCGCGTTATGACACTGTTTTTACCTAATTTAAATGTGTTAAGTCTTTCCCTGCATCATATTAATCATCAATGACCTAATACTATGTAGGCCCGATAAGGGCCTACCCATGTAGGCCATATAGGCCTGCATCCTCTTTTATGAAGCGCTTAGTGGCTTTCTATAATCTAGGCCAATGAGGGCCACTATGAGAGATTATCTCTCTCTCTCACTATCTATATCACTCTATCTCTCCTATTGGGCCTATATTAGCCCATCTACCATTCTCTCTCACATACCCTTTATAAGGGTTGTATGGAACCATGACATCAATGACCTAATGAGAAAACCCTAATTTATCTCTCTATCTCCAACTCTCTCCTTCTTCCTTCCTCTCCATCTCCATCTTCTACGTGGTATTAGAGCGTAGGTCGATGACCTACGGTATCTTCCGTATCGGCGTCCAGGGCGGCGGAGGTTTTCCCCTTTGCCGCCCTGCATCTCCCGTCTGCTCTGCATCTCTCTGGCGAACTCTTGAACCGTTGCCAGAAGAACTGTGCATCTGTCCAACCGTGTATCTCTCTATTGCATTTCTCATGCTGGCCGTCCTCCCTACGCGCTTGCCATCCTCCCTACGCGTTATCTGCACGCCGCTCTTCCGATGTGCGTGCACAGCGCGCGCAGCCATCGTGTGCGCCCAGAATGTGCTTGATCTCTCCACCCTATGTCTTCGCCCTCTTCCTCGCTCTGTACCGTCGGAACTCTCGGAGCTCTGCGGCAGCTCAACAATGGCGATTTCCTCCGCCATAGCTTGTAATGTCGCCTTCTCGCCGCTCTCCTACCGCAAGATCAACCTCTCTCAAATTGGTGTCATTTCTGCCTCTCGAAGTGTCTCAAAATTGCCCAAATTTGCTGCATTGTACCTCCTTTCAAATTCCAGATCATCGCAATTTGTCGTCATTCGCGCCAGCACAACTACCTCAGCACCTTCATCTCTGGCTGAGCCCTGGCAAGGAGCGGTGCTAAAGCCTCTGGCCGTGCCGATCTTGACCGGAGTCATTCTCTGGTTCATTCTCGTGCCTGTCGACGTCTCTCGCGAGGCGTGGAAGCTTCTGGCAATCTCCCTGGCCACGATCATCGGGATCATCACGCAGCAGCTTCCCCTCGACTCGCTAGTATTGACCAAAACGTTGACCTTTGCAATGACCTTCTCCGCCTTCGACGATCCAATCCCCTGGCTCATCGCTCTGACCTTTTTCTTCACACGCGGGTTCATCATGATGGGGCTCGGCAGCCACGTGGCTTACCAGTTCGTGTCCATGTTCGGGAGCTCGTCTCTCGGGCTTGGGTACAATCTGGTGTTCAGCGAGGCGTTGTTGGCGCCTGCTATTCCTTCAGGCTCTACCAAGGCTGGTGGAATCTTCCTCCCTTTGGTTAAGTCTATTTGCATTGCTTGTGGGAGCAACGTTGGAGACGGGACTGAGAGGAAATTCGGGCATGGCTGATGCCCACCTGCTTCCACACTTCGGTTATCTCCTCGTCTATGTTCTCGAGGACCCTCTCTCCATCGGCATTCTCTCTCCATCGATGCCCTATTTCTGTCGACATTCTCTCTCCATCGATGCCCTCTTTCCGTCGGCATCCTCTCTCCATCAACGCCCTCTCTCCGTCGGCGTCCTCCCACTGTCGCCGAATCACCGAATCCCTGCCCGCAAACTCGCAGGGAAGAGGGAAAATATCATTCCATCCTCCATCAGTTTCTCTCCATCGAGCGGCAGCTCCTCATCGGTGGCGATGCTGTCTTCATCATTGGCAACATCTCTACCACATCAGTGGCACCTCACGCCATCGCCGACATCACTCCATCTCGCCGGCATCATATCATCGGCCACGTCTCCCTCATCTCGATGGCATCTCCCTTATCTTGGTGGCGTCTCCATCATCATTGACGTCTCCATCGGTGACATCTCCACCATCATCGGCAACTCCATCCTTGGGCGGCACCTTCATCATCATCTTGCCGCCTCCGGCCGCCTCGGCCTGCCTCGGCCACCCCCCATCGCCTCGGCCACCTCTGGCCACCCTCAATTGCCTCAGCCGCCCCCCGCCGCCTGTGGCCTGCCTCAGCCGCCCTAGGTCGCCTCAGCCGCCCTCAATCGCCTCAGCCTTCTTCGGCCACCCTCGGTCAACCTCGGCTGCCCTTGGCCACCGTCAGTTGCCCTCGCTCTCAACCACCCTTGATCACACTTCAGCCGCCTACGAGCCCATCGCCACGGCCTCCTGTGCCATCGCCATCCTTGTCAAAGCACCCGCCATCTTTATCCGGCAGAGCACCCGCCATCCCCATTCGGTGGAGCACCCGTCATCTCATATGGCTGAGCACCCGTCATCTTCATTTGGCGGAGCACCTGCCATCTCATCCGGCGGAGCACCCACCATCATCGTCTAGTGGAGCACCCACCCTCTTTATCTGGCGAAGCACCCCCTATCATCGTCCGGTGGAGCACCTGCCATCTTTATTCGGCGGAGCACCCGCGATCCCCATCCAGCAGAGCACCCACCATCTCATACGGCAGAGCACACACCATCTTCATTTAGCGGAGCACCCGTCATCATCATCCGTGGGAGCACCCGCCATCATCATCTGGTGGACCGCCCGCCATCTCATCCAGCGGAGCTCTTGCCATCTCATCTGGCGGAGCACCCGCCATCATCGTCCGGTGAAGCACCCACCATCTTTATCTGGCAGAGCAGCCCCCATCCCCATCCGGTGGAGCACCCACCATCATCATCCGGTGGAGCGCCCGCCATCTCGTCCGGCGGAGCACCCGCCATCCCATCCAGTGGAGAACCAGCCATCATCATCCGGCAAAGCACCCGCCATCTCATCCATCTGAGCGCCGCCATCATCGCCCGGTGGAGCACCTGGCATCTTTATTTGATGAAGCACCTACCGTCCCCATTAATCGTCATCTTTCGTCATTTCAATCGGTGGCAGAGTCATCATCCTCGACGGCGTCATCTCCATCGTCGGTGACGTCATGTCTACATGCTCTCGCTTCCATGTTTCAAGCTGGACATGGATGTCCATGTTCCAGCTTGGGGGTACTGTTTGAGTATACTATTTAGGCCCGATAAGGGCCTACCCATGTAGGCCATATAGGCCTACATCTTCTTATATGAAGCCCTTAGTGGGTTTCTATAATCTAGCCCAATAAGGGCCACTATGAGAGATTATCTCTCTCTCTCACTATCTATATCCCTCTATCTCTCCTATTGGGCCTATATTAACTCATCTACCATTCTCTCTCTCACGTACCTATACAAGGCTTGTATCGAACCATCAAATCAAAGACCTAATGAGAAAACCCTAGTTTCTCTCTCTATCTCCATCTCTCTCCTTCCTTTCTCTCTCTATCTCCTTCGTCTACATGAAGATTGCAGGAGAAATTCAAGATTTCGAGGCTATTCAGCGCTGGGAAGGAGATCAGAAGTGGAAAATCAGGGAAATTTTGTCCAAGGGAAGCTGATTCAGCGACATCACCCTCCATAGCTCTTTTGGAATAGCATCCAGAGATTGTTCATGAGATTTATCATCCTCATGCGATCCATCATCGGTTGATCTCACGAAACAGCGAAGCCAGGTTCTTCCTGTTTCTTAATGAGATCGAACTCCAATCTTTGATCAGTTCAAAGCTCAAGTCAAAGGAGAGATGTGGAAGATCCAAAAGCCTCTCTGCTATGGCCGCAACCTTGGTCAGCTTTGAGCTGAAATAGTTGCACTAAGCAACTCATGCCGCGCGGTATCTCCGCCCGCGTCCTCTCCCTGTCCCGCATCCTCCTCTCATATTTTCTTATTTATATTTATAATAAATTTGTCATGCATAAAAGTCATCCGTCAGTCCCCGTCATCCGTTCGTCATTTTTGTCATTTATCATCGGTCGCAGATGGCAGAGGACTAAGAGCTCTCCATTCAGTCATCCGTCCGTCGCTCCAGACAATGACGGATGACTATTTTGAACAGACAGATGACGTTTCGTCATCCGTCCGTCGCTCCAGACAATGACGGATGACTGATTTTGAACAGACAGATGACGTTTCGTCATCCGTCCGTCGCTCCAAACGATGACGGATGACTGATTTTGAACAGACAGATGATGTTTCGTCATCCGTCCTCCAGATCTATTGGGGCGCTTGGTTGTCTGATTGGTCGTTCTTGACTTTAACCACTTAGACGACAATAGGTTTTAGAAAGTATGAACATTCTACTGCTTTCGATGCGGTTCCAGAACTTTCTACGGCTTTCGCGGGAAGATTTGAGTCTTTTGGAGTGTTCTAGAGAGGGAACCGTTGCTCTTATAAAATGTGGAGGGTGCACCGAAATTTGAAAATCAGTGAGCAAAGGAAGTTGGAGAGAAATCGAGCGAGAGCAAGGAAGAAGCCGAAGAAGAATCGAAGATGTCGATCGTGCCGAGCATGTTCGGACGGAGGAGCAACGTGTTCGATCCGTTCTCTCTGGAGCTGTGGGATCCCTTCTTCAACACCTTCCGATCGCTGTCCAAGGTCAAGCCGTCCTCCAAGACGAGCTCCGCCTTCGCGAGCACAAACATCGACTGGAAGGAGACGCCGGAGGCGCACGTGTTCCGCGCGGACCTGCCAGGGGTGAAGAAGGAGGAGGTGAAGGTGGAGGTGGAGGAAGGCCGCGTGCTGCAGATCAGCGGCGAAAGGAGCAGGGAAAAGGAGGAGAAGACGGACCGCTGGCACCGCGTGGAGCGCAGCAGTGGCAACAAAGACTTAAGGAAAGCTGCAAAAGGAAAGTTGTAGCGAAACAAAGACTTAGGGAGAGAGAGAAGCAGAATTAGACTATAATGTATAAATATAGATAGAAACTGAGACATAGTGCAAGAGATGGATAGGCAAGGAGGAGAGAGAGGGAGAAAAATAAAGAGAGTACGTGAAAAATGTAGAGAGAGGGCTGTAGAGAGATAGAGATGGATGGGGAGAGAGGAGGAGAAGTAGAGAGACATAGAAAATGACGAGAGAAGTTGAAACACAGATCTACAGATGGAGAAGCAAGGAGAGGAGAGAGACGGAAAATAGACAAAGTGGATGAGAAAGGGAGTTGTTCAGAGACAGAGATGCAGGGAGGGAGAGAAGGATAATTAGACTATTATGTAGAAAATAACAAAAGAAACTGAAATAGAGATCTACAAATAGATAGGCAAGGACAGAGAGAGAGAAAATAAAAGGACAATGGATGAGAAAGGGAATTGGAGAGACAGGGCCAGAAATAGAGAGAGAGAGAGAGAAATAGATAGATAGATAGATAGATATATAGATAGAGAGAAAGAGAGATAGATAGATAGAGAGAGAGAGAAACAAAGATCCAGGGATAGAGAGATGAGAATCAGATTATAGAGTGAGAGATAGGCAAAAATATTTAGATACATACATAACAAGACAGAGTATCAGACATGTATACACATATATATACATGAAAGATAGAGAGTTATAAATGAAAAGAGACAGAGTTCAGATATATATATACATATGTATGTATACAGACCTATATATTCATATTTATATAGAATGAAAGAGAGAAGTAGAGAGTCAGGAAAAGAGAAAACAGACGTGCCTCTCTGCACTTATCTACTGTGAACGAGAAATTGAGCAAAGAATGAGGGGATAGATAGACAAAAAAGATACAGTGTAGAGTTAATAAGCAGGGAGAGAAACATGCAGAAAGAGGGAGAGAGAGACGCCCAAAGCAGGGACATGTGTCGAGATTCTATAGAGATCTATGGAGGGGTAGCGAGATTTGCAGCGTGTGAGAGAGATAGCTATCCTGGGACATACATGTATATGAAGGTAAAAGAGGAGAGATACAGAGGGTTAAAGAGAAATGCAGGAAGCAAGAGAGACATGCCCGAAGAGGGGGAAAGAAAGGGCGATGAAGAAACTGAAAGAGATATGCAATAAGAGAGACATCACCAACGGAAACTACAATTGACTAACAATGAACAAAATATGCTAACAAGATTGATTGTTGTCACCAATATCAAAATTTTCACAATGAGTAGAGGGTAACGGATGCCACTTAAAACTCAAAGCTAATAAGAGGTTATAAATACTCACCGATAAATCTGAGAGCAGAGGGTTCCAGGCGAGAGACCAGAGCAAATCAACGGCTGATCATCCTATAGCAATATCCTCATGAGAGAGAGCCAGAGAGGTTGATTATCCGGCAACTTGGGGGCAAGGGGAACGGCTTGTATTGGGCGAGGTTCAGGAAGTGTTTTTTACATAATAACTACATAACCTACTTTATCGTCCTGGATATCGGACAGGACGCTACTCCCTCGGACGCCATGACTTCTGGGTGGGACAAGATGTGGAAGAAAATCTCCACGATGGGACAAAGTTCGCACGGGATGAGGTGAACAAGCCCCAAAAAAATGGGACATGGGAGGGAACGATTATCGTCCCATCCTGTCCTTCATCCACATCCTGGACGATCGAGCACTATAGTTGCATTTAATTATTAATCAAAGTAGAAATATAGGTAAATTAAGTTAAAGGAAAGGAATATGTAAACAATTGGCCATATCAAAGCTATGAGGATTAAATCAACTTTGGATGGAGGTAATACGCTAAGAGAAAAAAAAGTATTTTTTTTTATGAACTCTAATTTGAATTTCCTAAAACAAATTGTTTTGGATGTCCCTTCAATTTTTTATTACCACCATGCATATAAATGGCACTATGGAAGTTTTATACATTCCAACGGATTTTAGGAATTTGATATTGTATTAGTAAACTACATGAGAACTCTTTCTTGTACTATTTTTCTCCATCATTTTCTGTTCTGCAGCTTGCTCTCCCCCCTCTCAACATTGTCAGTTTCACGGCTAAACATTAAGTTGCAAATTTTTTAATTATTTCAATTTTTTTATCTGTCTTATTCTATTGATTATCTAATATTATCCATGGTATGATTATATATACAAGATTTTTCATCAAAAAATGAAATATCAGTGTCATGTATCTTTCATAGGAATCAAGTTTTTCATTTACTTTTGACTTGCCCTTGAGAAAGTACATGGGCTTATATAACCTGAGGGAACAGATCGGGAGAGTTGGTGAGATCCTTTCATAAAACTGTTCTATGTGTAGTCCGGTTTGAGAGTCCATCCAACTATTTAAGTAAATTTAGGAAAAAAACATGTTTGGTGTTCAATGATCAAAATCTGACAGGTCTACTGTTGAAAATGTTAAAACACCCAGCCCTATCTTTCTGGACTGTGGGGGTTGACTTGGCACATCCTAGAAAATAGTATCACTAGGACATCCAAGAAAATTGGATCATGCCTACTTTCTAGGATCATGCGTAGTTTTTGGGGGGAGTTAAGCCATGATCTGTGCCTATAAAAGGTCCCCCATTCCTGAAACTTCTTTTGAACTAGAAGTCTCTCCTTCTCTCTCTCTCTCTCTACTGGAGTTGGTGCTCTCTCAATGTTTCCAAATCTGGGACGTAATGAGCCTGTCAACTTCACCTCAGTGTTTGTCCTCATATCAGCTTGGTGATCATTCTCAACATCTGCTACATCTGTTCACGTCCACGTATGCTTCTGCAAGTGTTTATGGCCAACATCTACTCAATCAGTAATGCAACACTTCCATTTTATTCATAATCTTCTTATCCATCTTCGCCTGCAATTAAACAATCATTGCTGTGATGGAGGTATCAACGACTTTCTGCTCATTTCACAATTTCTCTCGTGGGTTGAACGATTGAGAAGTAGGCAGACTATTAGGGCCAAAAAATAGAAATCTAACTGGTCTTCTCAATCACTTCCATTTACTTCATAAATATTCTTCTTCGCCATGATTTGCCATTGAAGGTGTTTTTCTGTTTAGGTATCACCAATTTGCTGCTCATTTTATTATTTATACAGAGGATTAAGTAATTGAAGAGTAGACAGATCACTGGTCTCGATAACAACATTAATGTCAAATATTGTCAATGGACTTGAAGATGCACTAATTATGCATTATCACATAAATTTATTAGCATAGGTTGCGTAAATATTTTCCCTGAACTTTAAGTTTATGTAGTCTAGTTGCAACTTAGTACATATGTCCACGTTGGCAAATGAAGGGAACAATGTATTCTAAGATGCTCGATCATTAATTAAAACTGTTCACATATTGTTTCTCAAAACCAAACAGTCATGCATCTACCTCTATGATAAGATGGGAAACGTTCCTATGAATCATGTGAGTGACATTCATATGTTACAATTAGTATAGTTTTTGAGAAAAAAGTGGATAATACTTGGCAGTCTCAAATCAATCAACCCTCGCCATTGTTTTTTATTTATTTGCAACCCTCTTGGAGGTTGCATTTAATACTTAATCAGAGTATATGTAAAGTGATCTTTAATTATAAGAGAGATGTAGGGTAAAGGATTAATCTTACATAGATCCCTTCTCATGTCTTCAATTAGGAATTAAATACTACTTTAAAACTTTAATCCCAAATTGGATGAGGGTGAAAGATGAGAGGGAATGTAATATGCACATGCCTTGAAATAGATCTGACAATAGGCTTTGATGTTTAGATGAATTTTTTATCGGAGGGTATGAAACACGTAGCCAATTTAGGCATTTCAGATTGAGTATTGAAAGATGGTTGTTCCTTTTTATCATCAGTGCAAAATTGAATGCATTTTAATTCTGAACTCAAATTTTTGTATCCCGGTATCAGTATTATTGTGGATGTAAATTTATATATTATGTACCACTAAAAAAAGATGTATATTGATGCCACTATTGAAGTTTCAGAACTTGATGCCTTTTATAGTGGATACTATGCATTTAAAGTAGTATTCTATAACTCTAAGGAAAATCTTTCTCACCTCTCTATTTAGTCCGATTCGCACCCCCCTCCCTCATGTCAGATTTTTTAGGTAAGTAAATCTTAATATTTTAAACCTCAAATTTGGTTGATCAACCATAAATATCCACCATTCTGAGGGGAATCTAAACGACTTATGGTAATATCAAGAACATAATAAATTAAAATTATACTAGATGGAGGTTTCGTGCATTCCAAGAGAAATGCATGTATTTAATTTTCTAAGTATCTAAATTTCCAACAATTATTTATCTACATGTTCATAACTTTTAGAAAAATATCTAATTGTTTCTATACACTTAAATATAAGATATATGCATTGGAAATATTTCTAGCCACCTAACCCTATTAATTATTAGAAAAGTAATCAATTTTGAGAAAAAGCATTTGAGCTTCCCATAACCTTCTCTATTGGGCCAACAGATCAGATCTTGTATCTTGTTTTTACACAAAACATTTTTTGTAAGTCCTAATAATTTAAAATATATTTTTTTAAAATTGATAATATACTTGTCAAAGATATACATTTTAGTTCAGAAACATATTTTTTATTTTTCTAAATTAAAAAAATTGAGGTGTGATGTTGGACGTCGTTTAGGGTGTCGTCTGGCCGACACTGAATATGATGGTTCAGTGCCGATAAGGGATGATGGTATCGAATGTCGACAGTGTCGTCGTCTGACAGATCAAACCCTAACCGGTCGAGGGAAGTACGATGATCAAATGAATGTCCTGCGTGTCGTACGTGCAGGCTCCTACTCGAGGGAGGCACCGAGCTCCAAGCTTGGATGGGGGCGCCGGGTGACGGCGACGGTGGCCTCTCAAACCTCGTCGGAGCGACGAAGGCATCTACGGCCGAACGGAATCTATCCGTAGGGCTCGCACGTAACGGACATACTCGTCCGTACTGGTAAGACACTCAGTTGACCGTAGTTCTCTCAACTCGTCCTCTCTCACCTACCTAGCTCGAGCGTGGTGGAGTCAAGACGAGGATATACTGCAAGAGGTAAATAAACGAGCGATAGGAGAGGACAGCGTACCTTGTCGGCGGTGGCTCTTAGTGTAGCATCGTCGACGGTCAGCGGCGATTCGGAGCGGGTGGGGCGGAGAGTTGCCGAGAGATCACAGCGACTTGACAGGCGAAGTAGCTGGAGGTATTCGTAAAGGTCGGCGGAAGACTCGTTGAGGACGTCCGGCGCTCGGGGCGACGACCTCTTGGAGGGGGTGAGGAATGACATCCAGGGTGTCGTTCGTCGAGGCGTCGCAGGTCGGCGACGATCGGTGGGGGTGTAGGGCGCGGTGGAGATGTCCGGCGTCGGTACCCAGTGAGGTGGCGGCATAGGGGGCAACGGCGTAGCCCGGTGGCGGCGTCCGTCGTCGGCGGTTGCAGCCGACCTAGGGGCTGCGGCTGCTCCAATTGTTGCGGCGGCGCCCGACGCCTGCAGTCAGCTGGGGCGACTGCGGCCGCTCTCGCGATTGCGGCCAGTCGGGCAGCTATGCGGCGCCTACTGCTGGGCAGTGCCCGCTATTAGAGGCGGCGCCCGCTGGTCATGGCGGTGCCCGTTGCTAGCGGGAGCGCCCGCGGCTTGCGCCCACGCCCGTGACTAGCGACGTGACTAGCGGGAGCGCCCGCGGTCATGGCGGGGTCGCGGCTGGCAGAGGCGCCAGTCTCTAGCAACGCGGCGCCGCTTATGGCGGCGCCCACTGGTCTGGGGCAGCCCGCCGACAGCCGCGAGGCAGCGCGGTGGCAACGCGCCCGCGGCGGTGGCCGCATAGGGCTCCGAACGGAGTCCTAGAACGGGCGCACCGGCAGGACAGAACGGGCGCGAACCTGACCCCGTCCGTTACGCCCATTCGCTCCCCTCTCTTCTCATTCTTTCGTTTTCTTCCTTTTCTCCTTTTTTTTTGTATTTTTCTAAACAGTGAGACCAAGAGAGATAATAACATGTCGTTCTTCTTCCTGGTCTGATTTTTAGGGCGCCCCCCTCTTCCTTTATATAGGAGAGAGGTTTGGGCCCCGAAAATGGACCAACAAAAGGGAAGATGAGGTCCATCAAGGGGGCCCTTATAAATTGGGCTCCCTCATTACAAAGTTGAAGGGAAATTGAAACAAGGAAAAGGAAAGAAATAAAAGGGCACAAGGGAAGGGTTCCAAATTGGCTAAGGATCCCTCCACGTGACGATAACGACGGGCATAGAGAGGCGTCGCGGAGCGACAAAAATGAGGTGATGAACACGAACAAAACACAAAACATGATAAGAAACGATGAAAATAAAAAATGATAATCGAACATTTCTTTCACCCGGTCTTCGATGAAGATGGCGGGTGGCGCGAACGGCATCGTTGACGATCCTTGATGGCGTGCGCCATCAAGGTGTTTTCTGGATTTGTATTTATTTTGATTCCACCATGAGTCACCGCCCCCTTTATTGTACAATGATCAATCATGAAGAGTTATCCATGATTTGATGCACCAAATGGTGATGCCATAATGGGCTAATAATGTACCGAGATGTGTTTTTTCTAATCTGCAAGGACACATGGTCGTAGGAAAAATGGACGCATTTTATTCAGAATAAATGCTTGGGATACATGAGTTATATGCCAGTCCTATATAGTTGTGGGATTTAATTTGAATTAAATGCAATGAGAAATTGTGGAAATTAAATTGATAATAGCGGATACTGCACTTTCTAAACCACAACTCTAATATTTGGTTGTATCTGAGCTAATAATTAATGACTCACAAGTCGCTGACAAAACACAATCTTTCATATACAAGGTATCTTTCACGTGTCAAGCCTTAGGATTACTTGCATGACCTTAAATTTATCAATATATTTTACATTTGGTGTACTTATCTTTTAATCATTATCAATATTATTTCCTTTAGAGTACTAATGCAACACGGATGGCCGGGATCGACGGCGCGCATTGCAACACACGGCATGGGGTTAATCAACACGAAATCAGTTACGAAATGATGAGACGATGCAGTTTGAGAGATAACGAGAAGCACAATTCTGCAGTCGAGTGAGGCGAGGGCCTGGCAGGGATCCGTACGTGCCGCGTACGATCGGACTCCCAATGACCCGATAGATAACGATGAACACCGACGATGCGGGTATCCTTGATCTGACTGTAAATTCCCGGGCTAGAGAGAGGGGTGGTGGGAATAGAAGGAACTCTCCCCAATCCCACGGTAGGAACGGTTTATGACATATAATCCTCGGCGGAGGAGCACACAAATATATATTGGAAGAGGTAATGATACTCAAAGGGGCGTAGGAATTGACCTGCGGGACCGTAGTCCGGAAGGCTGCGGTGAACTGAAAGCCGTGGCTGGCGGGCGTTGGGCCGTGGAGATGGCGAGTGAGAGGCGATGACTGCGCAGAGAGTCTTTCGAGGAGGTCGGCGGTGCTGCGTTCGGAACGCTGGGCAAACTGCTGGCGTCCCAGAGTATGTGGGGAGCATGAGAGGGACACCGGTGCGGCAACGGTTAGGCGCTGCGAGCGGCGTGCGATCGTTGCGGGCGGGGCGGGCGCAACTGGCAGCGCGCAGGAAGGGGCGGGGTTGCACAGGAGCACCAGCGGGAGCCGGGGATGTTCTAGCGTGGACAGCAGTGCGCGAGCATAGCGGGCGGGCGGCGTACTAGCGGGGCGGGAGGCGCGTAGGGGACTGTCAGGGGGCGATGCCGCTGACGGCGAATGGGCGTCGCTAACCGGACACGGGCAGGGTCGATGGCACCGGGGGCGCCGGCGGATCAGGGTGGCGCACGGGCGAGGAGGCGGCAGGCGGCGCTGCGGCAACTCACGGGCATGGGGTCAGCGTGCGGGCGTGGCGGGCTGCGCGCAAGCGTTGAGTCGGCGTACAGATGCGGCGGGCAGCGCGAGGTCACCGCGGGTGGCACGCGCCCGTTGTTGGCGGCGTGCGGGCGAGGCGAGCAGCGCGAGGCCACTGCGTGTTGTGGCACGTGGCCTGGCGGGCAGCGCGAGGTCGCTGCAGGCTGCGCGCGCGCGTTGTGGGCGGCGCGCGGGAGAGGCGAGCAGCACGAGGCCACTGCGGGTGGGCGGCGCTCGTCGAGGCGAGCAGCGCGAGGCCGCTGCGGGAGGCGTGCGCGCACTGCAAGCGGCGCGCGGGGCGCGGCGGTAGTGCGCGGTTGTTGTAGGCAGGGTGTAGGGCGCTGGCGGGTAGTGCCGTCTCCCTTCTCCAAGGGTGGCAGCCGGCAGGGCTTCTTCTTCTTCTCCACGACCTACAGATGGGCTCACAACATTCTTCAAAATGATAGTTCAATTCAAAAAAAAACTTCTCTCCTTTCCTCTAGGGCATCTCTTCTCCTTTTATAGGGGGAGAGTGGAGGACTAGGGGTTGGCTCTAATTAGGGGGAGAAAACCCGTAATCAAGCCATAAAACTAACAGGGTTTTGAAATATGATAGAGGGGCCAAAACACGGAGGCCCTCGAAAACACGGTAATGAAAATGGTACGGGAAACTCCCCCCCCCCCTCAAGCCGTATACTTGAACTCTGCGTCTTTCGCGTGGGCTCGAGCTTCACGACGTGGTTGCTTGCAGGTTGCAACGGGCCGATCTTGTGCTTCGGCTGGTGGATGGTCCTCCATCGTCCTCCCCGGGAGGGAGGAACTCGGCTCTGGCGAGTTTGAGCCGATGATCTCGTCCAAAGGTTGGATGAGCGCCAAGCGCAGCCGCCGTAAATCTTCCTCCGAAATCCATGCGTCCTCACTCGACGGTTGTCCCTGCCAATGAACCAAGAACTTGTGATCCACCTTGTCCCCTACAACGTTAATTAGTTCTAGCAATACAAACTCGATATGCTCATGCCTCGGTGGGGATGGTACGGAAGTGGGTAAAATTGGTGGTGAAGAGTGAGGTCCCTCACTCACATCAATCGGCAGGCCAATGGGGGTGTGAGGCTCTAGGTCCCTCAAACTCTCGGGCATGGGACAATACGGGGCTAGGTCGCTGATGTTGAAGGTGGAACTAATCCCCTAGTCAGAGGGAATGCCCACAACGTTAGCATTTTCTTTGATCACACGGGCTATCACAATTTTAGTGTTTTGAACTTGTCATTTGTAATTTTGATATTATTTAATAAAAATGTAAACCTGTACTCACTTAGTAATTTACCTAGTGATGATTACAAATTGTGCCCACAAGGAACGATGATTAAATATATAATTTTCAAAATATCATGATTATTGAGATGATAAGAGATAACTACTAAATACAAAATCAAGTGATGAGAACATACAAGGCAAGAAAGTGATTTCAAGTTGCGGAGAGTACTTAGTAAATAGGGAAAATTTTGGTTTAAGAAGGTTGAGTGAATGTGAGAAAGACATAATGAGGACATGAAGAGTGACACAAATGGAATAAAGAATGATTCAAATTCGATAACTGAAGATTAAGTTAATGATAAAACAATGATGTGAAAGTGGTAAGACATGATTTGGAGAACATATGGAGGCGATGGAATGGTGAGGTGTGTAGTGAAAGCAACCTAGGCTACTGACAAATGTCAAGAAAGAACAATTTTACTATAGATCCTTACATTCTGTGAGAATCATGGTAATTTGCGAGTGCAGGTGAGCTTCCCTTCTTCTCTGTCATTTCTTTTCACACGCCCAAAACATTAAGAGTACACTTGATGGATCTCAAAAACTCACTATCTTTCAGTCAGCCTACACGAGTAGGAATCAAGTTTAAGGATGATTTTGACTAGGATCAAAGGGTATGGATGAAAAGAGGGGGTGAAGACAAAGCATCCCTGAAAATTTCAGCGTAATCAGACCTATGGATTGTCAGATAACGCACTTGAAAGTACGAGAATTTTCTTCTCTCTATTCATAATCAGTGCTAACGCTTCCTCTTCTTTCATTTTCAGTCAAGCTGTCCAATTTTAGGATATTAATCATCGGTCTAATTGTCTCAACTTTG
This sequence comes from Wolffia australiana, assembly GCF_029677425.1. Lineage (NCBI taxonomy): Eukaryota > Viridiplantae > Streptophyta > Magnoliopsida > Alismatales > Araceae > Wolffia > Wolffia australiana. The sequence goes on from NC_135853.1 coordinate 642,332, forward strand.
GCAGTCGTGCGCTTTGAGAATGCCACATGTACCTGCGTAGAAGAAAATATAAATAGTATATTTTACAATTCAGTTATTGTGTGTCATAACTCTGCGTTGCCATGCATCATGCCACGAGATTCCAACCTTTTTCACTTTTCCTAATGACAAACGTGTTAGGGCAGCACGATTCATATATAGACTGGTAAAACTCTTATGTGGTGCAATCAAGAATTGATGCATTTGGGTGTCATCAAGAACTCTTCTGAAATATTCCATTGCCTTGGCCAATGCCTTCATCCCATCAACTTCCTTAGGATGTCGCCTCTTATAACCAGGGCCCAAATATTTTAACATCTCTTTTCACCAGAGATACCACTTTTAGAAACCTTGAATAGGAACTAGAAGGTCATAGTCAAAGCACGATCATCCATCCATGAGACATCAGAATATGTCTCACATCTTGGGATCATAGATTCATACGGATCAATACATCGAACACGAGCGTACGAACTATCATTAGTGTATTCACTCAAATGGCTGGAGACTAGATATATTCAGATGTTTCTGATATACTGATTAGATGAGAAAGAGTAGAAAGTATTATTATTTCTGATACTTCATTGTCCTTCTTGATTAGTCTTTTAACAAAACTATTGAGGATACATTTTTAAAGACTAAGGCCCATCAAATTATGACCTCATTATAATTCACCCAGTCAATTTATGTATTTCTGGACTTGAGTTAGAAGCATTCCATATGCAATATAATTAATATAGTGTAGTATTGTACACAGAATAAGATTTAGAACATCTAATTGGCTTTCTAGACACATATACTTATAAAAACTCGAAATTATGTGAATGTCAGCTTCAATTTCAAAAACTTGTAGGACAGCACAATAGTGAGAATATGAGTAAATAAACTTCGGCCTGAAACTAAATATTGTAGCTAGGAATCGCTCATAATTTTTCTCAATTTTACCCTGAGAAGGATAACCCATTTTCATTGTATGTTGGTACCTTATTTATACACAAGCCTCAACAGTTGGCTAGGAAATAGCTTAGGATAGAAGAGGAGAATTTCATAGTAGACATGCATATTCTATTTGTTGTCCATGTGATGAAAATCATTTCCCAAGCCACCCCGAGGTCATTTCCCATCCTAGTGATATTACACACCCTTCTGATTCCGTGTGCACATGCAATTTATCTTCCATATGATATTGACTACAAAGCCAACATGTTAATTTTGGACAACATTTGTGAGGCTGAGGTGATGCAGAATGATGTAGGTGTTCATGATCGTCACTTTATCTACGGGGATGATGTTACTCAATTGAGCGCCCGACTCACACTTATATGGAGTTTGACTCAGTGATGATAGAAGTACATGAAGGCATGCAAAGATATGCAGCAAAATAACTATATACCAGATCCTATTGGACTATCCAACACCGTAGAAAAGTACACATGACATTTTGAATGTTGGACAGAAGAAGTGACATATCATTGATTTGATTGCATAATAAATATGGACAAGGATCAATAACGGCATGAGAGTCTCTTGTGAGGAGAGGTAGATGTTATCTAAGTTTTGTGACACCTAGTTAATTTTAAAGAACAACAAAAGTTATTAGTGGCACAAAGATATCGAAACTTGTGCACGTGGTTTGCATCATAAAGGAATTGATAAGGTACTTTGGTGTTGTTCAAAAGTATGCAATGATGATATCAAACAATCATGGAGCGCTCATTTGCCCTTTTCAACAAGGGTCATATCTAAGTCCTAGTTTCAATAACAAATATTTGGTGTTGGTGTGATGAATACTACCCTTTCAGAGGAACTTCAATGTTGCCTCAAGTGGCCATGATAAAGAAGATGAGTCTCTTCCCCCATGGAAGAAATAATTATACTTTATCAGTGCCTCAACTTACCTTCAGGCAGCGGAGAGGAAGGACAATCAGATGGCTCTAGGATGGTCAGAGAGAAAGATATGCATCTTTTTTCTATCCATGCTTCACCCTACGTTATCTCAATCTTATTCTTATGTCCCTTCTCTCTTGACCAATGTGATTATTATGTCATCCATCGCTAGTTGTGATAAGAATTTTAGAAATTATTTATAGGATAGAAGGTGTTTTTTGTGATGGCGCACGCCATCTGGACTTGTCGAAGCCGTCATCTGAATTGATGTCACCGTCGTCGACTGCCCAGCGTCGTGCCCAGTCAACAGGCACTACAAGGCGCCAACAAAGACACCAGGGGTCGACAGCCTGGGTGAATTATGCTCATTTATCGTGTTTTTATTTCTTTCAACCTTCATCTAGTCGCCATCGTCGTATTCGTGTCCGTCGTTTTATCCACGTTCGTATCTTCGCCGTCATGGGAGGGCTCCTTAGTCATTTGGACCCCCTCCCTTTTCTTTTCTCTTTCTTGTTATGTTTTATTTCCCCTTTTTATTTTGTTGTAATGGGGGCACATTAGATAAGGGCCCCTCTTTTTGGACCACTTTTCTTCCCCCCCCCCCTCTTATTGGACTACACGTCTCCCCATCCCCCTTCCTTCCTTGTTGGACTCTTTGTAAGGGGCCCATCATGGCACTATATAAGGCCATGATGGACACCACGTTCATTAGATCTGGAAGTTTATCATCGTGCTTTCAGATCTCACCCCTCGTTCAGAAAGAGAGGAGAAGAGAAGGCTAGGAGGAAAGGGAGCGCAAGGAGATCCAGAGAGGAAGAAGGGTGCCCAGGAGTGAGACTGCGCACTCCGGGGTGGGTTGAGAATTCCATTCTCCTCATTCTCCCTCCCCTCTGTGACGCCGCACACCCCAAGAGTCTGCTAAGCGCGCGGACTCTTCTACCGTCGATTGCCGGCAGGAAGGCTCCGTCCGACTAGGCCAACGGAAGCCCAGGGTAGTACGACGATTTAGAACTACGACATCAGTTGACACCCTGGTCACGTACATGACCCCGGTGATTCATTTGTCGGATCTCGGCGTTCTGCCTCTTCGGAGCGCTCCTCTCCGGCACTCCTCGAAAGGTTCTGCTTTCGGCATCCGATGGCGCCATTTCGGCGGTTTGACAGACCAACCCAGATCTCCAAGTAACAACCCTGATCCAGGGTTGTGATCCCCTGAAGTTCGACAGACCGGGCGAGGACTTCCCAACTGCGGACGCCAGCATGAGAATATGTCGTCTCAGCCAACGAGGAACACCACCCGTCAACTACGATCAGGTCGGCGGTTCGTCCTGGGACCTGGCTCCCAGCCCCGTCAGCAAATCCACCCTTCTCGGGTGACGCTAGAGGATTGACTCCAACGGCGACCACTAGTCTGTGCCCGTGGAGCTTGAGAAATCGCCAAAGGGCCCCATTCCTCTCCGCAGATGTTCGATCGCTGATCCCTGGATCCCTCAACATTGACCAGACTAATGTCGAATGCGAAATTGGGTCTGTGGTCCCCGGGATATCCTTTGAGACCTGTCAGATTATCAGCCGGAATATCTGTGGAGGCCGAAGCACCGATCGCACGACCACCGCCGCGTCCGGCACCTGGTCGAGGGCTAGGTGGCCGTATCCCTCTGCTGTTATCACTACCCGCTGTGTGATTGGGCGCCTCTAACACCGCCCCAATCGCTAGAGGCGAGCCCGTCTAGCTCGATAGCACAGGTGGACTACAGTTCTCCATCACTCCCCCTCCTCGTGCATCTCTCTCCGCACATCGCTCCAGCTTCAGACCGTCGTCGTCAGCTGTCAAGCACGCCGAATCCTCTCCGGCTCATTCCCACTGCATCCAGCACCGGTCGCTGAATCGACGAACAACCTGCACGACGATTCGCCCGCCGACGAGGTATGTCGTCTCTCCACTGCTTGTTAAATTGCCGTGTGCAGTATACTTTCGATCAACTCCACCGCGCTTAGATATAGGTGAGAGAGGAATGTTGAGCGTGAACTACGACCGATTTGAGCATCTTACCGATACGGGCCGAGACGGCCCGTCACGTGTGGGCCCCAACGGATTGATTTCGTTCAGCATCGTGGTTGTTGTCATCCCCTTCAGACGAGGTTCAAGAGGTCACTGCTACCGTCATCTAGGGACTCTGTCGAGCTCGAAGTGCGGCACCTCCTGTGAATCGGCTCCTGCACACACAATATCTAGGCGCATCACGCATTGCATTGTAGTTACATTACCCACTTAGGGTTGATATACCGTCGACATTCGACACCACTAGCTGGGCACCGAACCATCATTGTAGTTGTATTTCAATTTTAGTGTAATCTGGATTATCTATTAGTGAGTTTGTTTGTTGTTCTTCTTGATCTTAATCTGAAAATACAAATTGCTAGGCTTGAGCAGGAAGTGCAACCTCTAACGGGGATTAAGAGGAGTGATTATTGAATTTATCTAACCCTTCCACTAGCAATTTAAGAACTAAAAAAACAATAAAATAAAATAAAAAAAGGGAGTTGGATTTCCAAGAAAGATTAGATTGTGTTTATGAGATAGTAGTGAGTGAATTTGAGTACCCAATTCCCCCAAACAAACTAAAATCAACTTTTTTCTTAACCCCTGTACTTGACTCCTTTGATCCTTTCTATTGGATCAAAGAAGTCAATTAAGAGATCCCTAATTCTTCCATTCTTCCCATCTATTCTACCTTCCTTTCTAAATTCTTAATCTAATTAGGGCAATCTTATTTTTATTCAAGGTGAAATTAACTTTAATTAGGGTTGAATTATTCAATTAGATCACTAATTGGATTGCCCTACTAGCTTTACTTGGATGATACCCATACTTATCAGTTTACATTTTAACTTAGGGTTTTATAAATTTATTGAATAAGCTAAAATTAACAACAATAAGGTATTTTAATTGGACAATTCACCCCTATTTTTGGCTTATCATGTGAAATCATCACATTCAGAATGGTGTTCCTTAGTGAAGAAACATTGAGCTTCTTGTCACTATGAAGTGTTCACTATATGCCAATAATGGACAACGTATTGAGGTTAGTCATGAGAAATAGGATTTTGACAATGATGAGTAATGTTGCTTAACATTTCTCATATTCAATTTTTACATTCCTCCATATATTTTATTTTTTTCTTAAAAATCTAATATTATTCGTTCAGACAAAGATATATGCATCATCTTTGCACAAAGAATAGAACTTCAGAAGGAGGGTCTTTAGTCCCATTTCATGATGTTTTGGTTTGTACCGTGTGGCTTCATTTGAGAAATGTATAACAGTAAGGAAGCTGTAATGTGTTCTGAAACACAAATTTCCAGGATTTAGTGACAATAATATTATTTTGCAGGTGAATGTGACAGTAAAAATACTGACGCAAATTAATAGCCTTCTATATAAATGTATAATTAATATAATTGGCCTGTAGAGTTTTGTATTGTTTATCACTATTTTAATCTTCATATTTATGTTCACTATTTACAATATTACAGACACAAATTTAAGTTTAAAAGTATTTAATCTATGTCATTCTTGCATAGTCAATATGAATATATATTATACATATATGTAGTATATAAATATGTTTATGCTTCACTCAATGGAGGTTACAAGCTATCAATCTTAATTTATACCATTTTTGAAATTAGTTTTACATATGCACCCAGGTTCATTTAATTAGTTTTTTTTATTTCAAAAAAATAAAAATAGTTAAAGCTTATGTAGGCCATAGCCTCATCGGTGTAATATAATTCCCACTATGTTCACCACTATAGCCTTCTTTGCTTTTAGCTTCACAATTTAGAGTACTAGTCCTGCTAATGGGAATTTTACTAATATAATTTAGTTCCATGCGCGTATTAAGGCCTCAATCCATGGGGTTTTTAAGCTGCCATTCTTCATTGTATTTCAAATGCTTTTGACATTTATATTTAGGTATTGATGAATTTTATAAACACTGCATAACGTGATGATAAAATGACGCATAATTTTCATAGCGAGGCATAATTATGAGAAAACATGAAACACCTGATAAGGCTATAATCCAAAAATAAATCTCTAAGATTAAAATACATCCAGAACTTTTAGTTCTGGATGTACACTTGTAAAGAGAACTGAAGTTCGCCTTGGAAAACTTTAAACAACAGTTAAATACAAATATCATCATGAACAAACACAGACATGCGCGTAACTTTTTCACTGCAACAAGTTCAAGTAAATGTCTGGCTTTATCATGAAATGGAAGAATATATCTAATAAGCACAGACGGGAAACAGACAACTGCGAGCGCCGAGAACGAACAGAGGAGTGGAAGGAAAGACTGAAGATCAGGCAACCATCGGTGGATAAACTGTTTGTTATTCTATGCTGTGACAAAGGAGGGAAAGGTTCCAGACACTGGACACGATTTTTACTTACGGATGATGAACCCAGGTAAAGAGGGAGACTCCATCAGTCGTCTATTACTAGACCGGCGGCAGGAAAGGTGCGGGAATCAACTTTCAGCCGGAGATCTGGATGGCCTTGATTTCTGGCTTCTTGGCCTCCTCCTTGGGCACGGTGACGGTGAGCACGCCGTTCTCCATGGCCGCCTTCACCTGGTCCAGCCTCGCGTTCTCCGGCAGCCGGAACCGCCTCAGGAACTTGCCGCTGCTGCGCTCCACGCGGTGCCAGCGGTCCGTCTTCTCCTCCTTCTCCCTGCTCCGCTCGCCGCTGATCTGCAGCACGCGGCCTTCCTCCACCTCCACCTTCACCTCCTCCTTCTTCACCCCCGGGAGATCCGCGCGGAAGACGTGCGCCTCCGGCGTCTCCTTCCAGTCGATGTTCGTGCTCGCGAAGGCGGAGCTCGTCTCGGAGGACGGCTTGGCCTCGGACAGCGATCGTAAGGTGTCGAAGAAGGGATCCCACACCTCCAGCGAGAACGGATCGAACACGTTGCTCCGCCGCCCGAAGATGCTCGGCACGATCGACATCTTTGATTCTTCTTCTGCTTCTTCTTCCTCGTTCTCACTCGCTTTCTCTGCAAGTTCTTTCGCTCGCTGATATTCAAATTCTGTTGCACCCTCCGCCTTTTATAGGATCGACGGTTCCCTCTCTAGAACATTCCGGAAAGACTGAGATCTTCCGGGAGAGCCATTCTAGAACATTCTGGACCCGGATCTACACCGCGGGTCCCAGTCTAGTGCCATTTGTGTTCCTAGAATCCCTAATTTCTTGTTTATTATGAAACAGATTCTACTTAATAGTATAATATAGCATCTCGTAATAATTGAGTGAGACTGATTGATCTATATTTGAAAGTATAAATCACTTAATCCCACACCTTTGTTTACTACTTGATAAGGGGTTAAATTTATGATCGCTAGTGATTCATATTTTTATTTTGTATCTGGGCCCATACTCTACAATTAATCCAGCATACGCTGCAGAAATTGGATCACCCAATAATCATAATTTTCTATGCGATGACCTAAACATTAGATAGAAGTTAATTTTTTTATTTATAAGTGGGAGAAGAGATGTGCTCACTATAGAATTATATATCATAAATTTCTGACCTTAAAAAAGATTTCAAGTTGGTGATTTTCATCACTATGCAAGCACAAATTTTTGCTACACATTATATCATATAATTCTATATTATGCCATGTATCCTTCAATTTATTAAGCCTCAAAGTATCACATATCCCCGAAGACTAATGGCAAGATTCAGAAATAGAAGTTTGATAAAAGTAAATGAACTGAGATTCAATTTTCATAATGAGATTCAATTTTTTCAAAGGAAAAGATCGCTTAGGCAGATAAAGAAAATAAATGTGATATTAACTAGATGACTATCAAACTAATGAATACAGGGCAAGTGAGGAAGAATTACTAATGGAGCTGAATGCAGGGATTATCCTGTTTTTAAATAAACGAGACTGTAACCTGTGGTTTATGCTTCATCTAACGCTAGAGGCTTTGGCTATGATCTGGAGTCATGTATATTGTGGGAGGACTACTAAACTTCCAATTTTGCACAACTTTTGGCAGCACTATTGACGCCAGAATAATACTAGTCTCCAAGGTCCCACTAGGTAGAAATGTTTTCCTAATTTTTTAGCCAGCCACAAAAAACGATGTTGCAGCTTGACATGGACATTGATAAACCCTGATGCAGGACAACGGGAGATGACAGATGTGGGACTATTGTGGCGACGGGGAATGGACGACGGGTGAGGCTAAATACTGGGCTGGTTTAGAGAGGGGATGGATAAGACAGACCACAAATTCACACGATCGATTTCGAAAGACTTAAATCCGATGAAATAGTGATGGTGCAGCCCCTTTCCTCGTCGAGGGCGGGAGTACTATCTTCAACCATCGCGATGATGCCAAGCATCAAAATCAATACCGTTGAATTCACGCTCGTAGGAAAACTCAAGAGAAACCTAATCCACTTGTCGTTGGAAATTTCAGGAAACCTAAAAAAAATCCGACGGCGGTGGAAGAACCTCCCGCGGAACACTAGACAATGAACACTCGACACCAAAGAGTTCAGGGATACCTCAGCACTGGAGTGCGTGTTGAGGCTGCGGGAAATTCTCGGCGTATCGCTGACGGGTTGGAGAAGACATGATCTGCGTTCGGCACGGGTGATGGCGAACGGTCTGAGGATGATGAAAGACCAGAGGGTGAAGGACAGTAGCCAGAGGGGTGGACGACCAGGCACAGGCGGCACTTGTGCGAGCGGTGCCTATGACAGACGGCCTGCGCGGGTGCCCGGTGTGGAGGTCTGCGCGGCAGTGCCTGTGCGGGCACTGGTGAGGCGGTCTACACGCGCGACGCTTGCAGGGGTGACCTGCGTGGGCGGCGCTGGCGCAGGCGGCCTGCGTGGGCGACCAGTTTGGCTGCTTGCATAGGGGCAGCCTGGCATTGGGCGGCTAAGCGCAAGGCAGCCAGTCGTGGCGCTTGGCGGCCTAAGTGCTAGGCAGCCCTAACGTCGCCGGCCTGGTGCTTGGGCAGCCAAGCGCTGGGCGGCCCTGGCAAGGGTGGCCTGGCGCTGGGCGGCCGGCACTGGCGCTCAGCGATCTGAGCGCTGGGCAGCCCTGCGTAGGCGGCCTAGCTCTAGGATGGCTGGGTGCTTAGGGCGAGGCATGAACAGGCAGAGAGAAAAAGAGAGAGAGGGCGGCGGTCGGCGGCGTGTGGTGGCGGTTGGCGGCTTGTGACGGGGACGACGGCGACGACGACGGCGATCTGGGGAAGAGGGATGGATTAGGGCAAGTCCTCCAAGAAGAGAAAACTCAATTCTTGAATATAACTTTGCCAACTGTTTCTTGCAACATTGGCCTATACATATAGGCCTTGGAGGATAGAGAAAATGCGAGAAATATAAATAAAAATAACAATGGGTGACGTGGTATCGTGTCACGTCAAAGGGCAGTTCTTGATCTGACATTGACGACGTGTCATGACGTGTGACGGGGCGTGCATAGGTGGAGACGTGATTGATGCCGGTGCGTCGACTTGGTCGTTATCCGGCCGGTCCTATAGTTGTCGATGACGTGTCATGACGCGTGTCGGGGCGTGCGTAGGTGGAGATGTGACTAAAGCCGGTGCGTTGACTTGGTCAGAAGTTGTGTTGACTTCGTCGCAACCAAACGCAAAATCTGGGAAGCATTTATACACATTGTAAAGTCATTTGGGATCATTTTTTGTGTATTGACTTCAACTTTACAACAATTTTTATCTCATGCACTAAATGGAGGAAGTAATAAAATAATGCATTTTAATGTAATTTTTACATACTTTACAAGTCCAAGTATTTATTAGAAAAAATGTGTTTAAAGCATTGTTAATCTTAATGAGATTAATGCTCACTCTAGTATGTCAATCTATGCGTTTGCAGGGAGCAAGTAAAAGTTGAAGACATAAATATAAGAGAGAGAGAGTTATGACAAAAGAATATATATAATGGTTTTCGTGGGTATCTGGCGGAAGTCCCGCCCGCTAGCTAGTAAGGTGCACAACACTTAAGCTGGCCAGTAGCTGGCAAACACTGCCGCATGTGGAACAACCCATCACTGGCACACAGCAGCCCCCATAAGGCCCATAGATGACACATCCGAACGCACAAAAGAATTATATATTTGATTCAATGTATAGAGGAGAATGACATTTATATAGTAGTCATTGATTTTGCAATTTTTGATCTGGGATTTTATCTTAGTGCTTATTTTAGCTCTACATCGGCCGAGCCGATAAGTGCTGAGACAGATCATGGGCCGAAAAATAGTGAACTTAATGAAACATAAGAAGAATGTATGGTTGGGCTTTGAGCCAACTAGGCCCAAAGCACATGGCATGTCGAGTTGTTTTAACTAAATGGACATGATCTCAACCATCGAATCTCTTAACAGAAGATTGGATGATGAGATCTATCTTGTAATATTTCATCCTTTTCTTTCTTTTCCATTCTCCCTGATTGCTTGCGGTGAATGACTAGGACAGAGGGATCCCTCTGTGGTGAATCACATACGAGTCAGCTGACAGAACCTTGACGTGTCAAAGAAGCGATACGCCATTAAGAATAGTTGGACTTGAAAGGGATCAGAAAGGAATCCAATAAATAAAAAATATGAAAAATTACCATGAATACAAACTTGAAAGTCAATGGATAAGGAGATAAATTAAAGGTAACTTTTGCACTATGGTATGTTTAAAAGTGAAGGTTACATACGGTACCAGCACACACACAAGGTAATTTTTTTCTTTTTATAATGTTGCTGTGCTTTTCAATGAACCTTCATAATTATAAAGAAGGAACATTCAATTTAGTTAAATTGAAACTTTTAAAATAAAGCAACCATTGCGATCTACTTTGGCTTATAGTGTACATTAATTCTAGAAATGTGATTTGTAAATACACTTAAAAGTTTTACGAAATATTTCATAAGAACAAGGTCAAGTTTGACTTTATTATTTACCTCATAAATCAATTCCAACTTCATTAAAACCAAAGATATATTATGGATGGACAGTTGTACTTTCACTATGACGTACGAGTGTCTAACTATGGGATTCTAAATATTCTTAGTATGGGTGCGTCAAGAAGTTCACAAAGATGATTGTGTTGTGAGGATGGGGTCATGCATCCTTGGTATAAGAGGTGACAGCTCAAGGAAGATGATGCAATGAAGTCCTTGGCCAAGGGCAGTAAAATATTGGAGAAAACTACTTCGACAATTTCCGGATGCACCCATCAGTTGCCAAGTGCTGACGCCTGCAATAGTGGCACTCACCTGCCGTCGCCCACCAAAGCCTCCGTCGTCCACCACAGCTGGTGTCACCTGCCATGAAATCCATGTTATAATCTTGGTTTGCATGCCATCTAGATCAACGTATGCGCAACCACTTTAATTTCAACAATCCTATTGTAGAAGTTTTCAAATACCATCTCAGAGAGTTTTCAAATTCCCAAACTTTAACATTGATATAAAAAACATGTTTTATGTAAAAACATATTTCGTTCCATTTTTTGAAGAGGAGTGAACACTTATATTTTGCTTAGTTGTTTTTTTACTTAATGAAGATAATCAACATATGCATTCAGAAAAATGATATTTTACAACCTTCGTATAGAATGGGAGCATTGAACAGGACACAAATTGAATGGCTTTCACACCATCAGATCTGCAAGTTAGAAGAAGAAAATGGAGATGAAAGGATAGATTTCTATTATTTATAGTATATTACATGAAGACCACGCCTACCAGATATGCCTAGCGAGAGATATCACTCTTGGCTTGGAAGAAATACTCCTCTTCATTAGCATGGAACGTGCAAAGGAGATGGATGCAGCTGGAGTGCTATACGACAAGCGAGTTTTGCCTCAGAGTTGAGTTTATCTAGGGTAAAACAGAGAGATCTCCATTGAGTGCTTTGTAACATTTCAGATACCCATCAACTTTGCCACCAGGAAAGAAGCCCTCAAGTGCTTGGCCAAATCTACCCTCGTCTGCGCTCAGTGGTGAGCAAACACAATGTTACCTCAAGACTGAATTCCTTTATTCGGGAGGATTTTCATATCAATGAATAATAGAAAGAGAGAGAGGAAAGATGTCTAGATAGTGTTCATTTAATGGTTGTGTTTGCCCGTCCCAATACTGACATCGGATTACAATATTGGGAAGGATACCGTAATCCAATGTCAGTATTGGATATCTGGATATCCGGGTATCAGATACCGATATTGGATATCGGTTGCTATAGTACCGATATCTGATATCGTTATGTGTCTCGATGTCGTCATCCGCCTCTATCCCTCGAAATGGATGACGGTATCAGATATCAGAATTGGATATCAGATTTCAATAGCCAGCATGGAATGGTTGTAAAGATACATTTATTCGTCAAAGTTGTCATCCTGAAATGATTTGGAGAGGAAATACATTGGCCTGCAGGTAAATAGAGAATTTGTTAAATATATTATTTCATCGTTTAATATATACACTTCAAATTTTTTGTTTTCTACCATATGGGACAAAATTGACTCGGCGTTTAAACGACGAATCCTATTATCTCATATGGAGGACAATGAAATTTTTGAAGCATCAATATTAAACAAGGATATAATATTCTTCAAAGATTTGGATGTTGTTAACAGTAAACAACATTATCCACATATTGGTTTGAAGAATCCGATGACTAAAGTGCGATCAGAACCTCGAATTATTATCATGGTTATTTTAGTATCTCAAAATTTTCCTGCATGATAAGTTAAGTATAGATTTTTTACAAAAATTCAAATTTAGAAATTATTTTTCTCATTTTAATTTTTATTTATAGTAGAAACACTGTAACTTACATAACCATGCATTTTGAACATTTCAATTCAATTTATTACCTAGTATCATATATACCCTTCATAGTTTTGATTTTCTTTCATATGGGATTACAGGATTTCGACCACAACATATACGGCTGTTGGATTTTGATATCCCTATACTAGTTTTGATATCTGGATATTGGACACCAATACCTGGTATCTGAAATTTGTCTCGTCCTTAACTATTTAATATTTGTCCTAATATCCATTTTACAAATGATTGTCAATATCCGTTCGATAGCCGATATCTGATATCCAAAACCGTCCTGATTTTGTTTGGATATCAGATATCGGTTGTCCGATACCACATATCAAACATATATCAGACGGTCATTTGTTATTTTGTGGTTGCTTAAGTTTGTATTTAACAGTCGTAGTTACCTGTTTTGCATTTTAAATGTATAGATAAGATCTTTACTATGTGTCAATCGTAAGCTTAATTAATCAGCACCAATTTAACATATTCGTCCTCGCCCTTGTCCGTGGACATCACTCCCCTCATTGTCATTGTCCCCATATGTGTTCTCGGCAAACATCCACAGTAAGTTTTGGGAGTCCACCACGTCCTCTGCCGTCGTTGTCCCCCTCCTCGCTTGTCATTATCCTCATCCTCTACAGTCCCGTGCCTGTCCCCAGCATTGGTCATCCATGCCCTTGGCTGTATTCGTCCCCGCCCTTGTCAGGTGTCATCATTCCCCTTGATAACATGCAAATAGGAGCTAAATAAGTGCTAATTTCATCATATTTTGGGGGTTTTGATGCTTAAAACCATTAATTTTAAATGCATGTTATCATGATTTCAGGTTAAAACAATAATTTTCTTAAATTTCAAGTTAAACAACACTTTGGACAAATAATTAGGGTAATTTATACATTTTAAACATTTTTAAAATGATGTTTATAAGAAATTAAATGTTTTAATTGACCTGTTTAAATAAGTTAAAAGAAATTAAACAATAAAACTTATTTTATAAATTAATGAAGCATTTTTCTACGCATTAATAAAGGGTTTTTACATTTTATTTGAATTTAATTTTAAATAAAAATCATTTTTCTGATAAGACTAGCCCTTATTGTGCCCGTTTAATCGCTAACAGCGTTGGTGAGTGGTGTATAGCACAAGAGAATGGCGCAAGCCAATCAGAAGGCGCAATCGTGCCTTCAGTGCATGACACGCACGTCCACAACTCCGTGCGTGTCCCGCACTACACCAATGCATGCGAGACACCAAATAGGCCTATCGCGACGCTCCGTATCTCCTGCGTACAAAGCGAAAAAAGAGAGGATTAAGTAACAGAATCGGAAGTAGCTGTTGTTCCGATTCTGCAGCAATAAAATGTAGGAAAATAAAAGTTCAGCTTCCGTTCTTGATCTGGAAGTGAGAGGAGAAGTCCCAAGCTCCCCCTCTGTCTCAAGAGCAGCTTGGAGTGCTTTCAGAGCTCAAATTGGGACAGGATTTTGACGATACAACGCCGTTTTCCGCTTAAAAAGCAAGCATAAATTCAGCCAAAATCTGATAGCTCGTTGCGCGAAATTTGTACCAATCGATTCGAAATTACTCCTGGTATTTCTTCGTTTAATCTGAATCAGTTTAACTTTAGATTTTGTACTTAATTTCAGCAATTTTGTAGTTCATTCATGTTCGCCGTTTTCTTTAAAATTTGATTTTAATTATGGTAATTCTAAAATTTAGTTTGTTTTTTAATCGATTAAGCTTCAATTTAGTTAGTTAGATAGTTCTGAATCGAATTTCACCCTTTAATTCAACCCAATTTGAGTCCAAATACGATAACTGGCAAATCATGTTAATCATTTGCCAATATACGTTAGCTTCCAATTTCAAACAAAAAAAGACTCTGAGTTCAATCTGTTAAATTGGGATTTACCTTGTTAATAATTGCTTAGTGTGGCTTTTCTAAAATCGAATTAAGCTCAAATTTTCCACCACCGTGTCAGCTTAGAGCACCCCGGATCAAAAAATCATAGCACGATTGTGAGCTGGGGGCACGTTTGCAAATTTGAGATAATTGGGTGTAAAACTGCAAAACGCCATAAACAATTTCTTATGATTCCTAATCCATGGGAACATCCACTAAATTTTACAAAGCAACTCCCATAAATCAATTTGAATTTAATAAAATTTTCTCCACCAATCACAATTCACTAAATACCCCATAAACGTAATTCAAATTGAATTAAGTTTTGGGTAAAATAAACTAGGAATGTCTGGCCAGAATCAGTCTAGTTAGGGGAAAACCTCAATTCAAATAGAAATAGAATCAGTCTAGTTAGGGGATTATTTAGCAATGCTTGGGAAGAATTGTTAACTAATCATAAATCTTACTCTCATTGATAATGAAAACCTTAGAAATTAATTTTCTGATTAATTGAGATAAATTTTAATTGGAAGAGTTAGAAGGATAGTTACAATCTACACGCCTCTTCTATCATTTGAGTAAAAATTTTATATCTATCAAATCGGGAGTGCTAATCCCTAATTCGATAAAAATTGAAATTCCCTATCACCTCCCTATGGTTTGACCCCTTAAGTACTGAGGGAAAAATAAATTGTATTGATTAGGTTCAGAAAACCCTTAAAATAACGACATATAAACACATATTTTTGAACTTATCACCTCCTTGTTGTTTTCCCCATCCGCGTCCTCGGCCCTGAGTTTTTTAAATGAATAATTAGATTTAATAGTTTTATTCATATTTTTTATAATTTCTTCATCCAAAAACTGTCATCCATCATCCTCAATCATCCATTCTTCATTTTTGTCATCTATCATTCGTCACAGATGACATATGCCTAGGGAAGGACATGGTCTGCCGCACGTCAAACCAGACTGAAGGCCAGTCCTCTCCCTCACCCTCTCCTGTTCTCACTCTCTTTCTCTCGCCCTCGTTCATTCTCTTCCTCTTTCCATCTTATTCTCTCTCTCTCTCCTCTCCCTCTTCCACTCATTCTCTCTCCCGCTCTCTCTCGTCCACTCTCTCCCATTCCTGCGTTCTCTCTCTCACTGTCTCCCCCTCTATTTCTCTCCCTATCTCTCTTTCTCATTCACTCTCCTTCACCCCCTCTCATCCCCTCATCCCTATCTCTTTTTGGTTCCCTCTCTCTTGCCCCTCTATCCCCCTCTCTCTCTCATCCTCTCTCCTGCTCTCTTCCCCCCCTATCCCTGTCTCTCTTGTTGGATATTAATCTTGACTGATTTATTATAGGAGTTTTAGTTTGAATGTTTCAAGGAATAAATCAAGTCAGAAGGGATCACTGGATTGTAGGGAGATGTGGAGGAAAGAGCAGATTTTGAGGAGCTAAAGACTAAGCACATGGACAGGTGTGTGGTCGGGGTTTGATTAAATCCATAGTCAGTTATGGGGGAGTGCCTATAAATATGTAGGAGTTTCATTGTTGTAGTATGTTGTGTGCATCAACTGATTCCTTCCTCTCTCAAAGTGTACTTGCTTCTTGTTTCTCTTTGTGAGTTCAAGAGAGTGAGGGCTTAAAACTTTTTTTTTCTGTGTGAGATCAAGAGAGTGACTGCCTGTCCTTACCTTCTCTGTGTGAGTTGCTGAAGTGAGAGAGCAAGGTTCCTACATCTCTCTCCTTTTCGTTCGCTCTCCCTCCCTCCTTCCCTCTCACCCTCTCTCCCGCTCTCACTCTCTCCCTCTCTTTTTCTTTCCATCTATCTCTCTCATGCTCCCCCACTCCTCTCTCCCTCTCCCTCTTACCCACTCTCCCTCTCCTTTCTCAAAGCGCGCTCTCTCTCACCCTCTCGCCCTCTCTCCCTCTCTCTCTATCAACATCTCTTTTGATACACTAACATTTATTAATGTCACCTATCTGAATTGATCAAAAGTCCTAGAGAATTTGACTTTTTATAATCTAGTGAAGTAGTGATTTCAGGGTAGGTCATGAAAATATGTTCAACTTTTAACTTCTAGGGGGGAAATTAGACATACTTGAACTCGTTTTTGCTAGGAAGTTATATGAGTCTATTGGTGCCAGCTATAACATATGAGGCCTCGGGTAGCGGATGGAAAATTTTCAGTATCATAGAAAATGTAGTATCTTTATCCATTACCTGTGCATCATCTCTAGTGATTACATTTCAAACAAAAACTGTCATTTTTTAGAACTATCACCTGTGGGATGGTTGAAAATAAATTATTTTTGTTCAATTTTACTACATTAGTATGAGCTCAAATCTCATTTCCTATTATTGATATAGATGTCATAGCAAATTAAGGACTAATGCATGATGTCCATAATAAATCCCTAAAATCCATATAATATGTAAATCTGGTTGGCAGAGTGAACTGTCTACACATTAAATATTGCATATTTATCCTCCTAGTTTTTTTATGAGATGGGAAAAACGGATTAAAATCAGGAGTTACACAGTAATCAGAAAATGGACCCAGTAATCTAGGCAGAAAATTTCTTCCCACCAACAATACCACATTTACTCCAATCCCAATCAGTGTTACGATTAACCTTAATAATTTATTAGATTTTACGATAATACTTTTTAGTCCAAGGGATTCACGGAAGCAATTTCACAGTTACAAATTAGTATGTCAGGCATTATCTTATTTGAAACTCTAATCTTACATAAATTAATGATTGCAAGGTAGGTGTCATGGTATCCTGTATATAATTCTCTATATGAAAATTTTCGCGTTCCTGATACAATGCAATCACTAATAAACAAAGAAAACTCTAAACTCTGGCAAGGCCTGTGAAAGGCAGTGTTAATTGACTGGTTTTCTAGATCCTCGATCTATATATAGAGTGTTAATGGAAATATGTGTGATTGGAAAGCCAACCATACATTTTACATCTTGCTTTTTTTTCACATATGGAATTTATTAATTCTATTGTGTGAGTGATAATTATAATGAAGTCCAAAAATTTGTAATTTGAATATTGATTGATGATAAGATCATGATATGGAGATCATTAGTTTATAAGCTTGTGTACTAAATATTCATGCTCAAAAGATACTCGAGTAGGACATCAAAGTACCTGGGTATCATAGCTCTATCTAGTCCCATTCATATGATGAATATGGTTGATCCCATAGCTGTTTGTGTGGCAAAAATAATGATACTTAGTTTGGATGCTTTTGTATAAAGAGTTCATTAAATTGATCAAATACGAATCCCCAGACAGAATTATCCCAAAGAAACAATTAGTTTGATTCATGTCATGGTTTTCTATGTGGTCCATAGAGTTGAGTTCCTGGACATGTAATTCCAAACAGTATTGGTTTGGGTGCAACATGAAGTTCATGATAATGATTCAGTGCTCAAGATGGGACCATCCACCTTGGTATAAGAGGATGCATATGGAGGAAGATAATTTAATAAAGAATTGCACCAATGTAGTAGTGTATCGGAGAATATTGGTTTGAGGATTTTCAAAAGGGATCGTGGCTAACTCATATGACCGATTAGATTTTGGCAGTTGACCACAGCTTAAGTTATCTTAGGAGCATCAAGTGGATGATGGGTTCTATGTAGATGCTAACAAGGACAAACAAGTTCTCTAAGTGAATACACTCCTTTGTATCTTCTAGAGTATTTTGAATATCTTGGCACCCTATGTGCTGGAAGCATGATGTATTCATTGGCTTAAATCAATCAGTCCTCAAATAATCTATACAATGATATAGTTGATTAGTTTCGGAGGATAATCAAGGTTATTGGGTGATTGGATTTGTTACTAGACTAATACATGGGGCCTATAGGGTTGCGTGAAAATGGTCTTTGGATATTGAAAGATATACTTAAGATTTAGGACTTAATGAAATGTTATCATTTGTTATAAATAGAGGAAGACCCTGAACAAAATTCACCTAGGCCTGCTATGTTTAGGGCCCTATCCTTATTTTTTCTTCTCCCTCTGGCTTCTTTTCATTATCAATAAGATTGGGACACCATAATGACGACGATGAAATTAAACAGCAAAATGATGATCACAAAGGAAAACATTAGATGTCGGACGTCATCGATGGCGTCGTCTGATGGGTAAATCACTAGGTGAATGTAATTACGTGATGTGATTGTCCTAGGTGAAATGTATGTATAGGGCCAACAAGCAGGGTTTGCCGAGTTCTGAGCTCCAGAGCGGGCGACCGATGATGATGACGGTGACCTTCTGACCCTCGTAGAGCGATGACGGTGAATACGGTGCCAAACAGAATAGTCTGTAGGGGCTCTGATAAGTGAAAAATAGGGGTGAATTTTATGCAATTTTAAACCCTTGTCGTTGTCGATTCTTAGCTCATACAATAAAATTTATAAAACCTCACTTAAGATGTAGAATGATGAGTAGAGGTATCGTCCAAGGGAAGCTAGTAAGGAATTCAATTTGATGATTTTCTTGGTAATTCAATCCTAATTAGAATTAATTAGATCTTCAATGAAGATCATATCAACCTAATTAGACAAGGAAGTTAGAGAGGGAGGTAGAATAGTTGAGAAGAGTAGAAGAAATAAGGTGGCTCTAAGTTAAATTAATTGATCCAATTGAGAGGATCAAAGAATTCAATTAGAGAGATTAAGACGAAAATAATTCAATTGAAAGATTTGGTTGGTTGGTTTTTGTAGGTTTGATAATTCAGAACTAACTACACTATTAGATAATAAAAAAGGAAATTTTAATATCCTAGAAATTGAGGTTTTTTTTTTAGTTTTCTTTTGAAATGCACTTTAACACCCAGTTAAATCTCTCAATTACTCCTCTCAATCCTAATCAGGGCGTGTACATGCCGCTCAAGCCAAGCGACTTAGAAGTTTAGACCAGAATCAAGAAGAACAATCACAAAATTAAACTAACATCATCCAAAATACACCAAAAATTCAAATACAATGAAGGGAAAGGTACCAAACAGGTTGATCTAGGCTGGAGATCCTCTCTGTCTTGCAACTGTGATAGAGAACCATCAAGAATGACCCCCTCCTCTCGAAATTCGGCTTTTATAGTTTGGTTAAATTGTTAAAATTACCATTTTACCCCTAATTAGTAATTGATTTTTAATTTAGGCCCAATCTAAATGATCCAGCCATACAAATAGAAAGAGGGAATAAAGACGAGAAAATTCATAAAAAAATCATCTCAATCGGACTCCCGGATCAAAAGTTATGAATAAATAAATTTTAACCAAATTTAGGCTGGTGACTTTTCAACTTCTAAAGGCGGGTTCATTCTTGTTGCACCATGTACCCCCTTGGCGATAATAAAAACAAAGATAAAACTCATAAGTCGCGAATTGTGTACTTTTTGATATGAACGTACGTGTGTTATTATCTTCGCCCTAACGAATTGGAACTCTCCACGTCACCGCCCGTGCACGCGTGTTGTACGCGCCGTGCGGGCGGTGAACTTACCTCCCGGCACTGATCCTCATCAAGCGCCATCGGATTCTCATCCGATGGCCACGATGAGGCCACAGTTATCGGTCGAAAACCTACCTCGCGCTTTTGTAATAAAGTCCCTCTTAAAAACTGGAATTGCCGCCTGACGCCGCCCACAGGTAATTGTGTATATGCCCCTTGCACACTCTCTCTCCTCTTGTTTCTGCTAAAAACATTAAAAAAAATATTAAATAATTGCAATAAAACCCTAGAACACTTCAAATGATATCTTTACGCCTGCAACCACGATTGAGAGCTGTTTTTGAGGGCATCATTGCAACTAAAATTTACGAAAAGACCCTCAAACTTTGAAAATAATCTTAATACTCATTTTTTCCTTATAAATATATCCTTTTTTCTTAATAAAAATGCATTTCTTCGTCAAATATATTTCAGAAAAATCCAATAACATACTAAAAGAATTCTAAAAAATTCCAGAAAATTCTAGAAAGTTTTGGAAAATTCAGTATTTCATCCTCAGAATAATTAAGCTCGAAGTTAAATTTTATACCTGCCATTTTCATTTAAGAATAATTATTTCAAGCTCAAATAAATCCCATAAAATTCATAAAATTAGCAGACAATTAGCGAAAAATGAGAAATCCTTTGGAAACCTTAGATTTATGTAAATATATGATAACAACCCCATTTTAAGCTCTTTAAATGCATAAAATTGTGCTAATAGCATGAAATAAAGACCAAAAATTAGGGTGTTATCAGGCTCACACGTAACAGACAGACTTGTCCTGTACCTAGGAAGACGCTCAATTCTTAGTTTTCTCAAAGTGATACTCTCACAAAATCTAACTCGAGCGCGGTGGAGTGCAACCAAAATTATACTGAAAGAGATAATATAACGAGCGAGAAAGGGACGTATACCTCATCGGTGGTGTCACTCGTCGACGGGATCTCCGTTGGAGCAAGTGCTGGCGTGGGTTGATGTAGGGAGGAATGTGCCATAGAGGAGTACTGCTGGCTAGCGTGGCTGCGATGACTCAATGCAAGAGCATAGTAATGGAGAGATGAGGCGATGAGGTCGTTGATGCGAGGCGTGCGGTGGCGAGTTGACTCAAGCAATCGGTCGATCCCGACAAACACATTCACTTGAGAGATGGTGGGTGTGTAGTGTGACGAGTGTGAACACGTCACAAGTGCTAGCGCTAACAGCATAGGCAACCTCGGGCAGTGTCAACAATACGCGCGTAGACGGCGTCCACGCCCATTGCTATGAACAAGATTGGTGTCTGCATCACTAAGAGGACGGCTCGGATCCTCGTGAGCTGCTCTGATTGACCAGAGGTGTTTTCGGGCAAAGGCAAAGTGCAACAACAGCGATTCAAGTTGACCTGTCGCAGAGCGACGACGAGTCAAGTTGACCCGCAGAATGCCAGCGATGCGTCGACCCATCGTAGTGCAACGCCGGGTCCCGTCCATGGGGTACCAACTAAACGTATGCACCTGATGTGTCAGGGTCGTGCGCAATGGGACACGATGAGACACGGTGACTGCACCCCTGGTGGGGCAGCAAGACCTCCTCGGAGTGCCGACAAGCGATCGACAGTGTCGTTTAGAAGACTATTCATGTTGACACGAGGCCAGGGACGCGTTGGAACTCCGCGCGTGAGGGGTAGTCATCGAACATGTCTTGCAACAATAGTGTGATTCGTCATTGTCTGTGGATGATGCATCAGCTGAACGGCCGAGGAAGATGTTGCAGTCGATTGTGCCCGGGCAGACAACGGTAGTGCAGGTAGGTCTTCTCTCTACTCCTCTTCCTCGCCCTCTTCTCCTTCTTCTAGAGTGAGACCTGAAACGAGAATGTAACTGCAACACAAATTCCAGATCTAAGATTGACGTGAGGCTCACCATGAGCTTATAGAGGGCCATGATGGGCCCCTTACATGAAGTCCATTAGGGAGGCCCATTAGGTGACCCCCCTTTTTACGACAAAGGTAAAAGTAGAGATATGAAAATGATGCAAAAATGACACGAATGGATACGAAGATGCAAGAATATGGATGCGGCACACCGAGTAGGGTGCACTAGTCGTGACGAACACAAATAGAAATCAAAACGAATAAAAATAGACAATTTAAACGCAAACACGTGCGCGGACATGCTCTACTTAGGGTATTCAAACTCTGGCGTCTTCATGGAAGCTTTGGCGTGCCAGTCTGGCTGGGCACTGATGAATTCAGAATTTATGTTAAATAATGATGAAATTATGTGTGGTTGAAATGGTGGAAGAATCTGAATTCACACAACAAATTTATACTTCCTTCCACACATGGTGAGAAAGGGTCGATCCACAAAGAGCTAGGTAAAATTAGTGAAGGATTGTCTCAATATCTTATTTTCTTTACTATAAAGTACTTCTGGATGGATAATTCAGGCCTGGATAAAACCACAGAAGTTGGATTTAAGATTGATTTAAAAGAAAGCTGAGATCTTTCTTTGAAAGATCAAAGAAATAACAAAAATCAGAATTTTCTTGTCAATTTGAGGTGTGGGAAAAACTTCGAACAACAAATCCTAAAACGAATTTTAAAAATCAGTTTGAACTGACCTTTAGAAGGGTCAGTCTACCAGGTTTTGTGCAGAGAAGGTGCAAAACTTTCGCACAAAGAAACGCCCCAAAACGTCCAAAAATCGTGCATGTCACCGCACAAATTTGGGCATTTTGGGCCCTTAGTGGGCTGCGATTTGTGATGAAATGGGTATATTGCGGTTACCCTAGATCAAAACCTAGAACGAATTTGACTACGAAATTTTGGGTGAATGTTCCTCTGGTTATAGGCTTCCTCCAGAAGAAAACCTGCAGAAAAAAAGTGAGGAAAAGGGGTTGAAAGATGAGAAGGAAACTGGCCTCTTTGTCACACCCGCAAGGGCCCAAGGCTAGCGAAACTTCTCTTCTTTCTCCAGCAAATTCTGCTTTGGACGCCCTCAACTCTCTCAGGCACTCACAAAGGTGAATGGATTCAAGAACAACTGCTCTCAGGCCACTAAATCTATGATTTAGGTTGAACAAGAATGACGGTTACATTGGTAATGAAGGGTTTATATAGGAAAAGAGATTGGAGGAAGGAGAACCCTTGGATTTCTCAAGGCTTCGGATGGCCAGATCTTCTTTCCACTTGAATCCTGGTGTAGATGGCTCCTCTAATCATATTAAAGCTTCCATTCTCTTCAATAAACAATTTAGTTTTGGGTTACTCTCTTGTTGGGCTTCTATGGGATGAAAGGCCCATTCCATAAACTCAATTTTCTCTTTGATGCTTCTTGATATGTGACTAAGCTCATCCAAACTTCTCCATATAGCCCATAAATCTTTTGAAACCTGGATCCTGAAATTCTCAAAGAAGGATTAAACTCATTCCCCTTGACTCATTGAGTCAAGTAAGGTCATAAAAAAAATGGAGAAGACTAAGGATCCGTGTGCGTTTAGTGCATATGATGAAATACATGCTAAATGATCTTTCATATAAGATTATTATTAGAAAATTCATGTAAAATAGAAATAAATTATATCATTCAGCACTAAAATATTGTATGTATCAGGCACGGACCGGCGGTGATGCTGATGATGGTGAAGATGGTTCTGATGATGATTTGTCGATGTCTTCTAGGTGCGCTCCGTCAGATTGCGTGCATAAGAGAGGAAGCTGCATGCTTGAGGATCTCAATAAGTCTTACTCAAGAAACCCAGAAATCATTGAACTATTCCATGCTTATATGAATTCATCAATACTTTGAATTCAATTTTGATTTTTTTCAAAGGCTTCGATTGTAAGAGTCCCTTTAATTTGCGCCAAATCAAGACCTTAGAATCTGAAAAAATGTGGCTTTTGTGAAACATTTATACAAAATATGGGATAGAAAAAAATCAAAGTAGGTAATGCTTGAATAAAAAATTTAAAAGTTTGAGTACTTCGAATATTCTTAATGTTGATTTGTGTCCTTTCTATTGAAAAGGCATACAAGGGGTAGCAATGTTTATAGCAATGTCAAACATCTATGATGATCAACTAGTAAGTGGGCTAAGGACAAATATGAGATTGGTGCATTACTTGGCCTGTGGATACTATTAACATCAAACTTGGTCAACTAAAAATGCTTTTATACTTTTGTTTTACCGTTTATTTATAGGTTTGCATTTGCATTATTACCATTAAAGATGCCATTAGTTTAATTGTCCAGGGAATAGCCTAAGAAGGTGGTGGGGCTGGATTAGGTTCTGTAGTTTTATTATACATTTTTATGTTATCTAACCTAGGATATTTCTAAATAGGAAATGAGGTAGATGAAATCGGAGAAATTCCCTTTTGACAGTTCACTTAATTGATTCAAAAAGTCCTTGAACGATATGATACCTGAATGTCAATTAGGTTGATTCATGTCATGGTTATATAAGTGATTGATTGACATGATACACCAAGGATATCTTGTGGATGGATGATTATATTTTGGCTATGATCTATAAATTCCTAACAATGTGATTCAAATAACACATGGTTCAGATATATGACGAAGCCCACAGAGATGATTGATCTGTCAAGACCGGATCATCTACTCTCCATATAAGAGGATATTGACTGAAGGAAGAAAATAAATATAAATCTCTAGCCGTGGTAGTGAGGATATTAGAAAAGGCATGAATAATCCCCTTTACACATTAGGAGTAATTAGATGAGTTATGGTTCGACGATCAACCATACCCTAAGTCTCTAGGAGTGCCCTTGTGCGGCGCTTGTGTGGTAGGGACATCCCTCTGCCTGCTGGTCTGTGCGCAGGTAACTCATGCAATTGCAGCGCACACGAGTGCCTTCTACAGGGCTTAGCTAGATTGGCTAAGTCCTGACCTTATTGGGTCAAGCCCAATTGGGCTATCCCATTTGGTTGAGTCCTGACTTAGCCTAATTGGGCTGATCCTTAGTGGGTTGGCCCACTAAAGCCAGCCCTATACAGGCCACACCAGGCATGGAGGTCCATGCAGTCTGCCACTGCGGTAGACGCCGCCAACACTACCACCATCATCGCCGCTGCTGCCACTCCACCATCGCCGCAGTTGCTCCGCTGTTGCCATCGTCGGCGATCTCTGGAAGAGGTACTTTCTCTATTTTTATCATTTAAAATTAAACAGATCAGAAAAATCCGGAAAATAAAAAATTAGGTAAATTTATTTTCTGCATTTTCAAATTCCAAAAAATAGGAAAAATCCATAAAATTAATATAATGAATTTATAGTGATTATAACATCTAAACAAATTCTAAAAAATCTCTAACTCTCATTTTGAATACTTTTAGAGGTTTTGGGTCTAAATTAAAATTCCAGAAAACTCTAAAATATTTTTTTTTGATATATGGTAGTAAATAAAACTAGGAAAATTAGTGTAAACCATTTCTAGTGTTTTTTCTTTGACTTTCTGCTTCAGTTTAAATCATAGGAAATTATATTAATTACTTAGAAATTGAGATAAAATTCCCAGAAATTGTATGTCTCATTTTTAAACTCATTTTCTTCATTTAAAACTTCAAACAAATTCTGAAATTACATTTCTGCCTCTTTGTAGATTGACCCCTTACTTGTACTATTTTAATCATGAAGTATTTGTGGAATTTTTCATAAATATTATTAGTTAATTCTGAATTAAAAAATGACATAAACCCCTAAATTTGGACTTATCACCATGCAATCACATTGTGCTTGAATCTCCACTTTTTCTTCAACTCTAAAATCTGGAAGATCTTCTCACCATGAAGACACTCACCTTGGTTGAGTAGAAAAGAGAGCAGAGGGGAGAAAGAGGGGGCTCTCAATTCTAGATGGCCTGAGTGCTTGAAATGAGTGCCCTTCCCTATTTATATTTTACTTAATTTTTTCTTAAAAACCCCATAAAGTAAAATATATGCTACTATGATCCTACGTGTGTGACCCTCTAGGCCCATGTATCATCGTGGAAATTGATCTTGACCATTGATATTCTTAAATAGGATAAAAAGTCAAGATAAAACATCGGCTTTTAGGAAAGCCCATGTCAACACGAGCTTGGGCCTGGGCCGTGCAAAACCCATAACTTTTCTTATCTGAATGGTTATTCACGGGGCAACCCGGGGGCTCACATCACTCTTCTTACATTTTTTGTCACCCAAGCCATAATTTTCTAAAACATACAGTTATATTAATCCCATATCAAGTTATTTGACATTCATCAATGGTATAAATGTTGAAATCATATAGCCATTGAATTGAAACTAAAAAGAAATAGGATTTCCCACGCGTGAGCTTATGGGGACTAGCACGGCTTACCTCTTGTATATTGTGCTTGCCGTGCTCATGTGTGGTTGTGGCTGCAGCCCTTAGCATTAGGGCTGCGATTCTGGGTTGGACTTTAGCTGCAGTTGTTGCCTATGGCAATAGGGCTGCGACTGCTCCTTTGAGTACAACACAAATTTTTCTTTGTTTTTTCATTTAGTAATATTTATTTACATATTTTTTACTTCGTATATTTAGGTTGCATTTATTAACGAAATGATGATTGACTCATAAAATATAATTTTTTATAATATGTGAATTGATGCATAAAATGGAATCTAGTCCTCATTTATCATGAAATAGGTACTTTAATCCCATCATATAGACATTATATACCCTTAAATGTTTAAATTGTGTTCATCTGAATGCTGTCTCATGCAACCTCCGTGCCCAAAGCCCTATAGCTTCCACCACTCGGGCACCTCTATGCCACTTGTTGTAGTTGTTAGATATTTGCACACGCCAACAATGCAGTCCTCACTGTCGTGCAGATCTGCCTACGCACCCCATGTGCAGCATGAACCATCACCGCCGACCCCAAAACCATCCAAGTCACAAATTGGTCGCATGCCGGCTTTCGCTGTCACTATCATGAACGATCAGGCTACATCAGTCTTGTACGTTGCACTTCTACCTAATTACGCATCCTATTATTTATTTCAGTACCTTTAAAGCGTGTTTCCACCGCTGGGGTTTGGTGAGAGATTGATAGGTTTCTGGAGTCGAAGGATAGAATTTCTGTTGGTACGTCCTTGGTTGAACACATCGAGGATGCACGCACTACTAGAAATAGATATGCTCACACAATCTGGTTTCACTACAACATCCTGGTCACTGGGAGCCTTGTGGCATACACAAGATCCCCTCATCATGAATTATTGGTCACCGTTGTTTGTGGATATCAAGTCTATACTTCTCGATGGTTTAACATGTTGCATTAGTATTGACCCCTTTTGCATTTCATTCACCCCACATCAAAAATACTACGAGTGAGTTGACCAAGTCACCTCATTCAATTGTAAGAGAGAAAGTTTCATTTTTTATAGTTTCCAAAATAGGATAATGCAAGGATTAACATAAATATTTGTAGAAATATTAATAGTTTCAAACCAAGAATAAAATCAATGCATGGTTTACCATATTTACTCTCACCAAAAATCAAGAGTCACAGGAGGCTGCAGTGATCAAATAATATTTGGGGATCAAATATAAAAAAGATTGTTCTTATTATATATTGATTGAAATATGGCCTAATCATAGTTAGGACTTAATAAGAGGAAAAAGGGTGAACAAAAGTTACCACAAAACAATTGTGATGGACTAGAGGAAAAATGATGAAGATTTCATGGAATTTGCAAAAATTTCTAATCCAATTACAATTTATGACCATTGTAAATGAAAAATAGAAAACACCATATTCTTTGAAAAAATTAGGCATTATATCAAATTGAAAACATTTAATTACCTTGGTTTTTTATTTTTGAATATTCTGGCATGCTAGTGATGATCCCTCTTCTTTAGATCAATTGACAATATTGTTTTAATGAAACAAACATCACCAAGTTGAAATTGCAAATGACTCTATTCTTGACCAGAGAAATAGGACTGCACACTCGATTAACCAATAAAGGATTTCTGAGGTATCATTTTTGTGAATAGAGAAATAAGCTTGAACATTGATTGTTTTTAATAAACTTGGAATGCCGAGATGGTGCTACGTGGGAGAATGGGAGAGGTGACATCCTGCATGTCATAGGGTCCATAATGGG
The DNA here is from genome assembly GCF_029677425.1 of Wolffia australiana. Classification (NCBI taxonomy): domain Eukaryota; kingdom Viridiplantae; phylum Streptophyta; class Magnoliopsida; order Alismatales; family Araceae; genus Wolffia; species Wolffia australiana. The sequence goes on from NC_135853.1 coordinate 670,655, forward strand.
TTCCAAGGCTTTATTGTTAGATCATCATCAGATGACTCACACGTTTCCACTTGAACCTGTATATAACATCAAAGTACTAATCTATATGTAAATATTTAAATTTCTTGAAGAGTATAAACGACTCTTTCCTTCATGTAAGTATGAAATACATATTGGGCTCTTCTAGGCCAAAACTATTCCATGTGGGCAGTATTCTAGGCCCATGTAGGTGATGTAATACGACCTGTCGGAATCGGTCGGCTCGTATTACGCCACAGGAATCGATGGACGGGTTCGTGATTTTATATGAATGTATGCGCAAAAGATGAAGACCTCGAATGAGCAATTATGAGTGTCCACAGTTATGGAGATAAATCCACAACGATCAATGGTGAGATATTGATCCTAGATCAAACTCCCAATGACCCTCACGACCAACTAGACGTCTAAGATGAGAGGGGCATTTGACGGCCCGGAAGGAGTTCTTCGTCTAAGTTGGGAATTACCCCTTTACCATAAAGATGAGCCTACTTCTTGACGAAGGTGGCTATCCTATCGACGAGCGGACGAGATAGGGGATGACGAGACTGTAGAAAGTAATGATACTGGAAAGATGTAGGGAAGACGAGAAAGTACCCAATTCGTCGAAAGTCCACGGCGCAGTTAGGTTCTATCGATGTCGTAGGACTGGATCAGTTAGGTCCACGGCAGAGAGGCAGATTGGACGGGCTCGGGGCCGCAGGACGACGTGGGCCAGGTGCCTGAATGCGGATGTGGACGGGCGCAAGGGCGCGCGAGGGTGCGCAGCTGGCGAGTGCGGGGTGGTGGGCAGTAGGGGGCGCGGAGGGGCGCAGAGGTGGCGGCGCGCGGGCTGGCAAAGGGGGCACGCGGGCGCGGCGTCCGCATGTCGCACAAGCATGGCAAAGGGGTTCCGCACGCGGGCGCTGCGGGCAGGGGGTCGACGGGTGCGATTGGCACGCGAGCGAGGGCACGTGCGCGGGGCGTCGCTCGGATGCGGGGATGCGCGGGCGTGGGGACGTGCGGGCGCGGCTGGCGCGCGGACACTAGTGGCGCGCGGGGCAGAATGACGCGCGGGCGCGGGGCGGGGCACAATGGCGAGCGGAGCTCGGCTTGGGGAGGGCGCGGTCACCTGGCAGGAGCCGCATTCGGTGGTGACGGTGGCGGCGAAATGGGTCTTGGACCTCAAGAATGGAGTTCTTGAGCTATAACCGGCCAAGAATCCTTCAGGAAGAAGGGGTTCTTAATGTTCTTGGAGGCTCGAGGATGGGCGGCGGGTTCTTGACGGAGGCAGGTGGCGATGTTCTTGAGTCTTCAGTGCCTTCGGAGTGATCTCGACTAAGGTGTCTTGGCTCCAAGAGAGATCGCCTTCTTGGGTCTTTACGCATTCCGGAGTGATCTCGACGGAGCGATTGGACATGTCGTCACGGAGTGGTCTTGACGTGACGACGGGGCTCTAACCACGGAGTGGTCTCGACGTGGGCGAGGCTAGCCGGGCCTCTCTACTCTCTACTCTCTAAGATAGGTGGAGACACAGTTGGGATTTTTCTTCAGCAAATGACTCAAGTGTTCTCTTGGGCATGCTATCCCCTTATATAGTGAGGATAGGTGCCAAGTGAACGTGGGGGGAGGACGAATCGATGCGAGACGTGGTTCGGGCTCTCCTTACAATTTGAAAATAAAATTGAAACATAAAAGTAAAAGACGAGGACAAGGCCCAACACCGGCCCAGTCCATGAAATCCAAAAAAAAACAAACAAAAACATAAACAAAAGCAAGTAAGATAGGGATGCTTATGCGGGGTACTTAAACCCCGGGTGGCAAGCATCGGCACGAGCAGTTCAGCGAGGCTGATGTCGTCCGGTCGTGACGTCTCCGGGATGGTCCCCCATCAGTAGGTCTGCCGACTTGTTGGAATGCCTCCATGTTGGATTGGGCATGCCCTTAGTGCTTTTTACTTTTTAGTGGTACAAATCATTAGAAAATCAAAAATAAATAACATAAGTTAGAAAACTCATTTTTTTACTTTATAAATCATTTGTTAATGAAATTTTCTCCATTGGTTTCTAATTTTTCCATTAATTTTATGCATACCAGCTGAAAAAAATAACAAGTGTGAAATATGGTTAGTTTACAGAAATCACAAGTTTGACTTGAAAAGTTCAACTAGGACAAGATTGATTATTCTAATTCTCCCCTTCCTCTTTTGCTTCTTTGATCATCTTGTTAATTCATGAAAGAACTAAGCTCAATAAATGGGATCGATTTCAAATGGTTTGAGCCTAAGAAAGATTATTAAAATTAGCAAATAACCTTCAATAAGCGTAAAAATTAGGACTACATGAAGTGGAATGGTAATGATGAGAATATCATAAAATAATGATAACATAGATCATAATCATGATATTTAGGCATTAAAAATGGCCTGGAAATTGTGCATGTTACCAGACAGTCTTTTATTTGGAAAACAATTATGGTAAATACACGTATTCTTCATATGAAGAATTTTTTTAGTATGATTTGCCTTAGCTGTGGCCATGCAGAAGGGGTATGCCAGCCTATGGAGAAAAATGTAGTGCATTTTGATAAATTCAAGGCCAATGAAGCATGAGTGGAAATCAAGAAGTCAAAAGCTTCAAAAGTGAGTCACGGTGTCTATTTGTGCATAAACAACTCTGTTCTGACTCTATACCTTAATCTCAATTAAAATATCAGTGCCCATATTTGACTAATAAAACTTCTTATTATAATATGATGCAGATGGTGAGGATGATTTGCTACACTAAAGTGTGTAGATGTTATATGTGATAGAAAATATTAAAAGGTAACATGAAGAGCAGGAGAATTGCCATATCAACCCAATGGTACATAAACGATGCAAGAAAGGTCATACTAAAGGTCACCCCTTGCTGATGGAGCACATCCAAACAACGCCAATGAATCATCACCGGCGCCGTCGTCGCCATCATCATCATCGCTGCCGGTCTGTGTCCAGCCCAACCGGCACACCAAAGCGTCCGTAAAGACGCCCGGGTTTCAATACCCTGGGTAGAGCACATTCGTGCCCGTATCTTTGTGTTTTCCTTATCTGTTATAAGTCATTTGATTTCATGTCCCTGTTCATCATTACACGTCCGTATCCTTGCATTTTAATCCGTCGTTTTACTTTGAGTCATTTCTTTATTTCCTTTTTTTTGTATTAAGTGTTGTAAAGGGGTCCCTTATTAGGCCCGATGTGTTGTGTAATGGGTCCATCATGGCCCCTATATAAAGCCATGATGAACCACGTACAATCTAGATCTGGATTTTGCATTTTGGCAGTTACACGTCTTGTTAAGGTCTCATGCTCAAAGAGAAGGGAAGGAAGAGGAACGAGAGGAACAAGGGAAGGAGGAAGAGAAGAGAAAAGGAAGCAAGAGCATTCAAGGAAGAAAGGAGATTGAGATGGGATTATCCACTTTTCCTCCAATTTGACCAAATGACCAGCCCTCTCAGCTGATCGCCTCCTCGATATCGGTCATAAGCCGTGGCTCAAGGGTCCAAGAGCTATCTCGCCGGTGTTGCAAAGCCCACCAGCTTCATACCCCCCCCTACGGAACCGACGAGGGATGCCTGAATCACCTCCGGGCAGCTAGCATCAGCACAACAGACCGCACGCCAATCAGCAGGTTGAATAATCCAACCAAAAGGTCGTGCAACATGATTGCATTTTCTCCCAATGCAACGCGGGCATCCCCCCTGAAATCCACGTCCCACAGACACTAGTGCAACACTCTACAGACCAGGATCCGTTGCGATTGGTCAACAAAGGGAGAAGATCTGGAATAGTGTGGACGCTGCTCAAGGCGCAACCTCTGGACCCTCCGCGTGCGTGTGTCAGTGAACCCGAGCATGCCACATCGGCAGAGTGGTCAACACGACCAATTGTGTCCCCAGTTCCTGCAACTGCGTGGGCCAAACGGTTGCTGGTCAGACGGTCGACGACTGTCCCTCCCGCATTGTGCACTTCAATCAGCTGCTGAATGCCTATCTACCGTGCAGCCGTAAGGAACCTGTGGTGCTTCGCCTTGGCATCCCCTCAGGTCAGCTCGACGCCCTGATCGTTGCCCAACCGAAAGCCCGTGCCTCGCTCCCTCACACAGCGAACGTTGTCCCATTGAGATCTCACATCCCAATCCCAGTGCTGTGATGTTGCTCGTTTTCATCTCCTAGTCTCGCCATGCTAATCCGTCTCTAGAATGCGCTTGCGATACCTGGCCGGGTGTTCAAACTATCCTGCTGCTGCCCCTTTGGCTTCTTTATCTCCCAACTCTTTGCTACCAAGTTCCCTCAATCCACTCCTAGGTCATACTGTTAGTTGATCCACACCGACGCCTCTCCGGCTTCTCTCCACTCGCAACCCACACTTTCTACGGCAGTGACGAAGATTTTGCACTACTAGCTGATCACCGACGAGGTACATCGTTCTCCCGCTCACCCGTTATATTACCTTTTGCAGTATAATTTTGATTGACTCCACTCCGATGGGGTTAGATTAGGTGAGAGAAAATTAAAAAAGAAACTATGTGTTGAGCATCTTTCTTCATACTGGTCGAGCCTGTTCGTTACGTGCGAGCCCATAAGGAATTATTCCGTTTGGCACCGTAGTCACCATCGTTGCTCCGATGAGGATCAGTAGGTCACCATCACCGTCACCGGATGCTTGCTTCAGAGCTTGGAGTTCGGCAAATCACCACAAGTCGGGGCCTGCACAACATTCTCCTAGGTTACATCGCATCACGTAGTTGCATTCACTTACTGAATTACCCGTCGTACAATGACTTTGACGACGTACGACATCACTTGCGTTGTATTTTTAATTACTATCAGCTAAATCATATTCAATCACATGCATTAGCTTCCTCTCTTCCAAACTATGAGGAAAATATATAATTCATTGATGCCTTGATTAGAGTGGTCCTGTCAAAATAACCATATGTCCTTTATATGAAAATGTATTATGAGATTGAGGGAGAAGAAAATAACAAAATGGTTGTTGAGGTAAAAGAAATAGTTAAAGAACATGCACTTTCAGAATATCCTTTTACTCATGTTTAGCTTCAAAAAAAATTCATCATGGAATCTAACATGATGATTAAATAAAATTTAAATTTCTGAACATGATTCCTTCAAGAAATTTTTTTAGATAAAAAAAGAAAATAAAAATTTGAAGAACATGAACTTCTTGAATAAATATCATATATCTTCTATGAGTGATTAGGATATTTTGAGATGACAACATATTCGGAACCGGACAGTGGATGCAAATTATGGATGAATAATAGGTGGATAAAATTAAAGATAGAAATATTCATAAAAATTAGATATTTGTGTGTTATTTATTTATGAATCAAGAAACTGATATGTTAAATAATTTTATATGGAGGTTTCTATACAATACGAATTTACTTATGATATTCATGTACTATTTTATGATTCTGAAAAAATAAATTATGGATTTTCCCTCAGACTTTTATATCTTTAACTTATTTCAAATCTTTAATTATTTTGAATATATTTTTTAATGTTCTTTTTAATGAATTTGAAATCTATTTGTAAAATGGATTTAACTCTAAGTTTTTTTTGTATTTATTTAATTTGTTTTATTTATCAGAGGATGTTTTACTACTATTAAAGAATTAGAAAATTAATTTTTATGCTATTTTTAAGAGCATTTTTATAATATTTTTTATTTTATCCTAGTTAATTCGAAATTGTCAAAAATGTCTTAAAATACCAAATCGTGAATACGATTCACGATTTGCTAATTTGAAGAAGTACGAGATTGAAGTAGGAAATTGATAATCAATCACTCAATGCCAAAAGGCGACGCAGACTTCTATCACTAAGGAGGAATACCTCCAACCCTTGGCTTACGATGACTACATCGCCGCTACGATCTCCGTCACCCAAGGGCGAAGAGCTACCGCGAGACCGTCATTCGGTTCGCACCATGTGGTTACATCGGCAAAACCCACCGTTGTACCACCTTCTCTCCCACAAGCCAGCAGGGCAGCTAAGCCTCAAAAGGCTAAGCCTGCCCCCTCTACTTCACAGTGGGTGAAGAAGGGTGCTGAGAAGCGCCCCAAAACCCCACCACGGGCTCAAGATGCCTCCTCCCGTAAGGGCAAGGAGGTCAGTGTCTCCACACTAACCTCGAATACTTTTGCCCTACTGGCGGTACCTGAGGACCCTGAGGTAGCACCCTCACTACGGATGACCCTCCCATTAGTACCATCCCTCCCACTACTCGACCTACCGCCTCTCCTAGACCAACCACCCCCCCTCCTACGTCCCCCCTATGTGCACCTTCCCATGTTTCTCCTCTCGCTCCCTCTCATCGCCCATCTTCCCGGCTCAGCTCTTCTCGTCCCCTACCTTCTTCCTCGAGCCACTCACCTTCACACACCCCGCCCCCTGACCGCCCCTCACCACCTCACCCCCGGCCCCCTTCCCCCGCCCCCTCACCCCATGACCCACCTCTTCGCTCCCCACTACCATGTGCTTCTGCACTCCCCCGTGAGCCACCCCCCCCATCTCCACCCCCCCGTGATCCACCTCCCTCCACCCCCTCGCACCCACCCCCCACCTCCACACCCATCCTTCACCCATCGCATATACCCTCCGAGTATGTGGACTTCTTGACAAACTGTCAGGCTGCTTTCACTACTTCGGAGGACATGTGTAGCGGTACCAGTGGTCGGGATTCCACAGGTGAGGAGGACGATGTCTCCCTCTCGGAGGACTCTGATATGGATACCTCCCCTTATTTGAGACGCCGCTCGGATGCCTCACCTTCACCTCCACGCCGCACATACAACACCCGATCTCGGGTGCGTCACGCGAGCAGATAGATTTATGATTCCCACTCTCATTTGGAATTGTAGAGGGATTGGCAACCCTCTCACCCAAACACATCTGCTCTCCCTTATCAATAGGCATAACATAGGTACAGTGGGACTTCTTGAGCCGATGATTACATCGGATCTGTCCCATTATATCGCAAGGAAACTCGGGATGGATCATGTTTACTGCCATTCATCGGATAAGTTCTGACTTCTTTGGAAGCGAGAATATCCGATTACATTGTTGGATGAAGGGACACAGTACGCCACCTTCGACGTATCATGCCCCCCAAAGCCCTACCTACTTACTGTCGTGTATGCCCCGCACAAACCCACCGAGCAGGAGGCCCTATGGGAGGAACTCGCTCAACATATCCGTTCCCATTCACAATCGGTTGATCGACCTTGGCTTATAGCCGGAGACTTCAACTGCATACGGGACATCACTGAGCGACAAGGAGGCCGCCCATCTCTATGCAAGCCTTCAACGACTTTATCCACAAGGCTTCACTAGTGGAGCCGCCTACCATAGGGGAAAAGTGGACACGGTGCAATGAACGTCAAGCAGATGCGCGTATGTACGAACGACTTGATCGTTGTTTTACCAATAGTACCGCTTTGATGCATTGCACATTGACGATCAATATTCTCCCGAGATTTTATTCGGATCACACACCGATCCTTCTCCTCCCAGATTTGAGTCAACGGGTTCGTCGACCACCCTTCCGATTTCAGAACATGTGGTTAGAACATAGAGAATTCCATAGTTATGTGCGTAGCCATTGGCATGGTTCTATTTCTACATCACCTATGGAGAACTTCAGTTATCGACTGAGGAATCTCAAGCTTCACCTCAAATGGTGGAATCGTCATGTCTTTGGAGAAGTTCATTCACTAGTCGAAGAATTAAAGAAGGAATTAGTTGATGTTGACTGCCAACTACAGGAGTGTTGGACAGATGATATGGGAGAGTGCCATCTACGTCTCAAAGAGCAGCTTGAGGATGCCATGCGACGACAGGAGATATTTTATCTCCAGAAATCTCGTATCCAATGGCTGCGAGAGGGTGACAGAAACACGCGTTTCTTTCACGCCTCGATCTGTCACAAAGCGCGCCCGAATTATGCGACCCTACTAGAGACGTATGGCCAGGACCTTGCCCAGCTAGCAGCCGCCGGAGTGGAGTACTATCACTCACTCCTCTCCTCACAACCCACAGTTATGAGTGAGGATCTTCTTTCCTCTATACCTTACCTGGTGACCGACAAAGACAACGCACTTGTGCTAGCCCCCCCGACACGAGCGGAGATCAAAGAGATAGTTTTTTCCTTGGGCCGTACCAAAGCCCCAGGACCGGATGGATTCACCGCTGAATTCTATACGGCATGATGGGATATTGTAGGCATTGACTTGGTGCTAGCTATCGAGGAGGTTTTCAGGCGTAAAGTTTTCACGAGGAGTTGGAAATCCACTTTTTTGGCGCTCATTCCAAAAGTGGACACTCCAACTTCCTTCCGAGACTTCCGCCCGATCAGTCTTTGTAATGTATGCTATAAAGTCGCATCCAAGATCATTACAAACTGACTAGGGCACTTCCTCAACAGACTTATCTCGCCAGAACAGTGTGGTTTTGTCAAGGGTCGACAGATCTATGACAGTATCACACTAGTGCATGAGCTAGCCCAGTCCATAGACACTCATATCCGTGGCTCCAATGTCATCATCAAGCTTGATATGGAGAAGGCCTTTGATCGAGTTGAGTGGAATTTCCTCCTCGAAGTGTTGCGGTGCTTCGGATTCACGGAGGCATTCATCGCACTTGTCGATGCTTGCATTAGGGAGAACCATTTCTCTCTCCTAATGGATGGAAATTCCACCGGCTTTTTCACGGCCACGCGGGGACTCAGGCAGGGTGATCCTATTTCACCTACCCTCTTTATATTGATGGAGGAGGACTTCAGTCAATCGCTCACCCGAGCGATCGACCAAGGCCTCATCCCACCATACTTTACAAAGAGGGGTTGCCCGATTCTCTCGCACTCACTATTAGCTAATGATGCCATATTGTTTCTCAGTGGATCTAAAAAATCCATTAAGGAATTTATGAGTGTCCTTACAGCTTACGAGCAAGCTTCGGGCCAGCTCGTCAACGCCTCGAAGAGTAGCTTTATCGTGGGACCTTCCACCACTATAAGGCGCTCTGAGATACTTTAGCTTTATACACGATACTCACGAGGACACCTCCCATTCGACTATCTTGGATGCCCTATCTTTCTTGGCCCTACTCGTCATCACTACTTTGATGCCGTGCTAGGCAAGCTCAGAAAGAAATTAGAGGGATGGAAACTTTGTTTCCTATCCCCAGGAGGAGGGATCCAGCTTATCCGACATGTCCTCATGAGTATTCCGCTACACACTCTTGCGGTCCACTCACTCTCTCTTACTGTTCTCCACTCTGTGGAATGCCTATGTGCACGCTTCCTATGGTCTAGTCACCTCGAGGGAGAGAGCCGCCACCATTGGGTTTCTTGGGAGAAAGCGAGTCGGCCGACGGATGAAGGGGGTCTAGGGATCAGATGCCTCTCGGACGTTCAGGACATGATTCAAAAGAAACTAGTATGGCGTATGTGTACCACACACTCCCCATTGGGGAGTCTCATCTTAGCCAAATACGACGAATGGGCCCATCGTGAGATAGATATTCAAGGCCCTAAGAGATGGCAGACGTGGCAGCGGCACTGGCTTGAGATGGCTCAAGTCACACGTTGGCATATCGGCCAAGGGGACATTAGCACGTGGTACGATACCTGGCATGCTGATTTTCCACTCGCTTCCCACCCACAGTTTGTACCACACCGAGTGAGACTCACTGTGACCCAGTTGCTTAGAGACAACACGTCACACCTATAGGAGCAGCACGGTCTTCCCTTGGACACCCTACATGAGGTCCAGACTACGCCAATCGACTCTAGTTCTGATAGTGCTATCTGGAACTCATATCCAATGGAGCCTACACGTGCCACTCCTCTTGGGAGCATTTCCGTGTGAAATCCCCCCTACAGCACTGGGGTCGCCGCATCTAGCATCCGGCTATCCATACGTGCGTCTCCTTTTTCCTTTGGAGACTTTTACACCGCGGCCTCCCGACTGATGACTGAGTGACTCGGATCGGATATTCTCTTAGTTCCCACTGCCGTTGTTGTCCCACCCTCCCACACGCGAAAACGATGGACCATCTTTTCTTCCACAGCGAGACAGCTGTGGAATGCTGGCGCCTCATCACTGATGGCCTTCATCCTCTCACCCCGTCTGAGTGTTTTGGCAAGTTTACCCTCTCCTCAACCCGCTCTGCACGGAGCCCCATCTTCCGCATCACCATAGCTTATCTTGTATGGGAGATTTGGAAGGGGAGAAATTCTTCTCATTTTGCAGGTTCGCCCATGCGCGCCGTGCACATCATGCGATGAGTTCAGCTGTGGCTTCGGCACATCCAACCTCTGCTTCCCTCTCGAGACGGCCGCTCAGCACTCGCGAGAGATCTCCTCTGCTCAATTGGCATCCCGGCGACCCCCGTCGCCACCCGCATCCAGTATCGAGTTGTTTATTGGCTCCCACCGCTAATAGGCATTCTCAAACTGAACGTGGACGGTGCGGCTAAAGGGAACCTGGGGCAGCAGGGGGAGGAGGTATCCTCAGAGACCATACGGGGAGTATACTCTTTGCTTTCTCTTCGTTTTATGGCATACAAACTAATACAGTAGCCGAGGGTATGGCAATTTGTGATGGTCTACTCCTCTGTGAGGAACAAAACCTTCACAATATCATCGTAGAATCGAACTCACAGATATTGGTTGATATGCTTCGTCTAGGTACATGCTCCCAGTGGCGACTCAGCCATGCGTGGGAAGACATCATGCGATGCCGCTCCCTCATAGCCTGATTTCGTCATCAGTTGAGAGAGGGCAACCAGACAACCGATGCCCTCGCCAACCACGCGGTACACACACGCACCCCCTTCTCTCTTTTTCATACTTGGCAGGCACTTCCCCCACGGCTCGCGGCTGCTATCTCCTCAATCGTCTTGGCATGCCCACCCTCCGCACACGGCGCATCCTCGTGACACCAGGCCTGCGGGATTGGAGGATTGCGTGGACTGCTAGAGCTAGAGGCGTGGACGGCGCCCGCCTCGACTAGCGCGTCAGCACGAACTTCCTCGATCCCTCTCGATGACGGAGAGGACACATCCCGCAGTACATCGTCATCGCGGAGCGGCTCCGGCGGGACGATGGCAAGCACACTTTCCGGAGCGCCTGCGAGGTATCATCCATGTATCTCTTCTTTCCTTAAAAATGGGCGTGGAAGCGTGGGATCTGAGTGTAATTGGAATATATATACTCGCTCCACGCCTAAAAACAATGAAAAACACTGCACTTTATAAATCAAACCCCCCTGGGGGGCGTCCAGGGCACGGATCGATCGGTCTGCGGGCACAACCCTACGGTTGGCCGTACCCGGCACCGTGTTTTTTGCCAAAAAGAAAATGATTTGAAAGTGAACTAAGATTCACGAATTCAGATGATTAAAATCAGAATTTGGGAAAAACGACAAACGTGGGTGGGATTGCGAAGGTGAGAAAATTAGAAACCAATCGGACTGTAAAATGCAGTTAAATTGAGCCTAGAGGTACCAGAGATAATCAGAGACTCGATATGGACTGATTTTGCGCAACGAACACCCAGAATTTTCAATAATTTTGGCTTGAATCAGCTACCAATTGAGTGACGGATCTGCAAAATTTTTGAAGAATTTGAGCTCCAAATTGGTTCTGGTGGGTTCCTGAGACTTTGAGGAGGTGGGCTTCTTTCCTCAAGCTTTAAAATCAGGAACTCCCTCAAATTTTGATTTTCCCCCCTTTTATCACCGCGGAATCGAAGGAACAGCTTCTTTTGTTTGTGTTATTTGTTTTCTCTTTTCTGCGTTGTACGCCATAGCAAACAACGCGATGTGATTTGTTAATACGGTGCCGTGTACCGCGCATTTTTCGTACGCATGGCACTGCATGCGTACGATTTTCAAGGACAAATCTATACGCAGTGTTGTGCATGCAGCGAGTTAAGCCACACGCTATTGGCTGGCGAGCGACTGCGTGTGGTGCACTTCATGCCGCATGTGATGCGCAACACGCACGACCCTGCATGCTTGCGTGTCATGAACCGAAGCCCGAGCGTGCATTTTGATTGGCCAGCACTCTCTTCGGTGTGTTACTCTGCGCACCAAACGCACTTTAGCTCTTAAAATGGCCCAATAAGGGCTAGTTTCAATAAAAAAACATTTTTTATTTAAAAAACACTTAAAATAAATCCCAGAAAATGTGTATTAATGCCAAAAATTGATTTTATTAATTTCTAAAATTCATTTTATTTGTTTCTTTTGTGTATTTTTATAAAAATAGATCAGTTTAACATTTAATTTCTTCCAAAATTCATTTAAAAAATGTTTAAAATGTATAAATTGACCTAATTATTTATAAAGTCTTATTTAACTTGAAACTTATCACAAAAGCATTTCAAACAGCAGCTCATTTTCTATGGTTTGTGCATGTTATTTACTTATCACATATTGCCTACTTTAAGCACATGATATTCTTTCTTTATGGGTTAAAAGAATATAACTATGGGTTTTCTAATTCAACATGAGTATGCTTATCTCATTCTACCACCTAAATTTCTCCTCAACTTCATAGCATTTTTCGAAAAAAATTTGGATTTATTAAGAAATATAATTATTGTCACTCTAAGGGGCTGATAACGTGCTTTCTAAAATGCCCTCACTTATGTTGTACTCATTTCCTAAATGAAAGCAAACCATTTAATAACATGAAAATAAGCATGATAATTTATGTTTCTTTCATGGATTTTAGAGCATAATTAAGAAACTTTTATGCATGTTATCATGAATTTTATGCAATTTTCACCAAAAATACATATGTCCAATAAATAATGATTCTTGCATTAAAATCAGTATATTTTGATGTTTATAAAGATTGAAATGGATACTATATTTAAAAAGAATTAAGTTGTCAAAAATTTCATGCAAAAAGGAGTTGTTGATGTAAAATGACTCGATGGATTCATCGGTAGGGTTACACCATAGGGGATAAGCTAAGGGCAATGTGATAAAAGAATGATGCAAGTTTTAAAACGTTGAAGAGTACTCAATTTGCTTACAAATAGGGTGGTAGAACCTGACGGGTAACATGAGGACTCTATGATCTGGCAGGCTCCCAATGACCCCCGGATCTGCTCGAACACCAGTGAGAAGATAAAAGGCAATCACTATCCGAAAATGTTCCAACCTTCGTCGATGGAAAAATTAATCAAACACCTCGAACAAATGATCTTTATCTCACAGAAAAAGGTGGGTAATCCTATAGTATAAGTCTCTGGCAATGGAACGTCAAATGACAGTACTGAAAGAGATAATTAAGCTGAAAAATAAAGGGATAGGTGAGTAGGTGTGACCTGTGTATGGCAATGATTGTGTTGTAATCTGTCACGAGATGTTCTTCAAGTGCAGAGGGCATGATGTCAAAGATGTTATGGTTGATCGACGACTTGAACTAGTAACTATTGAGGGCCATAAAGATCTGAAAAGCCCTGATGACTGAGGGAAGGGCACTCGTGGAGGAGAGCTCGGTGGCGGTAGTGTCATTGATGTGGGCATCGAAGATAACAATCGACCTGAGATCGAACGACAGCTGGGAACAATATTGGATTGAGGGAAGGACAAATCATGGAGTGAGATCGTGGAAGTATATGCAGCGGCACTTGTGTGTGATGGAGAGGAGCCGGGATATAGGAGCGTTGTAACATTCCAAGAGGCTGAGTACTCACACGATGGACGAGGGCGTGACGTGGATATGCAGCAGTGTAGATGATTCTTCCTTCACAGATAATTCCCAATGAAACAAGATGGAACTCCCACGGAATGAAAAAAACTTAATAACAAACAGAAGTTCCTGATATCAAAATAAGAAGTCCGAGTTCCATTAGGGTAGGCCACACCTTTAAGTAGTGGTGGTTGCCCTAATGGGCCCACTGGGGAATTTTCCACAGATGGCCATTCCCCTAATGGTCCTAATAAAACAAATGTAACAGAAACCTAAAAAACAAGAATATAACAAATCCCAAACACGAGGGCCCATAACAGTTCATAATGACAAAAGGCACAAACAGAAAAATAGTTGGAGCTGGTCGTCAAGTTATGTACTTGAAGGTTGGGTCCTCCGCGCCGTCTCAAGCTCCACGACGCGACTTTTGGTGAGTCTGACCTGTGTCTTCTTGATGGTCCTCCATCAGTTCTAGATAAACAGATAATTAATTTTGAATTTTAGAGAATTTTTTGGATTATACTTGATATTTACAAGTATTTTCTTATGGTTAAAAGAGGGCAAAATCAAGGCCCACTAACGAGGGATGATGTGGAACAACTGGTGGCTCTCTCTTCTTGTGGAACAAGTAAAATTTGTGTCGTACAAGGATCGGATCGAACTCACCTGACCGTTTGCCCTGGGCCAAGGGTAGCTCAGCCATTTCACAGGGTGGCTCAAGCTGTCTAAAGGGTGGCTCGCACCTACCTCAAGGTGGCTCGCGGATGGCTCAAGGTAGCTCATGTGTGGCCCGCTTGCACCCAGCCCAAGTAGTGCCCCCCCAGCACAGGCAGAGCCTGCCCAGCACCCGCGGCCCCACAACATCGGCTTCTTGATCATTTTGGCGATGAAAGGAGGTTATTTTACTCTTTTTCCTTTATTTTTGGGTCAATGAGGCTTATTTTTAGCTGAAAATTTGTATTCATATAATTGTGACCAAATTTGGTGAATAAAAGATTTGAAGAGAGGTGAGAACTCAAATTGTGATTCTTCGTTAGCTATGCTCTAGGCCTCGGTTTGTGCTCAAATGCCGCCATATTTTTATAACAGAGCTGCACGCAAAATTTGGCGCCCAGCAGACGCCGGACCAGGGAGGTTCATTTGAGGAAAAAACATTCAAAATAGTTTTATGGAGCTGTAAGCATCGGTTTTGGCTGAAATTTGGTGTGCAGCTCATGTTTGGTATTACAGATGTGCACAAAAAATGTGGTGCCCAATCAACACCGGACGAGGGGTGTCCCTTTAAAAACAAAACCTTCAAAATTATTTTCTTGGAGTTCTAGGCCTCTGTTAGGGCTAAAAATTTGTTGAGAGTTCACTCTCAAAACTAGGAAGTTGATGAAAATTTCAGCAAACTCTGTTCAGCAAATTGGCAGATCACCGTTGCACCCTAGGGCTTTGTTTGGGCTTGTGTAGTGGCGAGTGGCGGAAGGAAGGGTGCTCCCGCGATCACCAAGCAAAACAGATTTCCTCTAGGCAATTTTTCTTCTAATGGATTCTACATGAAATTACTACACGTTTCTAAAAGTTTGGGAGTGATCCGTGCCCGAACGACGGAGCTATGGGGATCCAAAGTATTTTGAATGTTATGGGGATCCCACAAACACACTGCACTGCCTACGTGCTGCGCCCCCCACAAATTGTGCCTGCCACACCCCGCCAGTGCCACATCACTTGTGCACCGCCATGCCATGCATTACGCCTGCCTGCACTCCCAATGCATTGTGCCAGCAACGCTCTGTGCCAATGCACCACCAGACCCAGCCATAACCACCCCACTATCAATCAGGGCCACAACCGCCCTGCTCCCAACTGCCAACCGCATGACTTGTGCGTGCAGAGAGCAGTGCAGAACATCGGCATTTGGCGCCCTCCGCTCTTGTGAACACGCACATGACAAGACAGCCCACTTCACATGTCTTGTTGTAGTTGCCTATAGCCCACCCATACCTAGGACATCAGGGCTCCAGCCCTCAGGTGAAACCATTTTCCCCTTTATTTGCAGCATTATTACTTCTTACAGTGTCATCCTCAGATTACTCCACTACCGATGATTTTACAAATAGTATAGGATTAACCACTATTCTTGAGAGATAGGATCTTCTTTAAGGTGTTGGATTAATATCATTCTCGAAGAAAACTGTGGACCCTTTTGGACAGTATCTATCTCCTGCTACATGGGTCTTTGAATCGATTCAGCGGCTCATTTGGAGCTTGATGGCTACCTACACTGATGCAACACGTCCGGCCGGGATCGACGGCTCGCGTTGCAACACATGGCGCAATAACCGATCACGTAATAAATTCAATGGATGATAACGTCGATGCAAATTCATTGAAAATAATGACACGTAAAATTCAACAACCGAGGTAAGACGAACACCCTGGAAGTGATCTGCACGTACCATGTACGATCCGACTCCCAATGACCTGATAAATCAACGAAGAACCCTGACAGTGCAGGTATCCTCGATCGGACGATCTATTCGGTAACAAGGTGGGGCGGAACGGACAAATCTGGCTACTCTCCCCAAACCCCAAACGAACAAGGCACGTGTAACAACTAACCCTCGGCGGCGGAGTACGCGAGAAAATATTGAAAGAAGTAATAATACTCAGGAGGGGAAAGTGGTTTGACATGCGGAACCGAAGTCCGGTAAGTCACGGTGGACCGAAGGCCAGTCTGAGTGGCAGGAGGGGCACGATGCGGCGGCAAGGACGTCGAGCGGTGGCAGTCAATCGGGTGGCGACAGGCGACCGGCAGCGTCCTGGTGTCGGAGGATCAGCAGACGCGCCCGGCGGTGAGCGTTTGGCAAGAGACAACGGCGGCAGTAGCCGGAGGCGACGGTAGTGGTGGCAAGCGGTGACGGCGGCGGCAGCGGCGCCGAGCGGTGGCGAGCAACAATGCCGGCGGCCACGAGAGGCAGGGGCAAGGGGACGAGCGACAACAGTGGCGGCGTGCGGCGGCAGCAGCACTGGCGAGCAACAACGACAGTAGTGGGCGTCGGCGGCGCGAACGGCAACGACGGCAACGGCGGGTAGAGGGGAGGGCGGCGACGAGCGGCTGTGGCAGCAGCGCACGGCATCGGTGGCGACGAGTGGCGACGATGAGCGGCAAGTGGCGGCGACAAGTGGTCGTCGCTGCGGCCAGAGGCGAGGGCCTGCGGTGGCAGCGACGAGCGGCGGCGGTGGCGGTGGCGGTGACGGGCGGCGACGGCGGCGGTAGTGGCGGCGCTCCTCAGCGGCGGCAGCGGCGGCTCGCTGAAGCCCTAGGTTTCCTTTCCCTTTTTTTCGCCTTGGCAAAAATGCCCTTTCAGTTCGATGTTTTTACCTCGAATGCCCCTTCTTAAATCTGGGTCACACTTAGTCGACTCAGTAATGACTCGGCGGTACTTAAAACCGAGTCGCGCTGAGTTGACTTTGCATAGAAATTGGCTGGTCGTGCTGAGTCAACTCGGCTACTGACTCGGCTCACTCTTCCCCATGCCTAGGTCGTCCAGCAGCGGCGACATCGAGCGAGGCAAGCAGGAAAGGCAGGGAAACGGGGCGCCACGGCAGCCCGTGGACGAACGCCCCGAGTAGATGTGGTAGTCAGACGGAGCAAGCGCCCTGCTCGGGGCGTCGGCAGTGGTTCGGCTGGCGGGGCTTGCCTTGACTCCAGTGTGGTTGGCAGACCGGGTGAACGACCTGCTTAAGCGTCGGCCAAGTAGGCAACGTTCAGGGCGGGCGCCGTTGCTGGCCGGAAGCGGGCGCCCAGGTCGGAGTGCATACGATGGACCGGCAGTGGCGTCAAATGGCGCCTAGGTTGGCGGCGGCGGTGGGCGCTCTTGGCGGGCACCGGCGGCTGTCGCTGGGCGCCGGAGTCGGCGGCAGTGGCGGCAGAGACAGGGGGTCTCGGCGGTGACTACAGCGTACTCCGGCGGTCTCTCCTCCGAGAGACGGAAGCAGGGCCACGGTGGCAACACAGCGGCGGCGCGCTCCGGCATTACTGATGTGAATTCTGATCAGCGGCGGGTGACAGCGGCGGCGAGGCGACGACGACTCCCTCTTCTCCCTCAAGGGGTGTCTCCCTCTCTTGGAGGTTTATCTTCCGAACAAACTGCAAAACAACAAATTTCCTTCTCCATCTCCTCTAGGGCATCTCTTCTCCTTTTATAGGGGGAGAGAGAAAACCCTTAGGGTCGGCCTGTAATTAGGGAAAACCCCTAATCGAGCCATAAAACCGCGGTTTGAAATGCGATGGAAGGGCCAAAACATGTAGGCCCTCCCCAAACAAACACAACGAAGAAAATCCATGAAAACACAAAGAAAATAGTTCGGCGAAGCTTCCTCCTCAAGCCGTGTACTTGAACTCCAGATCCTTCGCGTTGGCTTGGGCTGCACGGCGTGGCTGCTCACACGTCGCAATGGGTTGATCTTGTGCTTCGGCTTGCGGATGGTCCCCCATCATACACCCTTCGTATCATTACCGGGTCTTCACGTAGTTAGTTTCGTGTCAACATATTTTTCTTATTGTTTCTTTAATGCTTCAACATCATATAACTTGTTGCACGGATCTGATTTGTTTTCACGTGTGGTGTAGCATGTGCCGCTTGATCCCAAGGTTTTTTACTCAGCTTAGGCTAATCCTTAATGTTGTTCGTGTGTATCCATCCCAAGGTGATGATGTGCCCTAACCATGTTTGCGTGAATATCCCCCACGCAAATCACTTGGAAATAGAGCTGAACTAGGATACCAAGAAAAAGAGAAACTACTTCAACTTGGCCCCCAAAGCCTTCTTCTTATGGACCTGAAAACCTTAACTTAACTGACCACAACGGTCTAGTGAGAGCAATATATTTCTGAATAATATGTTGTCCTCAAGAACACTTAGTATGAAAAGTTCCTAAATTGTATTCAAGACAAGGATCAGTTTCATGTATTTCAAACAGGAATATTTTCAGTTCAGAATTTTTTTTTAATTCAAAGGTAAAAATTTATAAACGTAAATATGACTTCCCTATAGTAATACCTCATTGTTTGTTGTCATTCTTTCTTGGAGTCCTCATTTCCTCCACATTTTGGGATGAACTTTTTTTTTTCCAAACAGAACTTTGCACAACTTTTATCTCACACAAAGTCTTCAAGATCAAATCAGATAAATCTCTATAGATCACTCTTTTCACGTTCTTAGTTCAGCATCCACTTCCTCCATTTCCAGCTTCAAACCCTGTAATTCTTTCAAAACTCAACCAAATGATGCAACTCCAAGTTCTTCGGTTATGTATGAATGTTAAAATGGATTTAAATGTAGAAAAAAATCTCAAAATCAGTATAAAAGTTATGCTAAAGATTGTAAACTTAACACAAGGTTGATGATGTGCCAATTTCAGAGGCTAGCCTTCTTTCCTTTGAATCTTGGAACACCCTGCAACAAACACTGTGATTCTAAGTTCTTTGGACTTTGATTGATGTTAGCATCAAATGTTCTGCTGAAGAAATGCTCAAAAACTGCTTACAAATTAATCCATGGATTGAAAGATCTCTAGCTTTTGGACAACGATTTTCAAAGGGTAATAAGAGAGAGCTTTGAAATTAGGACGGAAAACTGTATATATGAACTTAGAAATATGAAAGGGCATAATGGTAATTTATGAGAAGGCCAAAGGTTATATTTATTGATTATTATTTAAAATATAAAATAATAATCATTTTAATTTCAAATTTTAATATTTGTATTTTTGCTATAAGTTCAAAAGTCCTTGCAAGAGGTAAGACCAAAAGCTAGACATTGTGCCAATGATTTGAGCTTTAAAATAATCTTAAACTTTTAGGTATGTTAACCACATCATTTTAATCAAGATATCACCATTGGGTTCCAGTATCTTCATGTAAATAATTTTCATTAAATCATTTGGAACTTCAGCCTTAAATACTCAAAGGTAGAAATTAGGAATTTAAGTAATTAAACAAATCAGATGCAATCAATTCAGATAAATATTTGAGCAGTGTGACAAAATGGGACATGATTTGACTTGTTCACCGTATGGTCAAACTAAGTAGCCTTTTAATATAACTAATGATCCCATTTTATCTTCACTTGCTATCAATCTACTAGTTAACTTAGGACCTATTGTGCATTGATCACAACCCTTATTGAGGCATACATTATTTTGAACATTAAAGCACACATTAAAGCATTGTGCTAAAAGGCCCTTAAAGCTTAATCTCTACTACTTAATAATAAAAGTTGATGCATGTAATAAGTGAAAAAATATGCATTGCCCTTTGATATTATCATTTTTTGTCATTTATGCAGACAATTGTGTAAGACAATTTTTGTATCTGATCAATATACCATTATCTAATAATAAACAATCAACCACACAAGATTCAAACTAAAATAATATTTATACCTTTTATTATTATATATAATTTTCTTTTCATAAGGTGTCAACATAATTTCGTCCCATATGCTTAAATATAAGGACACACATATGTATTTCCTCTTTTCAAATATGAAAAAACTTAGTGGGTACCCCAAACCATCAACACAAATGTATTTCTTATATCCTCTTCGTTTCATCAGTCAATCTACTTATTTCTGTCCCTAGAGATGCAGATTTCTAAAAGAAATGTGCTGAACCATAATTTTCTGTTTACATAAATGAAAAATAATCATTTTATGTAGAGTTTTGGTGTCTACCTATGGTTGAGGGGTTAAGTCTGAATGAAAAGCCAAATTTTAAAATTTTTATACACAATTTCTATTCTAATTTTCAACATGGAGATCCTGATTTTGCCTTTTAAATCCTACAGTAACCATAAGCTTTATTCTGAAATTGTTGTTATTTAGAGTTGCAGTATTCCGCTTTTGTATCTAACATCTAATTAATTTATATTTTATTTATAGCCTAATACGACTGATTTTCCAACTCCACGAGATGATGACATGATTTTTCACGTGCTAATTTCAAATAGATCATAGATAAAGGTATATTACATGAGGTGTGTATGCCCATACTATGTCATCTAATCTCCTTGAGCCAATATTTTCTATCAGCTCTCATAATTATTTGGACAATCTTCTTTATTTCTCTATTTTACTGCTCAACTTGTCCATTTTCCTGCAGAAGGTAGGGAATAGAAATTCTACGAAGATACCATGTTTGAGCTTAGTAAAATGAGCAATTGGAAAACCAAAATATGGTTAAAATTCTTTTTCAATCAAATAAGTAATTACTTTACCATCCTTTTTCTAATGGCAATCACTTAGACATTTAAAAACATAATTAACAACCATTAGAATGTTTTCAAACCAAAAGAATTAGGGAAGCATCCCATACAATCAATATCCCATATGTCAACATTTTTTAGTCCTACGATGGGTTTTACAGGCATATGGTATTTCTTACTCATGCATAATGATGTTTTTCATGTTATGGATATTGAAAAACAATTATGAGTAAGAACACCCTTCGTGTTTATTGTACTTTATGTTATTGCATTTTATTGGATATTTCTAGATGATTCTATACATCCTTAGCGTGAATATTAGAAAGAATTTTAGAAAATTTAACGATATGTTTAATGAACTTTATATTGAATTTGATCTTATACAAGCCCTATAAATTTTTACACATTCTTGGGAGGAGGTAGACTCTTGATGATTTTAGTATTCGTCTTGATTTCCTAACACTATTCCATCATTGAGGATCAAATGATATTTTTTCAACTTAATACTAAGTTAGTTATAAATATCTTAAATCTGATTTACTAGGTTAACTAGGCATATGTTCAAAGAGGATCCACAGATAGAAAAATTACCTTAAATATCATGAGCTCATTGTCTACTAAATCAGAAAATATGGCATTGATATATCTCTTAAATGTGCTAGGAGCATTAAATTATCCAATAAATTATCTCAAAGGAAATGTCTCAACTCGACATTCCATTGAAGAATAATATGATAATAACATGAATAAACATAAAAATATTTCTCCAATAAATTTTTTTAAATATCTTATCAATAAAATGTAAGCGACAATAATCATTCATTTTTACTAGATTTCACTTTCTATAATAAATGGGCACTGTTCAACTTGCCGTCAACCTAGTTTAAAATTCTTCTCTTTTCTCCTCTGCATCTATACTTATCCTGGACTTCTTTAGTAGCATATGAACTGGAATTGCTTATAAAATATGTCCCATTGCATCCATAATACAAAATTTCAGTCAATTATTTTGTTATGCGTTAAATAGATCAAACATTTTAGGATTCAATCTCATTTTGTTCTTTCCTGATGGCCTACGTGCTTCTTTAGCAAAAACCTATATGTTGGCATAAACGAAAATTAACGAAGGCATATTCGGATGTTATTTTAAATGTTCATTTCCCATTTAAATATGGATGACAAAAAATTGAAATCTTATAAACTTACTCACTTTTGTACAATGGTAATGAAGTGTCATAAGCGACTGACCTTTGGAGGTAGATCCAATTCCAACGTTATGCTTTGGAAGAACAATGGATGATAAGATAAATGAGTCATGCTTCTTTAGCCATAAAAGGGATGACGTGATAATAATGAAGACAGTGAAAACTTAGAAGTTACGTAGTAAATAAAAATCAATTGTTAGAACTTAGGAAGAAATATGAAAATATAAAGGTAAGATATTCATCCAATTTATGGATATTAAAGATAGTAAGTGGGAGGATGAAATCCATTCATAGTATTTTAATAAAGAAACCTATAAAGGTAGGCATTGGAAGAATTTATATATGACAGTAAAAACCTAGAGAGATATTATTAAGGATAACATGCTTACTTGGTCATATCATCATGTGGTCAAATCCAGACTACAATGGCACTGTTGTGCTTAATGTCCTGAGCCTAGGGCATGCAAAGTTCCACAGAAGTGCCTTTATGTTGTGCGCACCTTAGTTACCCACAGCAACATCCAAGGTTAAGAAAAATACTCAAATCAAACATGTGCCTACCTCAAAGCCTGGGTAGGAATGTTGAGCAGCCTTTGCTTCAGAAGCAAAAGCCTTTGATTGGAATGCTTGATATTGTATGGGGTAAAGGATTGGGACTAGGCCCTTAGAAAGACACAAATAAACTTTATTACCACATGTTTGAATGTACATTGATGCCCAAAGCCAACTATAAAGGCTACCTGCCGCAGCGACCACATGCCTTAGACCTTGGCTGGTTGCAACCAAGCCTCCACGAAGAGAAAACTAATGAACCCAAAATAAGGTATGAAATTCTAAATATTTAAAGGACATATTTGGGATCATTTTTTGATATAATCTTTATTTTTACATTGATTCCCTATTTATTCATAAATTGAACACTTGGTTAAAAAACAACTTTTAGTATAATATTTACAACTCAAATAATTTTCATGCAAAATGATTTTTAAAATTATTAAGTTTAATGGGTTAACTTTTAAGAGAAAATTTTAAAGCTCTAGTAGTTTCTTCACTCTCACCTGAGGTCTACAACAAGGTGACCCTATCTCAACAACCCTTTTCATATTGACGGAGGAGGTTTTTAGCCAATCACTTACTCTAGGAACTGCTAGAGGACTCATCGAACCATATTATCCAAAAAGAGATTGCCCGGTCATCTCGCATTCTTTATTCGCACATGATGCTATTTGCTTCCTCAATGGATCTAAAAATCCATTAAGGGCTTATGAATGTGCTCATTGCATATGAGAAAACCTCTGGCCAGCTTGTTAATGCCTCAAAGAGTAGCTTTATGGTTGAACCATCCACCACTGTAAAACGCTCACGTACCATCCAACAATATACTTGATACTCATGAGGATGCCTTCCTTTCGACTATCTTGGATGGACATACCCGGGACCATGTTTTTGCCTAAAAAAACACTTTTCTCTCTAGCCATCATTATACCTTTTTCACACTAAAGAGAAATATATGAATGAGACAAAATAATAAATAGATGTATGAAGAGAAAAAACTTGTTTCCAACACCAAAGCCACTAGCTAACCCTAGCAGTGCACAAGCCAGCCATAGGCAATTGAGCATAGATGGCAATGATTGGGACCCCAACAACTGTACCTGACAAATGCACACCTACATAAGGTCAAGCTCACAAAGGCCCATCAAACGGAGCCCATAGAAGCCCAATACACAAATAGTCCGTGCATGCACAAGGGGAAGATGACATTTTTTTGTATATCATATTCTGCTAGGATTTCTATAGCTATCATTATTCTAAAATTTTCCAATATAAGATCGTATCTGACTATTTTCTCCAGCTCTAATAACCACTCAACAAGACACCAGGGTCCTGATTCCTATAAGCACCAAGCAAATACCCCAAAATACAAATAATTGTTAGGAATTAAGTTATATATGGAAACTAAACTCTAATGAATAATATTCTGCATCACACATATTCTTTGTAACAATGACGATAGACCTGAAAGCTTCTAGAGCTTATTTAAGGACCAGAGTATGAGAATTTTAGAAAGAAGAAGTTAAGATGACGATTTGTGTATCAGCTCCACGGATGGCAGCGCCAGAAGGAATGAAGGTCATAGCAAAAGTTAATGTTTTAAGTACAAAGCAAAATTGGAGTGTAGGCAGAATAATGGAGTCTTCTTAAGCAGCCAAAGGAAATATGCAAAGCTATTAAAAAGACAATTAGAAGTCGATCAATTTAATATATTTGTCTCATTTCACTTTTTTAAAAAAAAAGCAAAAACATTAATTGGTATATGCATCATTTGACTCAGGAAAAAATATGAATAAGGTTACATGCACATGCAAACTTTGAGTTTTGGTATTTTTTATGACCAAAATTCCAGCAAATGACATTGGCTTCATGGAATGCAGCCAACAGAATTTATATTTTGGCAAAAACAACATTATAAGTAGGATAAATCCATGTTCCCATGTCAGCTTCCACTCCTAACCAAGATATGTTAAGGTTCCTAATAATGATTTCGTTTACTTTGTGATGGAGCGCATCTAGACGATGCCAACGAATCATCAGTGAACGCATCGCCGACGTCATCGCCATCACCAGCATTGCCACCGGTCCAAATCCAGCCTGACCAGCACGCCAAAGCGTCTGTAAACACACCAGGGTTTAAATATCCCGGGTAGAGCATGTCCACAAGCACATCGTTTGTTTTTTTGCTGTTATGCTTTCGTCTTCATTCGTATCGGTTTCTTTTCATCATCATTTTCGTCCGTCTCCTCATTTCATCTCCTATGTCAGTTATTTGTGTTGTAAAAGGGAGGGGTCCCCTTCTTGGACCCTCTGTAAGGGGGCCCATCATGGCCTATATAAGACCATGATGGCCTCACGTTCTAGTTTAGATCTGAATTTGTATTGGCAGTTATTTTTCTTCCAGGTCTCACCCCCAAGAAGAAGAAGGGAAAAAGAGGAAGGAGAAGGGAGAGGAAAGGAGAAGTGAGAAGAAGGACAGGAAGGAGGCGTCCCCGCTTCATACCACCGTAACCCCACATCATTCCTCACTGCAAGAAGCCCAAGTAACGTCTAAAGGCCTCTACTGTATTCGGACGACTCATCGCGAGTGTCCCCAGCAACAATCCTCGCCATAAGAAAAGCCTGAGAAACAAATCAATATTTCCCCCAGCATCCGGTCAATTGCCACAGGTGTTCATCTCACGACCATCACCGCAAGAAGTTCACGCGGCACGGCGTGGCACATCGTACAAGCCCCTACGCTCTCGCGGCTTGCTCTCACTTCACCGGTCTGATCTGATCAGATGGTCGGCTATTTTTGGCTTGTTTCTTGCAGATGAAGTACGGTCGATAGACCTCTCCTCTCGACTGGACTAACATCGTGCGTGCGACAAGTTTTGGTCTTCTGCTCGGTGGAAGAACCCTGCCCACGCCCTCCGGAGTTTCATCACCATCGCCGCACCTCAATTCGTTTGTTGCACCTCGCACGCGTGTCGCCCGGAGTCTTGAAGACATGTTCCGCTGCCCAAGTTTCCATAGGAGATGCTCCACCGTTGGAAGACTTGTTGAACGATCAATCTGTCCCAGCGGCCAGGTCACCGATATTCACGCCACGCTGCTCAATCTGGACTGCTACCTCAGTGAACCCTCCACCTGCTGACGCCCCGTGCCAACTATCGAGCTCCATCCGTGCGATCTCTGCTGACCGTCGCTCGCGCGCCGTGTCCAGTCTCCTGCCCGTGCCTGCAAACTAGAAAACATTCATTGCTGACATGCCTGACCCCAGACACGACTGTGTGCCCGCCTCTGATCTCAGCCTGTGCGTCCACAAGTTTGCCGCCACTCACGCGCCTACGAGCCAGCCACGAGCTGTAGTGACGAGTGTCAAACAAACCTCAATGAGGAGTGTCACCACCTACAAGGTACGTCGTTTCCCCTTGCTTGTCAAGTTATATTACGTCTTTCAGTATATTTTTTACTGCACTCCACCACGCTCGGGTTAGTTTAGGTGAGAGAAAGGTGTCGAGAAAACTACAAATCTGAGCGTCCCCTAGGTACAGGCCGAGCCAGTCCGTTACGTGCGAGCCCTACAGACTTGTTCCGTTCAACGCCGTAGTCGCCATCGTCGCTCTGACGTGGGTCAGAAGGTCACTGTCATCGTCACCGATCGTCTGCTTTGGAGCTTGGACTTCGGTGAATCTGACGTGGGTCAGAAGGTCACCGTCATTGTCCATTTCAATCGTGCTAAAAGGCACTTTGAGGCATCATGCTTAGCTAATCCATATGCTAATTATTGACCTGATATCATTATTTGAAATCCAAAGGAACACGTTGCGGCACAGAATTTACAAGTAAAATTGTAGTTGGTGTGAAGGAGAACGAAGACACTTGGTGAAGCACTACAGTCTGAACATATAAAACCACATTAACATGGCTCCTCCAAGTCAAAGATTTACTTGCCACATTCAATGCTATAAGCATTTGTGGGTAGGCTTGTAATGATGTCCTGTTCATGACTTAGGTCTATTAGAGGACACAAAACACAAAATAAATGATATTTGGAATTGGCCTCTAGCACTTGATTACTACAGCGGAAGACTTGGAATGGGACTCAAACAACATCAACAAAACAATTCATCAAATCACCTTGACACAGATCACTTCCATGATTTTGTTGATCTTGAAGTAGGGCATCTTGAGCTTCTTAAGTAAGTAGTCTCTAGACATATCCTCACCGTCCTTATCATTGTCTTTACACCATTCTAATCACATTATGAATGGAAAGAATCCATGGGGAGAAGAGAGAAGAAGGACAAGAACCCTGAACAATTTTAAAATCATCAGAGAACCATTCTCTAATATTCAGCCACCTTGGTTAAGGACTTTATCTCATTGGCTTCCTTGAGTTGTCCCCTCTTATACCAAGGAGAGATTTGCATTTTTTTATAAAACCATTCAGGGATTTTTACACATCAATTCTGTGAACTCTTTCCTCTGAAAAGCACCCTCTATCTACCCTTCTTGTGCCCACACTAATATCTAGGTAACTAGCCATAGTCACCAAATTAGTACGACTATATAATGATATTCTAACTGGATATTTCAATGTCCTTCTTGAGTACACTTGGATTATGAATATTTCTAATGTGTGCTCAAGGACTAGTGATCTCCGTACTATGATCTCATCCTTATTCACTAAGCTTGATCATTTATTCATGGACATAATTATAAGCGTCAAATGTGCATTGTAATGAATACATTGTATAGAAAAAGAGGGAATGAAATATGGAATGTCTAATTGATTTGGTGGCCACATACACACCATAGAGGTCATAAACTGTGTCCACAAATTAATCTATTTGAGTTTCATTTTTTGTGTTCAAATATCTTGTTTTTTTTAAGATGCGTCACTTGGCCAAAGTACAAAGCTACTGAATGAATGATTTATGCAAAATAATTACTAGGATAATTTTTATCACATCAAATACAAAGTTCTTCCCCCTTTTTCTGAAAATAAAGTCTGTGTCCCAGCTTTGTGGTTCAAACCCAGACTGTCTTTATACATGATATTTTATGATTAAGGTGATCTGATAAATTATATTGAAGAAGTACATTTTAAAACAACGACATATTATTAACCCTAAAATGGAATTATTAGATACATATATAAAAAAATCAACTATAATTAAGCACACAGAACAATACCGAATTTAGTTTTTTCTAAAGTTATTTGATAGCTGGAAACTTATATAATTCTACTACATGTAATATTCATATATCAACAAAGTCACTATAAAATGTTTTTAATTTTGATCCTTCACTTATTAATAGTGTATTTTACTAATCTCCATGTTTGACTATTTGCTTCAATGCAAACATTTGAAGAAAAGGTGCATACTTGATAAGCCAAAAATAGGGGCATAATTTACGCAATTTTAACCCTTGTCGTTCTCAATTTTAGCTTATACAGTAAAATTTATTAAACCTCACTTAAGATGCACAATGACGAGTGAAGGTATCGTCCAAGGGAGGCTAGTAAGGAGTTCAATTTGATGATTTTTTAATAATTAGGACTAACTTGATCTTCAATGAAGATCAAATTAACCAAATTAGAAAGGGAATTTAGAGAGGGAGGTAGAAGAGATGAGAAGAGTAGAAGAATTTAGGGAACTCTAAGTTGAATTAATTGATCCAAATGAGAGGATCAAGGAATTCATTTTACAGGGATTTAAGAAGAAATTTTTGATTTGGTTGGTTTGTTTTTGTAGATTTGATAACTCAGAACTGACTACAATATTAGATAATAAATTAAAAAACAACAAAGTTTTAATACCCGAGAATTCAAAGTTTTTTTTTAGATTTTTCTTTGGACATGCAGTTGAATACCTACTTAAAGGTCTCAATTTATCCTCTCAATCCTAATCAGGGCTTGTGCATGCCGCTCAAGCCAAGCGATCTAAAATTTCAGACCACAATCAAGAAGAACAATCAAGAAATTGAACTAATTTCATTCAAAATGCACCAAAATTCAAATACAATGAAGGGAAATGTACCTAAATGTCAATCAAGTTGATTCATTTAACGATTTTATAAGGGATAGTTGACTTGAGACATCAAAGATATCTATTGGATGGACGACTATGTTTTGACTATGACTTACAAGTCTCTAACCATGGGATTCAAACAAGTATTAGCTTAAATATAATAATAAGCACACAAAAACGATTGAGTGGTCAAGACGTGATCATCTGCCCTTGATGTAAGTGGAGATTGACTGAAGTAAGATGATGATGCTAGATCACAGACCAAGGTAGTGAGGATATTGGATAAGGTATTTTCCAGAGATCTATCTCACCTGTTAGTACTAGTCGAATGACATATTAGATTTTGAAAATTACCCATACCTTGTCATTTGAGAGGCTTACATATATGATAAATGATCGATGATTTTAAAGGTTCAAATAGGCAGTTCAAACACAACTCTATATCTTCTAAAGCACGAGAGGTGTAGCTTGGCACCCCACATGCTGGAAACTTACATCCTAATCGGGCTAAGTCGATCCTTAATCTATATATTAATATATTGGATCAATAAGTTTAGCAAATAAGTTTTATTAGGCCACTAAAGTTATTAATCAGAACGATATAAGGGCCTAAGGGTCACACACAAGAAGAAAGGGGCATTTGTGGATATATTTCACTTAATGGTCTGTTATTAAAAATCGTAAGAAAATATAAATAGGGGAAGTACCCCCATTTTGGACACCCAAGCCAGTCAGAGTTGAGTGGCCCCCCTTCCTTTTGTCCACTCATCAAAGAAGAGAGTATTCATAGTGAGAAGACTTACAAGAACTTCTTCAATAGTTAGAGAAGAAGTAGAGATCCAAGAGCAACTTGATCGTGTGAATACTTCTACAAGATGCGCACGTGAGTGACTTCATAATAATTTCCAAGAGAACAAGTTGACAAGGTACATATGATATATGATGTTTTACCAATCTATTTGAATATATTATCACTTTTTTGCATAGAAAATAGTTTTGTACGATTAAATCAAGGCATCAGGACTCAAGAGTACGGAGGGATGATGATGGGTTGAGATAGAAGTAGTAGTCAGAGTTGAGATATATTGGAAGTTCAAAAAATTGGTAGATACAGATTGATGTGACAACTGGAGTGGACTTAGTGGTGGTGACAATGTCAACGCACCATCCTCGGACGCACCGCCACCGTCATCTGAGATGCCTCGTATCCTAACCCGTCATCTACGTCAACTGAAGAACTGCCATGATAACTGATAAGCTCAAATTAGGTGGTTTTTTACTGGTTAATTACTGGTTAATCGCGTGAGGATTGAGCTTATGCAACGATATTTGTAACCTCACAGCTGTAGGGCGAGTAAGGTGTCGATCCACAGAGAGCAGTTAAAACAGCAGTACTTTCTTTTCAAATCAATATGTGTATTAAGATCTATATATTCAGTCGCAAAAAGTCAATTAAAATTTTCCAGTAAAATCTACAGAGTGTTCTTTTTAAAAGTTTCAGTTCAACAAAATCTTCAGTAAAGATTTTCTTTAATGAAGATTTTACTTTTTCCCTTGGAGGCAAATCCACAAACACCCTATGGGCGCCCTACAGATGTCTCTCCTCGCGACCTAAGCTGCTTGCAGAGGCGCAAGCAGCGCGTCCCTGTGCTGCCCTAGATGCCTGGGCTGAAAGTAGCTTGAGCTACTGGCGGCCTTGGCTGCCTGCAGCTCACGCTGCTGGCGGCCTTGGTTGCCGGCGACGTGGGCTGCTGGCAGCGTGTGCTGCTGGCGGCCTTGGTTGCCGGCGGCGTGGGCTGCTGGCAGCGTGCGCTGTCGGCGGCCTTGGTTGCCGGCGGCGTGGGCTGCTGGCAGCGTGCGCTGCCGACGGCCTTGTTTGCCGGCGGCGTGGGCTGCTGGCAGCGTGCGCTACTGGCGGCCTTGGTTGCCGGCGGCGTGGGCTGCTGGCAGGGTGCACTGCTGGCGGCCTTGGCGGCCCGCAGCTTGCGCTGCTGGCGGCCTTGGTTGCCGGCGGCGTGGGCTGCTGGCAGCGTGCGCTGCTGGCGGCCTTGGTTGCCGACGGCGTGGGCTGCTGGCAGCGTGTGCTACTGGCGGCCTTGGTTGCCGGCGGCGTGGGCTGCTGGCAGCGTGCGATGCTGGCGGCCTAGGCTGCTGGCGACCGAGGCTGTAGCCTTGGTCGCTAGCGGTCCTGGCTGCTGGCAGCTTTGGCTGCCCACGCCCTAGGCGAGTGGCGGCTTGGGCTGCTGGTAACCTAGGGTGTAGCCTTGGTTGCTGGCTGCCTCAGTTGCTGGCTTCCTGGAAGCTGCTAAAGGAGACGATTTCACACTGGATTGTGAAGAACAACAGTGGATTTTTTTTTAGGAGAAAGAAAGGAAGATCGATTTGAACAAACGATGAACTAGAAATCAAACTAGAACGAAGAACAATCTTGTCCGGAATGACTGGAAGCACTGCTGAGTACCTTCCAGTCCCAAATTTGATTGTCTTAGAAAGGAGAAGAAGACTAGAACTGAAACTGGAACCCTCACACCTCCTTGTGTCACTCCCTTCCGGCAAGGCGATGATCGTCGTGCTCCAGCTATTCCTCAGCTTGCTTCTCTCCCAGCTCCAATGCTCATCAGCTCTTGGAGGGTGCAGAACTCTCTCCTCCAAGCCCTAGCCTGTTCAGGTTGAATTTCTGGACAACCTAATGTGAGCCCTCAAGAGGCTATTTATAGGTTTATCTCAATTATGCTTCTTGGAGATTTTTTAGGGCTTTTCTCCCTTATAATTTTTCGCCAGCTTCTCTTAGTCACCTGCATTTCTCTTGATGCTTGATCCATATCTGAACTCATTAAATCCAATAAGTGAGATCTAATCCACTTGATTCGTTGAATCAAGTGGGGTTAGTAAGTAGGAAAATAATGCACATAAGATATAGCCGATATGGATTAAATGAATGCAAATGACACTTTCATGCTCAAGAAATCCTTAATATTTGATGACATATTGAGAGGCATCAATAACGATCATATCAATGCACCAACGACGGACATGCCTCCACTTACGCATGACATATCCCGCGTCATGACACATCGCCAATGACAATTGCAGAACCATTCGTGACGTGACGAGCTGACACATCGCCGCGTCATTGAGGGTTATTTTATTTTCTCTTTCCTCCAAGGCCTATATGTAGGTCAATGTTGCGAAAGAACACTTAGCGAGTTTACTTCAAGAGTTGAAGTTTTTTTTCTCTCCTTAGAAGGCTCGCCCTATCTTCCCCATCCCGTTCCCCGCAGCCACCGCCTATCACCACCGCCGTTGATCACCATCGCCGTTGATCGCCGCCACGCTCTGCGCCCTTGGCCACCACCTTGTGCCCCGACCGCCCGCGCCCAGTGCCTTAGGTCACCTGCGCCCAGCACCTCGGCCGCCCACACCCCTGTTCCTTGGCCGCTGCCCCGCGTCCAGGACGCCCAGTGCCCTAGACCATTACCCTGCCTTCCCCCCTTGGCCGTTGCCCCGCGCTAGGTCATCCGCACAAGCGCCCGCCCCATGCAAGCACCAGCCCACACAAGCGCTCACCCCATATCCGACTACATTACTCGATTTGAGGGATTTTATATGAGATGTCGAGTTGAGGAGAATCCCCGAGTTGTCATATCCTGATTTAGAACTGGACTTAATCCATACTTAGAGACAGAGTTACTTGTTCGAAAGATTGCTACACTCAAGCAGGCCTATCAGATTGTAGAAGATCTTGAACTATGCCAGACCTTATACAATACTCCTGTTGTTAGTGGTCGTCTTGCACTTACCGATCGTGTTCATTCCTCCTACTCCAACAGATTAGCTCCGCGTAACCCACCTCTAGCTCTCCCAGCACCGATAACTACTCCAAATCGCAATTCCACTGAACACCATGCTCCAGCCTTCACACCACAATCAGCAGCTCTGACCAACCCTAATTCCCGTTCCACTTCTTCCCTTGACTCCATCGCGCGAGCTCCGCCTCAATCCAGTCCCTCAATCTAGTCCAGCACAATCGGTCCGTCGGGCATGACTTGCTTTAAATGTCAAGGATGTGGTCATAGAGCGTCCCAATGCCCTTCCCGAGCCTTGCATATAGGTCAAGAATATTTTGATATTGAACCTATTGTAGACAAGCAACCTGTCGACGAAGAAGAGTACAGGGTAGATAATTATATCGTAGATGAATTTGTGCACAAAGATGGTTTGGTGAGCTTCATTGGCATCACTGACTGCTCACCATCCCTTCCTTGTAGTGATCCATCTACATCAGTTAGGGGAATTGTTTGATGCAACTTTACCCAACCATCCACTGATGATTCTGCTTTGAGGACATCCATATTTTACACTTATTTTAATATTGGTGATAAGATGTGTAAGACAATCGTAGAAAGTGGTAGTTGTATCAATGCTGTCTCCGATGTAATGACTTCACGTTTGGGATTACCGTTGATTGATCACCCACATCCCTATTATGTATCATGGATCGATGCTACATCGATTCCTATGAAGAATCAATGTCTCCTTCCTCTCAAAATTCAATCATACAAGGAAGAAGTATTGTGTGATGTGTTACCCATGAAAGTGGGCAGCATTATCCTTGGTTGACTTTGGATATATGATAATTACGTGCACATTTTTGGTAGGAGTGACTCTTGATCATTCATTTATCAAGGTAAGAGAATCACATGGCACCCTTATACCCATAACCCTAAAAGACCTTTACCGAAACCAACGTCATTAGGTCTCTGCACTCTCCATGGGCGCCAATTTCAGAAGGAGATAGATATTGAGATGGCTATTTGTCTAGCCATGATCCCCGATCATTCCTTTGAAAATTCCACACCCCCACCACCAGAGGTTTCCCAGTTACTAGCTGAATTTGAGAGCGTCTTCCCCGAGGATTTACCCAATGATCTACCACCTGTGCGTGAAATTCAGCATGCCATTGATTTCATTCCTAGATCATCCTTGCCCAATCTTCCCCATTATCATATGGATCCCACGCAATATAAGGAACTTCAGCGTCAAGTCCAAGAGCTCTTGGACAAGGGATTTATTCAGGAGATCCTTCGCCCATGCGGCGTACCGGCATTGCTGGCTCCTAAAAAGGATGGGAGTTGGCGCATGTGTATTGATAGTAGAGCCATTAATAAGATCACCATTAAGCATTGGTTTCCCATCCCTCGCATTGATGATATGTTCGACATGATGGCTTGTTAAAAAAATTTCTCAAAAATTTATCTAAAGAGTGGTTATCATCAAATCTGAATCCGTCCTGGAGATGAATGGAAAACCGCATTTAAAATTAAGGATGGCTTATATGAATGGAAAGTCATGCCTTTTGGCTTGTCAAATGCTCCTAGTACCCTCTAGTGATTGATGAACCACATCCTTAGACCATTCATAGGAAACTTTGTTGTGGTTTATTTTGATGATATACTCATTTATAGTAAATCCAAGAACGATCATGTCCACCACCTACGCCTAGTTTGTGAAGTTCTAAAAGGCCGAACAATTATATGCCCATCCAAAGAAATGTTTGTTTCTTGTTGATCATGTCTCATTCCTTTACTTTATCTTATCGGCACAAGGTGTATCCGTAGATCCAGCAAAAATAGTTTCCATAACCCAATGGCCGACTCCTAGAAATGACCATGATGTTCGTAGTTTTCATGGTTTGGCGACCTTCTATCGATGCTTCATCTCTAACTTTAGTACCATTATGGCACCCATGACCAAATGCCTAAAGGGGAATCATTTTGAGTGGACCGCATCAGCACAGAAATCCTTTGACGATATAAAGCTTAAGATGGCACAAGTTCCCATCTTACGTTTACCCAATTTTAGTAAGGTATTTGAGATCGCTTGTGATGCGTCAGGATTAGGAATTGGAGGAGTGTTGAGTTAGGAGAATCATCCCATCGCCTTCTTTAATGAAAAATTGAATGATGCCAAGCTCAAATACTCTACTTATGATAAATAATTCTATGCCATTCTTCAATCCCTACGTCACTGGCGACATTATTTGCTCTCTAAAGAATTCGTTCTCTATTCCGACCATGAGGCATTGAAGTATCTCCATTCCCAGAAAAAGTTAAATCTTAGACATGTTAGATGGGTCGAATACATTCGATCGTACACTTTTGTCCTAAAGCACAAGAGAGGTGTCAAGAACAAGGTTGTGGATGCTTTAAGTAGACGCGTCCACCTTTTGAATGTCATGAAAATTGAGGTAATTAGGTTTGATCAGATAAAGGATCTTTATACCGATTGTCCGGACTTTGCGTATATCATCCAGTCCGTGGGAAAATGCCCTAACCCGAAAACCCAAGACTATATTCGAGAAGAGGGATTCCTATTCTACGACCGCCATCTATGCATCCCACAGACTTCTCTTAGAGACTTCCTTGTATGGGAAACACGCGCCGGAGGCCTAAGTGGTCACTTTGAGCGAGATAAGATGATTGCCACTGTTGATCATAAATCCTTTTGGCCTTCCCTAAAATGAGACTTAGAAAATATTATATCCCAATGTCGTGTATGTGCTCTTGCTAAGCAGGTAAAACAAAACACGGGTCTCTATACTTCCCTACCTGTCCCTCATAAACCTTGGGATGACGTGAGCATAGACTTTGTTCTAGGACTTCGAGAACTCTCAAGCGTTATGATTCCATCATGGTTGTTGTAGATCGTTTTTTCTAAAATGGCCCATTTCATTCCATGTTTTAAAACTTCTGATGCTTCTCATGTTGCTCAACTTTATTTTAATGAAGTTGTCCACTTACATGGACTTCCAAAGAGTATAGTATCGGACAAAAATGTCGGATTCACTAGCTACTTTTAGAAGACCCTTTGGCACCTCTTGGGGACACAACTCAAATTTTCTACGTCTTTTCATCCCCAAAGTGACGGCCAGACTGAAGTCATTAATAGAAGCCTCGACAATCTATTACGATCTTTGGTTAGGGACAACCTCAAATCTTGGGATACTATCATTCCGCGCACCAAGTTTGCCTACAATGCATCGGTCAACCGTACCACCGGCATGAGTCCTTTTGAAATCGTTCATGTTCACCCACCTCGTAAACCTACCGACCTCATACCCACGTTATCGCATGCTAAAGTCTCAAACGATGATCAAAATTTGCAAATCATATTAGAAGTCTACACGAGGACATTCATCATCGCATCACGAGTAGCAACGCATCATACAAACAGACCGCAGATTTACGCCGTCGTTTTTGCAAATTTAATGATGGTGATGGTGAGGGAAGGCTAGAGCAATTTTCTCCCCCAACGGGCAATCAAGCTTCATGCTCGTAGTGCCGGGCCGTTCCCGATCCTCAAGCGAGTAGGGGAAAATGCCTATGTCATTGGTATACCCTCTACATGGGGGATAAGCACCACTTTCAATATTTCGGATTTGGCCACATATAAAGCCCCACCTCTCTCATCTAATGACCAATCCCTACCCATGGGCTTTCTGATGAGCGAGTTTGACTTGTCCACTCCTCCTTCATTATCTTCTGACTGGTAAGAGAACACCGAGGCTATACTAGATGAGGAAATCACCTACACCAAGGGTGGGGCAGTGTGAAAGTTTCTTGTTCGTTGGCATGGCAAACCATCGACGCACGACACGTGGATTGCAGAAGCGGACTTGGCTCACCTTTGCCCAGACCTGTTGACGCCTTTGGAGCTTCCTGCCAACAACTTGACGGAGTCAAGTTGTTCTGACCCTGGGGGAATTGGTGACAACGACGTCAACGCACCATCTTCGGACGCACTGCCACCGTCATCCAAGATGCCTCGCATCCTAACCCGTCATCTACGTCAACTGAAGAATTGTCATGATGACAACCACATCAATGCACCGACGATGAACGCGCCTCCATTTACGCATGACATATCCCGCGGCCATGACACGCCGCCAATGACAATTGTAGAACCATTTGTGACGTGGAAGTCGACATGTTGCCTCGCCCTGACGGTTATTTTATTTTCTCTTTCCTCCAAGGCCTATATGTAGGCCAATGTTGCAAAAGAACACTTATGGAGTTTATTTCAAGAGTTGAAGTTTTTTTTCTCCCCTTGGAACGCTCGCCCTATCTTCCCCATCCTATTCTGGTTGCAGTCGCCGCCGATCACCACCGCCGCAAATCACCGCCGCGCTCTACGCCCTTGGCCACCACCCTACGCCCCGCCCGCCCGCGCCCAATGCCTCGGCCGCCCGTGCCCCTGTTCCTTGGCCGCTGCCCCGCGTACAGGACACCCTGTTCCCTAGACCGTCACCCTGCCTTCCCCCCTTGGCCGCTGCCCCACACCAGGCCGTCTGCACAAGCGCGCGCCCCATGCCGGCGCCTGCCCGCACAGGCGCTCGCCCTATGCAGGCGCTCGGCCACATAGGCGCCCGCTCCGCGCAAGCGTCCCCCCACACAGTCACCCGCCCCACGCAGCGCCCGCTACTAGGCCATTTGAATAGGCGCCCACCCTACGCAGGCGCCAGCCTGCCCAGGCACTCGCCCTGCGCGCATAAGCGCCCGCTTGCACAGACGCTTGCCCCGCGCAGGTGCCCGCCCGCATAGGTTCTGGCCCCGCGCAGGCCGTGCTGTCGTTCACATCACTGCACCCAACCCTAGCCACTACATTGCTCCCCAAGCCCTCGCGCTCGCCTTGGTGTCCAGCCTCGCACTCGTCAACGATTCGTCAAGAATTCCCCGCAACCTCTACACGCACTATCAAGTGCCGAGGTACTCCTACACTCTTTGGTGCCGTGTTCTTCGTCCAGTATTCTTCGAATGTTCATCCGCCGCCGTTGGATTAGATTTGGATTTTGAATCTTCAAGCGAATAGATAGAATAGGCCTTTGAATCTTCTAGTGATCGCCCGTTCGAAGTTATTGATTTTTGGTGCTTTGCATCACCACGGTGGTTGTAAGATAGTACTCTGGCCCTCGACGAGGAGAGGGGCTGCACCATCAGTATTTTCACTGGATTTAATTTTCAAATTCGACCGTGTGATTTGTGGTATGTTTTATCCCATCACCCCTAGTTGTCCTAGGATCCAGTTCCCGTCATCACCTGGCTCTGTCATATCTAGTCATCCTGCATCACTTAGAGGGTATGATTTTATTTGGGTTCAATAGGTAGAGATAGAAAGAGATGGATTTATGAATTGAGGGGTCTTCGATTGAACTTGAAGAGTTAAAATAGAGACAGAAAGAGATTAAGCTAGTATGAATCAAGACTTAAAAAAGGAATGCAAGAAAGATGAACTGGATAAAGTCTATTGGGAGAGAAACATCCAAGTGAAGTCTATTGATGGCCAAAGAGCAAAGGGTCTGTTCATGACAGTGGTTACCAAAAAATTAAAGGGCCTCACCAGGGTAAGTATCTTATCGACAGAACAAAAAAAATGTTTGAGCGTCTATTTCGAATAAATTGGAAGGTATATCCCATCTTTTACTGGGTAGTTGGCAATTACTCATCTTAGAGAATCCGTCGCGTCAGAGACGGACTGTGCAGCGATGGGTCATCAAACAACTTTTAAGGCACACGGTGGTTGCAGGGAGATGTAGGGGAGGAGAAGAAGCGTGCGGGATATCTATCAGAAAGCTGTTTATGAGCACTTACTTTTGAAGGCGTAAATTTCACACGCAAGAATTGGGTGTGAATCCAGGCTGTTCAAAATTCCTCCTTGCAGTTGCAGACGAGTGCTAGCTGGGAATCGAAACTCGAAAGAGATGGGGAGAGGAGCCACAGAGGGAGTGAGTAGAACACGAACGAAAAACAAGTTGGAAGACGTCAGCGGGTGAAGGCGTAGAAGACGATGAGAAGGTAGATGAGCATGGCGGCGGGGACGAGGACGAGCAGCGGCACGACGGCGGCGGCGGCGGCGGCGGCGCAGCCGAGCCTGCCGAGCTTGATCTGGACGACGTTGACGAGGGCGAGCACGAGGAAGCCGCAGCCGGCCGTGGATCCGAGGGCGGAGAGCACGATGCCGGCCCGCAGCAGCGCTTTGTTGACGCGGTGCGCGCCCCAGGCGCGGTCCTCCCACAGGGCCAACCCGCGGAGATGGACGACGCCGGGGGCCTTGCGGCGGCGGACGAGGCGGACGGCCTGCTTGAGGCACATGGCGACGAGGCTGGAGAAGAGGAAGGCGCTGAAGGCGAAGACGTGGAAGGCCACCATGTCCTCCGCCGCCCTGTCGCCGGCGGCGCACTCGGGCCTGGCCAGGCTGCCCCGGGGGTCCCTGGGGTCCCAGGCCAGCCCCACGAAGGCGCCCAGCGTGAACAGCGAGTTCACGTTCACGATCCCGTCCAGCGCCGTCGCCTGCACGCTCGTCCCCCCGTCTCCTCCTCCCCGTCCCTTGCAGACCCCCTCCTCTTCCCCCTCCATCCCGAGAAGAAACCGCCGGCTCGACCACCTCACTCGCAGACTCACCCTCCCCCCTATAAGAGAAAGTCGAGGAGGAATCACAACACAGCTCGAAATAAGGGCTCCTCCGCACGACTCCAAAACGAACTGGTCAATCCGACCCAAAGTCCGCCGGACCTTTTGAGCACGGGTCGACCGGCCGAGTAGGGTCTCTCTCTCTCTCTCTCTCTCTCTCTCTCTCTCTCTCTCTCTCTCTCTCTCTTCAAGATTAATATACTTTTTAAAATTATTGGCGTAATGGGTTATATAAAATAGAGAAAAAGTTTAATGGGTAAATAAATGGGCGTATTGGGCCGGCTGTGGTAGAATAACTCGAGTCGGGTTAGTCGACCTACGGCCAGTCATCCCGAGAGGCTGACTAAACAATGGGGGCTCTGGCTCTGCTCGTTTTTTAAATTATGGGCTCTGTTTATTAATGGGCTGGGTTGATTCCTGGGAGGTGGGCTCGTGAGTATCGGACACGTCGGGACCTGCGCTGTCGATGCCGGTCCAGAACGTTCTGGATCGGCTTTCTCGAGAGTTATCGGTCTTTCTGGACTGGCCTAGAGAGGGAATCGCCGCTCTTATAAAACGGGAGGGCAGCAGGATTCGAAAATCAGAAAAGAAGTTGCCGAGAAAACGAGTGAGAGCGAGGAAGAGGCAGAAGAATAATCGAAGATGTCGATCGTGCCGAGCATCTTCGGGCGGAGGAGCAACGTGTTCGATCCGTTCTCGCTGGAGGTGTGGATCCTTCTTCGACACCTTCCGATCGCTGTCCGAGGCCAAGCCGTCCTCCGCGACGAGCTCCGCCTTCGCGAGCACGAACATCGACTGGAAGGAGACGCCGGAGGCGCACGTCTTCCGCGCGGACCTGCCGGGGGTGAAGAAGGAGGAGGTGAAGGTGGAGGTGGAGGAAGGCCGCGTGCTGCAGATCAGCGGCGAAAGGAGCATGGAGAAGGAGGCGAAGACGGACCGCTGGCACCGCGTGAGCGCAGCAGCGGCAAGTTCCTGAGGCGGTTCCGGCTGCCGGAGAACGCGAAGCTGGACCAGGTGAAGGCGGCCATGGAGAACGGCGTGCTCACCGTCACCGTGCCCAAAGAGGAGGCCAGGAAGCCGGAAGTCAAGGCCATCGAGATCTCCGGCTGAAAGGTACTCCGCCCCGCCCCCCCGCCGTCGCCGAGTCCCTCTTTGTTAGAGTTCAGCGTCTGTAAAGCAAGAAACAAGTCGTGTTTCTAGTGTCTGGAACCTTTCTAGTTTGGCACAGTATATAGTACGTAATAAACGGTTTCATCCCGATATTCGCCTGATTATCCCTGTCTAATATGCGTCCGCCACAAAATCTTACATCTTACTGCGTCGTGCAGGCTGCAAGCATGCTTCCGCCACATAATCTTACATCTTATGCGCGTGCAGGAAGTAAACGGCGTTGCCCAAGTATCTTACCCCTCCGATAGACAGTAGATGGTAGAATGAGCAAACGATGGAAAGCGCACAGCGAAGACAATTCTGTGCCGAAATTTGAATTTCTCTAATCAATCTCCACCTGAATATAAGCTCTTCCCCCCCCCCCCCCCCCCCCACTCACAAATTTGGGTTTTAAAGAAAGTGTTTGGAGTGCCCCTAAGTTTGAAGTTTTGTAGTCTATTTCAGTATAACAATAGTGTCATTCTTGGAGCGAATAGAAGAGAAGACTTTTAGGCGTTCCTAATTTGCTTTGGTTACATTTAATTAAAAACAGAATCTAGCAACAGGTGTCTTTATTTAGAGCAAAGATGTATGTAAACACCGGAACATCGTACAATTTCTCCGAAAATAAATTTGATCTCCAAACATAGATTTGATCATACTTAGTTCACATACCGTGCATGTCTGATTAATTTAGAATAACTATACGGGTGAAATTTATGATTTTTAATATAATAATGAATAAGTATCCTTTGTAAACAAATTAACAAATGACCTTATTTTCAAGCTTACTGCCTTCGCATTTTTATAATCAAGGTGCCTTAAAATTTTGAAGCTTTAACTCGGTGTGGTTAATTTTATGAATACAAATAGCGTCTTGAAAAAACACTAAAAACTATTTTTAAATTTAAAAATTTACCTCTGTGACCAAATGGGAACAACAAAATAGGTAAGAGAAAAACTAGGAAGGACCTCAAAATTCCCAAAGATATTTTTTATTTTTCTTGTGTGGCAGTAATTGGGAATCATGTTGTTATCTCATTGAGAAATAGTAATCAATATTTACTTTGCACGTCTGGTTTTTCATTACTCCATGTCCTCCCATACCCAATAGTTTAAGAGATTCCAGTGTATTATGGTCAGCAATATTGTGACTTTTGTACGGATAGGGTCTGTGGTTTCTTGGTTCATTTAGAGAACTTTTGTACGGATGGGATCTGTGCTTTCTTGGTTCATTTAGAAGTACATGAAATGTCCATGCCATCAACATGGACATCTTGGTTCATTTCGACTTCTACGTCATCAACATCGCATTTAGACTTTACCTGCTAGACGTTACATGAAATGTCAATTCTGACCATTGTGTTACATCAAAAATAAGAATTAAATAATATCATAAATTCATTAAAAAATTATATTTCGACTAAAAAGTTAGTTTATTTCAGAATCTGATGTGAAAAAGATCCCTAATTTTCCCAACAATCCACAAAATTCAAAAAAATTGTGAAATACATTTAATCATTTAAGCCTCGATAAAAATGTAATACGATTATTTTAATTATACTTAGGATTTAAATATTTCATAGCCCAATAAGTGCACGAAATGAGAGAATGAAGAAGACAAATGGACACTTGCAAGTCCTGGCCTTGGTGAATTTTTTTATGGGATTTATGTTATTTATACTAAGTTGTTTTTAAAATACCTTTTATCTATGAGTATATATTCAAATGTCCAATAGATCATCTGCATGTACTGTACTATGTTGGCCAAGAACTTCATAGCATCATCTTACTTGAGCTGTGTTCTCTGATACCACGGGTAAATTATCTCATCTAGACCGCCCAATTGTCTTCATGAATTTCTTTATTAGAATTTCGTGATTAGAAGCTTGTACGTCACAGCCAAAGTACAACTGTCCTGTTAGGTTCTAGAGGCCTTGACATAGATGAATAAATCTAAACGATTCACAGCGGACGACTGGAACGACATCAACAAAACAATTAAAACGAGTACCTTTACACGGATCGCATCCGTGATTTCTTGGATCCCGGAGTGATATGAGTCGAGCTGCTCACGTAAGCAGCCTCTAGACGTATCCACGCGATCCTCGGCACGTCGAATCTCCTCCTTCTCCTTGACGAGCCCTTTCTACCTCTATCGTCGTCGTTATGCCGTTCCGATCGCATCAGGCATGGAGAGGGGTGTGGGGAGAGTGGAGAAGAAGGGGAAAGGCCGTTAAACAACTCTGGCCTGGGTGAATTTCGCTTAGGGCATTCCCCTATTTATTCTGGCCTAGGTGAATTTCGTTCATGACCTTCTCCTATTTTTTTTTAAATATTTCTCACAAAGTTATTTTTATGTACAAAGCTGTCTGAACTTGTTTCATATGAGGATTGAAGACATAATGATCAAATAAAAAATTAAATTATCGCCTCTGACAAGAGGGTACTTATAAATTGATGGCGAGGATGCCAACACACCACCATCGGACGCGTCGCCACGGTCAACCGAAGTCAACGTCTCCGCCACAAATACGCCGCCACAGTCAACTGATGTCATCACTCCCGCTACGGGCATGCCACAACC
This sequence comes from Wolffia australiana, assembly GCF_029677425.1. Lineage (NCBI taxonomy): Eukaryota > Viridiplantae > Streptophyta > Magnoliopsida > Alismatales > Araceae > Wolffia > Wolffia australiana. The sequence goes on from NC_135853.1 coordinate 713,665, forward strand.
GTCTCCACTACGCACGTCTCCACGCTCGCACGTCAGCACTCCCGCTACGATCACGCCGCAACCGTCTCCACTACGCACGTCTCCACGCACGCACGTTCCTTCGCGCATCATGACACATCGCTAACGGCAGATCAATTACTGCCCATTGGCGTGACATGAAGCACGTCTCGTCTTTAATTTCTCGTCTTTAAGTTGTATTTTCTCTTTCCTCCAAGGCCTATATGTATAGGCCATTGTTTCAAGAAACAGTTAGGCAGTCATATTTCAAGAATTGAGTTTTGTTTAACTCTTCTTAGAGGACTGCCCAAGCCTCCCTATTTCTCTAGCCCTAGCGCCGCCGCCACCGCCGCTGCCGCCTCGCGTCGTCGGCCTTCCACCCCTCGTTCTTCCTCTCTCTCTCTCTACCGCCCTCCCAGGACTGCCGCACAAGGCTGCCCAGGCCGCCCCTGCCAGGGCCACCCAAGGCCAGCCCTAGGCTGCCCCAACAGGGCATCCCCAGACCGTCCCAAGCCGCTCCTGCCAAGGCCGTTCAAGGCCAGCCCAGGCCGCCCAAGGCCAGCCCTAGGCCACCCCAACAGGGCAGCCCCAGGTCGTCCCAGGCCGCCCTGCCAGGGCCACCCAAGACCAGCCCTAGGGCGCCCCAACAGGGCAGCCCCTGGCCGTCCCAGGCTGCCCTGTCAAGGCCGCCCAAGGCCAGCCCTAGGCCGCCCCAGCCCATCCCAGGCCGCCCCTGCCAGGGGCGCCCAAGACCAGCCCTAGGCCGCCCCAACAGGGCAGCCCCAGGCCGTCCCAGGCCGCCCCTGCCAGGGCCACCCAAAGCCACCCCCAGGCCGCCCCAACAAGGCAGCCTTAGGCCGTCCCAGGCCGACCCTGCCAGGGCCACCCAAAGCCACCCCCAGGCCGCCCCAACAGGGCAGCCCCAGGCCGTCCCAGGCCGCCCCTGCCAGGGCCCCCCCAAGCCACCCCCAGGCCGCCCCCACAAGGCAGCCTTAGGCCGTCCCAGGCCGACCCTGCCAGGGCCACCCAAAGCCACCCCTAGGCCGCCCCAACAGGGCAGCCCTAGGCCGCCCAGGCCTCCCCAACAAGGCAGCCCCAGGCCGCCCAGACCGCACCTGCCAGGACCGCCCAGGGCCAGCCCCAAGCCGCCCGCTTGGGCTGCCCACAGGCCACCCAGGCCGCCCCGCAAGAACCGCCCCGGCACACGCTTGTGCCACCGACGCCGACCGTCGTCAACGCCGTCCGACGCTTCGAGCCACGCGAGCTCTGCGCGCTCCGGGTGCGCTGCACGCCCTCCGTGCTCTCCGCGCACGCGTAGGCGCTTCGCGCGCTCCGTGCACTCCGCGCACCCTTCGCGTGCTTTGCGCGCGCAGGTATCTGCCTACGCCTGAATCTGCGACCACGACATCAACTCGCTACCAGGGCCGCTCAATGCCCGGAACATCCAGATATTCTCGTCCAGTGGGCCGGTCAATGCCCGAAATCGTCCAGTCTCATCACAAATCAGAATTCCCCGCAGCCTCTTCACGCACTACGGTGCCGAGGTACGCCTGAACTCTTTGGTGTCGCCGTGTTCTTCGTCCAGTATTCCACGAGAAGTTTCCACCGCCGTCGGATTAGATTTGGTTTGGATTTCCCCACTTTCTCCCTTTCTTTCGAGAGTCTCCTTCGCTACGCGAATTCGGGCATTGATTTCAGTGCTTAGGCATCGTCGCGGTGGGTGAAGACAGTACTCCCACCCTCGACAAGGGTTGGAGCTGCACCACCAATTTTTCATTGGTTTTATAGTCGGAATCCGACTGTGTGCATTTCTGTAGGCTGTTTTATCCCTCCTATACCCAACCCATCCACCGTCATCCATCCATTCGTAACGTTCCCCGTACTCCAGTCATCCATTCCTTAGTCGTCCTACGTCATAAATTATCGTACTAATGATGTAATGATATAAGTAAATTCCAGTTTAAAATATTGAATCAGTAAATTTGTATTTAGAAATATAAATTAGTCATAAAAACGATAGCATCAATACCTAACTTTTCGAGAAATATTTTTTAAAAAATGAGTGTAGAATGACATTGACATTAAATAAATGTAGGAAGTGTAGAAGTCTGTTTGATTCCAAACTCTCTCAGAGGTAATACCCAGTTCTAAGAAGAGCCAATGTATGGAACACATTGCATCTGTAATTATCCGATTAAAAATAATTTAAGGTAAAGAGAACATAAACATTAGTTTTGTACATTCGTCATTACCAGCCATCCAAGGTTTTTTTGTCCATGAGGTGAAATAAGGTCCCTTCTTCTGTCCTTCGTTCGAGCATTGGATAAAACTACCATCCCAGCCGCCACAGTGACCTTAAGTATACGAAGTCCCTCAAGTATACCAAGATGTGGAATTTAGTCATTCTTATTTTCAACTATAGATCAGTCAGCTTCTTTTGGAGAGAGCAAAGTCTCATTTTTTTTCCGAGATGATTTTAAATCTCAGCGAAAGGGTGGGACCCCGCGGTGTCGAAACTGGTTTCAGAACGTTCTGGAACTTTTTCTCGAAAGTTATCGATCCTTCTGGAATATTTTCGAGGGGGACTCGTCTCTCCTATAAAAACCGAATAGGGGCAGACTTCGAAACTCAGCGAGTCAAAGTTGTAAACGAGTGAGAGCGAGAAAGAAGAAAGCAAACGAAGCGGGAGGATGTCGATCGTGCCGAGCATCTTCGGGCGGAGGAGCAACGTGTTCGATCCGTTCTCGCTGGAGGTGTGGGATCCCTTCTTCGACACCTTCCGATCGCTGTCCGAGGCCAAGCTGTCCTCCGAGACGAGCTCCGCCTTCGCGAGCACGAACATCGACTGGAAGGAGACGCCGGAGGCGCACGTCTTCCGCGCGGATCTCCCCGGGGTGAAGAAGGAGGAGGTGAAGGTGAAGGTGGAGGAAGGCCGCGTGCTGCAGATCAGCGGCGAGCGGAGCAGGAAGAAGGAGGAGAAGACGGACCGCTGGCACCGCGTGGAGCGCAGCAGCGGCAAGTTCCTGAGGCGGTTCCGGCTGCCGGAGAACGCGAAGCTGGACCAGGTGAAGGCGGCCATGGAGAACGGCGTACTCACCATCACTGTGTCCAAGGAGGAGGCTAAGAAGCCCGAAGTCAAGGCCATCGAGATCTCCGGCTGAAAGGTATGATCTCCCTCTTTGCCAGGGATCATCGTCTGTAAAAAGAAAAAGAGTCATGTCGAGTGTCTGTTTTGGTACAGCCTATAATTAGTAACCGTTTTTTGTTTTGGCACAGCGATGATCAACTGATTTTCCATCTTTATGCTCCCGGCTCCATTCTCGTACATTTTAACTCGCGTGAAAGCAAAAACTTGCCCAAAGGCGTCCGAATTATCTTAACCCTCCGACGGTTGACTAAGTTAAACGATTGAGAGCGTGTTAAATTCGACTGTGCTCCTAAAATTTGACGTTTCTGTTAGCCTTGTTAAACTTGGTCCCTCAGCTTGAAGTTTTTGTAAGCCATGTTTCAACTTAGTATATTTCTTCAGCACGAGAAAATCATGGGAAACTCACCTGAACATGTGTACATTAATTACTAAAGAATTGCACCCATCTGGCTCTTTGATCAGATAGGACAAGTCTCTACGATGCAAGCGATTGATTGACATTGACCTCGGATCCTCTTGTCGGCGACATTTCAAGATGAAATTTGTGTAATTTTTCGATTGCACGTAAAAGAAGATGCCCTATATTCTAATCTCAAGAAATGAATCCTCAATAATAGTTCCAGGTACGTGTAATCTTTTTTAGGGTTTCATTTAATTACTAATCAGAGTTTAGATTAAGTTGTTTTAAGTTAAAGGAAAGATGTATGCAGACAATTAACCATATAAGAGCTATGACGATTAAATAAATCGTGGATCAGGGGTAATACGATCAGAGAAAAAATAAGACTCGAATTATTTTATCTGAACTCAAATTTGAATTTCATCGAATAAATATTTTTGGATGTCAGTGAAAATATATGTACCACTAATTAACCATGGGTGTTAATGGCACTTTGAAAGTTTCAGTACTTGGTGCATTTCTGAATTACAACTGTCTTAGGTATTCAAATGGATTTTATTGTTCAAGAACATTGAAAATCCTTCTCATACTATTTTTTTTAGATGACTTTCTCTCTCTGCAGCTTCCTTCCCCCCCCCCCCCCCACCCCAAAAAAAAAACACGTGTCAGCTTTCATAGCTAAACGAAAAGGTGTGAATTTTTATTATTTACAACCTTTGATGATAGATCATTTCATAAGCATGCACTAGTCTAATCAAAGCTACTTTTTTACTGGATTATCAAGGATCTGGTTGATGAAAAGTATACCAGGCGGAATTTATGGGTTTGCCCAGAGAAAGGCATATCTTAACTAAGTAATTAATTTATATATGATATATGCAAGTTTCTTTTAACTATAGTTGTTTTAGATCTTACCCAATATTCAAGTTTTTAATTACTCTGGACTTGCTTTTGAGAATAGTGTATGAGATTCCCATAACCTTCTCTATTGGTGAACCGATCATCACATTGTGATCTGTTTAGAGAAATCATGTTTCCCCTTTTTCCAATTTTTCTTATCCTGAAATTGTTTATTTTTCATGACATCTACAATCAACTGTGAGCTAGAAACATGTACAAAGAAACTTTATCATGGGTCATGTAAATGTGTTCAATTGAACTGAAACTAAGGGCAAATTGTTCTCTCAAAATCACTTAAGCCTATATGTAAGGTACCAACGTACGCAACATTCCTGCGTAGAGGCGTGTGTGGTAACTGTTGAGGATATGCGCACATACTTAGACTCAAGGTTGGAGAGACTTTCTTAGTGTAGAAACCCCATGCATCAAAGGTGGTGATGCTCGTTCCTGATCTTTGAAGCCAATGCCCACATGGTACTCGTGCTTGCTGGCACACAAACATGGCAGATCAGGGCAGGCCAAGAGCGCAGGTCATGAGCGTTGCACGCACAAGCTGTCAAGGGTGCGCATACACGGGCACGACGTGCGCGGGGGCTGTGTAGGTTGCAGGTGATGTGCGCACGACGCATTGTGACGTGTGCAGGTGACCTTGCATGTAGTGTTGCGATGTATAGGAGCGATGGCTTGGGGTGTCGAGTATGGCAATGCTGATGTGAACCCAAATAGTAGGGATGTTAGTGCAGGTGCTGAAGCTGTGTGGGTTGTTAAGGCTAGGCATAGAGCATAGGGTGCTGTGGATGGATGTTCGGCATGTGGTATGACTGACCGGTGGATGCGCCGAGAGCCATGGCCCATGGGCCTACCTTAGGGGCCCACTTGTAGGTGCGCGCAGGCTGCAGCCTGAACGTGTAGGAGCATAACTACCCAACGGTTGGTGTTATGTCACGTCTCATTACCTAGAATCATCCTTAATCTTTACCTTTTGTTCTGGATATGGCTTCTTATGGAGTTCTGCTTATTATAATACAACGTCACATGTTGATACTAAGGGCCTAGCCCTACCCTCTCTCATTAAAGTCAAAGCAATCTTAAGCTGTCCATAGAGACTTCTGCTGCATAAACGTTCCTGCCCAAGCATAGAGGCAGACACGTTTGATTTGAGCATCGTACTTAGTTCCGGATTTTACCACGTGACACTATGAGAAACCTAATTCTCCTTTAGGGGCTTCAACTACGGTATAAATTGAAGGCACTAGTATGGAAAAACCTTCCATAAAAGGTTCCATATGTTTAATGGATGTAGAGTACACTGATAATCATGTTCATATTTTCTAGCAATTGAAATAAAAAAGAAGTTGGAATAACTCAGAAACAAGGGGGACCTAACCTTTTAAAGTGTATTTTGTCTTTGTAGAAGAACTGTATGACCTTGGGCTGGCTGCATTTGCATGACTTAGCGATAAAATAAGGCCCATCTTGATGGAAATATATGTGGATGACAAGCCAATCGCACATTCCACATCTCGTTCCATATTCATTAATAGAACATATTCACTATAGTGCATGTATGATGCTTATAATGAAGTCTATGAATATATGATCTGACTTAGTGAATTTGATGAGATATAAATAGGGAGATCACTAGTCTTTAAGCAAGTGTTCTTAATATTTCTATTCGGAGGATACCTGAGAAGGACATCGAAGTGTTCGGATAGAATAGCACTATCTAGCCTCACGCATATGATGAGTATGGATGTTCCCTTCACCATTAGTGAGGAAACACTACGGATATATAGTGGGTGCTCTTTTGTGGAAATTGTTCACTAAATTGATATGTGCGAATTCTTGAATGGTATTATACCAAACTGTCAATCAGGTTGATTCACATCACAGTTGTGTAAATGGTCCATAGACCTGAGACTCTAAAGATGTTTTGTGGATGCACAATTGTACTTTGACTATGACATACAAGACTCTAATCATGGGATTCTAAACGGTCTTAGTTCAGATACATCAAGAAGTTCACGAAGACAATTGACTCGTCAAGATGGGATCGTCCACTCTTTGTAAAAGAGGTGACAACTCAAGGAAGACGATGCGATGAAGTCCTTGGCTAGGGCAGTGAAATATCGGAGAAGTGTTCTCCGATGATTTCCAAATGCATCAGTACTTACTCGGATGACCGATTAAGGTTTGAAAGTTGACCATACCCTATGTTGTCCAAGGAGCGTCAAATGGATGAGGGATTATACGGACATGGTAACCGACGATGAGCATGTTCCATGAGTGTGTCGATACACACTCCTTTGTATCTTCTAGTGCACCAAGCGTAGTTTGGTACCCTATGGATTGGAGTATCAACCTATTTAATGGGTTAAATCGATCCGACATTAATTAATATCTATGATGATATAGTTCATTAATTTGGAAGGCAAATAGAGGTTATTGGTCTACTAGAGTCGTTAATTGGACTAATACATGGGCCTAGACGGTCACACGCTAAAGGTCTTTTAGACATTAGACGATACAATTAAGTTTTGGGGATTATTATGAAAAATACTACTTAGTAAAAATAGAGGAAAGTGCTGAATGAATTTCGCCCAGGCCATAATTTTTTAGGGGCCTTCCCTTTCTTTTCCCTTCTACCCATGACTCCTCTCCATTCGTGATGCAATCAGAATGTGTAACGACGACGATAGAGATTGAACGAGGCATGTCAACAAGAAGAAGGAGATAAGACATTCCGAGGACATCAGAGATACTTCTAGAGGCTGCATGATGTAGGACGTCATTGATGGCATCGTCCGACGGGTAAAATTGCTAAGTGAATGTAACTACGTGATGTGTGTCCTGAATGAAATGTACGTGTAGGGCCGACGAGTGGGGACTACACCGAGTTCTGAGCTCCGAGGCGGGCTTCCGATGACGGTGACGGTGACCTCCTGACTCTCGTCGGAGCGACGATGGTGACTACGGTGCCGAACGGAACAATTCTGTAGGGGCTCACACTTAACGGACGGGCTCGACCCGTACCTTGGAAGACAATCAACACGTAGTTCTCTCGATAACTTTCTCTCACCTAATCTAACCCGAGCGCGGTAGAGTGCATCCAAAAATATACTGAAGATGGTAATGTAACGGACGAGCAAGGGAACAGCGTACCTCGTCGGTGGCGGCATTCGTCGTTGATGTCTTCATTGGCACGAAGAACTGGTGCAAGCAGATAGCGGTGGAGGTGTGCTGGAGGTAGCACAGACTGGACCAATAGTCGGCGTTGGCGCGACACTAGAGCGGTAGTCGAGGAGCCTGGAAGAGAGGAGTCAAGACTGAGGTGGGAACGACCTGCGGGGGCGAAATGGCTCGAACAAGCCTGTAGAGTACACCCGGGCAATGGCCGGCTAAAGAGGAGTCGTTCAGAAGGTGCAAGCGTTGATAGTCGTCCGACGGTGGGTCTTGAGTTTGTATGATGGCTAGAGAGTGACCAGAAGAAGGGAAGACGTGTGTCGGTCACAGCGGGATGCTTCCACTTCGTCGCCTGCGGACGGGGATGTGCAGCTCACAGTGTTCAAGGCGGGGGGCCACGGACGATGATGTTGCCGAAGTCGTGACCTTGTACGGCGGAACACCAAAGTCCTCTAGCGGTGTAACTTTGTAGTTGGGTCACCGCAGGACCATGGGGAACACGGGTCTGACGGTCGAAAGGTTGTCGCACGTCTGCGTGCAACGACTCACACCGGTACAGACTAAAACGATCGATTTTCACGTGGCGATAAAGGGGGTGAATCACTGAGAAGACACATCCAAATGGTGGATTGTCCACCGAGAAGATGCAACACCACAGAGAACCACCGTACGGTGACTATCAGGGAACACACGCGTGGTTTGACCAGTAGACAGTTAGTAGGGAATCACGTCCAAATGTGCATGATGCTGGCGGGGATATCTTCCATCGCGTGACGGTAGAAATAATCCAAGGCAGCTGCTGATAGTGAAGTGGTTTGGCAGGCGAATCAGCGTTCGAGGGAGCCGATCTAGAGGGCTTCAAGCGGTGATGCAGTCAATCACCACGGTGAATCCGTTGACCGACACTTGGAGATGTCCACCAATGGTAATCCTGGTGATCGCCGTGTCTCACATTAGCTTCTGTGGTCGAGGATGGATGTGCGGGACAGATCGTGCACGAACAGCCGACTGATTTTGGAATCTTCACACAAAATAGATGGGAATCGTACGACCTTGACGGCACAAGGCAACTCGGCTCGGATGAAGCAGTAGAGCGACGAGGACACAGAGAACGGCGATGGCTAATCTCAGATGATGCCTTGATTCTCCACGGTACACCCTCTCCTTCTTCTTCCTTCTTCTCTTCTTCTTCCACTCCTCTTTTTTGAACGTGAGATCTGAGAATGGAAACTATAACTGCCAAACAATAATCCAATATCTGAAAATGGAGTCCAAATAAGGGGCCCAATAAGAGGCTGGGGCCCAATAAGCGGCTCCATTTTACAACATAATTTAAAGGAACTAAAAGATTAAAAATGATACAAAATTAAGACAATACAAAGGTAACGGAAAATACGAAGATATGAATGCGGTCGTGCTCGACCCGCGGTATTTAAACCTGGGCGTCTTCACGGACGCTTTGGTGTGCCGGTCGGGCTGGCCACGGACCGGCGGTGATGCTGATTCCGACGAAGACGGCTCCGATGACGTGTTGACGATGACTCTTGGGCACGCTCCATCACTGCACACAGTAGCATCTTGACTCATCTTGTTCTGGGTCCAAGAAATCACGGATGCGATCCGTGTAGAGGTCCTTTGTTTAATGATTTTAATGATGCAGTAATGATCTGTTTAAAGTCTTACGATGCGTGGAATACTCGTCTTCATCCAGATCTAGGTCACTAGAACCCACTACAAAACTTCTAAATTCCTCCCTCTAAAAATAAGATACTGTGATACAGTAGATCGATTGACAAATATATCCATTTTTATGTGTTTTGCAATTGTAAGATCAAAGAGTCGAAAAAAACAAGTTATGTTAACATACATTTTTTTAATTAATTTCATGAACAAAAAAGATTTAAACATCACAAAAATATTTATTTAGAATTATTGCAATATTTTGAGGAGTTTACTATATTTTTAAAAATGATATTCTGATTTTTGTATTTTCTAATTCTTTATCAAAATTTTCAAGGTTAAATTGGTAAATAAAATAACTTCTAAGTCAAAAAATATAATTTTGAGGTTTTCAATCCGCCACACAAATTAAAGGAGAGAGAATTGAGAAAATCAGATGGCTCAAATTGGTTTAAATCCAAACAATGATATTTAACCATTGAGAAGTTCTTTCAGAATGAAATTGACACTAGTGATATCCTTCCTGATGGCGCGGCACCGTCCGACACCGCAGAGTCGTCACCCGAGGAGCCAGCACCGTCATCGAGCCCACCACCGACACGTGTCCAGCCAACACGACGAGCCGCTGCATCGACGCGCAACCCCGGGTTCAGATACTCGGCATGACGACGCGCCATCTCCATCGTCGGAGCAGTCTACTTATCCATTTCTTATTTCCTTTCGTCGCTTCTCGTCTTTCATTTGGCCCTTGTAGTGAGGGGAAGGCCCATATGAGGACATCTTCCCCTCCCCTATGCTTTAATGGGCCTAACACCCCTTATCTTCTTCTTTTTTCTTTTTCTTTTCCTTTTGTGTTATGGGGGCCCATTTTCCTCTCTCCTATATAAGGGAGGGGAGGGTGCTCCCCACATTACTCTTGTTTTTTGTCATTGAAAGGTTATAACGTGGGAATATCAAGAGTCACAAACGTGAGAAGAGGAAGAAGAAGAAAGAAGAAGAAGAAGAAGAAGGAGAAGGGAGAAGGAAGAAGAAGAAGAAGGAAGAGAGAGAGGAGGACGCAACGCCGCCCATACCATCGTCGCCGGCGCCGCGCCGGCCTCGCCGTAGCCGCGCCGATCTCGCCGCCGCGGCGCCGACTTCACCACCGGTCCGTGTTGGCCCTCAGCAGAGGATCTCTCTCCTTCTCAAATTTCTCTCTCGCCTGAGAAGTGTCGCAGACCAATGGCAAAGAAAAAAACAACAACTTCTTATTCTACTTCGTTCTGTGTTCAGGCTATCACTTAAATAGAGAAGTCAGAAACCCACGATCCTGACTTCGTGCCCTTGGCACGTTTGGAGGAAGACTGGGGAAAAAAAACTGGTCGCACGTCGCGCAGGTCGTGCACCAACGAATGGATGAGGAGTTGCCACGCTCCCGCCTTTGACGCATTCCTTTAGTTGCAAACTGCCACGTCCGGAGCATCGCGGGGCCTTCAAGGATTAGTTTCAACAGTCCGCCCGCTCGTTGCCTGGCGAGCTCTCGGTCCGGACGACCTTGCTGCACGCCCGACGACCGGCCTCCGCTCGCCATCACCGCCCTGCTCGACTGCCGTCCGCTGCCTCCACCCTGCCCGCTCGACCATCTCCGCCGCTGTCGAGCTACTTCGCCTGACCAGCGCCGACTCCGCCCGTCCCGCTGCCCGACCGGCCTCCACTCGCCACCACCGCCCTGCTCGACCGCCGTCCGCTGCCTCCACCCTGCCCGCTCGACCATCTCCGCCGCTGCCGAGCTCCTTCGCCCGACCAGCGCCGACTCCGCTCGTCCAGTTGCCCGACCGCTGACGTCGACTGCGCACACCATCCGGGCCCCAGTGCGCCATTGGCCCCGCGCTGTGACCATCGCGTCCGCGCTTGCCAGAGCTCAGTACCCGCCCGAGCTTTGCGCACCGCTTGCGCACCGCGCTGCCCGCGCGCCGCGCCGCCTGCGCGCGCGCCTGCTACGCGCCGTGCCCGCCGCGCGCCCCTGCGCTCAGCGTGTTACGCTGCCCTGCACTGACCGGGGTCCTTTACTCGGTGCCGTGCACACGGCCAATCCCTGCCCGCCAGTGGGCGCCCACGCTCACGCCTACCCTCGTTCCCGCATTAGCTAGACATCGGCGTCACCGACCTCCTATTATCTCCGGATTTTCCTCTGACTCGAGGTATCTGTCGCCAGCGCGACGAAGGTACTCCCCTGCCCCTGTTCTTTACGTCTCTTACTTTCTTCAGTATACTTTCGTATTGCCTCCTCCGCGCTCGGGTTAGATAGGTGAGAGTGAGACATGCTGAGAAAATGATGCATCTTGCAAGAGTCTTACCTGCCCGGTACGAGTCGGGTTCTCCCGATGCGTGTGAGCATTTCAGCGGGGTTTCCCTATTCGACGACGTACTCGCCCTCGACCCTCTCGGGCAAGGTTCGGGAGGTCTGTTTGACCTCACCCATAGCGACCCCGTCATTCTCTAGAGCGGCAACACCGCTCTTCGGCGCGCGCACGTACCATAGTAGGGCTTTCACGCATTCATCGTCATCATTCATACCTTCCCGTTAGCATCATCAGACGACGCTGATCGTCGTTGTCCGATCGAGATCTTGATTCGATACCGAGCCGCTACCCTCGGTGTCGACCGGACGACGTCTTGACGACGTCCGGCATCACTTCCCTTCTCTTTTCATTCATCATTTTGGAACTATCGATAAAGTATACCCCTGTATTATGTTCCTAATTATGATTAGAGGGGTGTTTCACATTCAGAATCTCATGTGGGCCCATTATTGTGATTTAGGATCAATGGATTCAAGAAGTGACTTTCAGATCAAGAGACATAAAGAAAGAGCATCACTTGGCCTGTCGACCTGCTGGGTGCGTGAAAACGCCGTTAGTGTGATTTTTGTCTGATTCGAACTCACGTTGTCATCCTTTTTCCTAGTTAACATGACAAATATCCTAGGTTTCTACTATCATGCATGATACCTCCAACTGCACTACCTGTTGGCGCATACCTGCATACATCTCTGTCGGACCAACAATGGTAAAATCATCCTTACTCGTCCATGCTCCGCCACTGATTGACATGTATCCCCCATCATCTTCGTCAAAATTATCAATGCTAACTCTTTCATCGTTGCACTCCACTCACTTCCGCTACCGTCAATCATTACGCAGCACTACCGAACAACATCTGAGGTATTTCTTTACAATTCCTGTAAAATTCTCGTAAAAGTTTTAAGACTAGTTTCTAAATTCTGAGTATATTAGGTCACTTTGGAGAATTATTTTCTACTCCTTTTAGAATTATTCTGAAATAATTTTCAAAGTATTTTTTTATCGATATAGGTGAAATTACTAAAATAAATATTAAAAATATAAAAATAGAAACTAAAGATAAAATTCACTTATTAAATACTCACTCTTTGTGGATTTGAATATTATTCGCCTTATGCTCGAAGGATACTTATAAATAGTGTTCCATAAACCAAAAGCCTGAAGAGACATTTTTAACCCTAACTTGTGGTTCATTAATCATATGATGTTCAACTGGACTGGCCATCGAGTAGTAATATTATGAACACATGTTTAAAGACAAATCATCATTGTATTATGGTCTCATCATAACTCACTAGGTCAGTACACGAGTTCATGAACTTCATTATGAACATCACACAAGAATAATAATAATAATTCAATATTTCATTCAATGCACTCAAGTAAAAACATGGAGCTCTGATTGGCTTGATGGCCACATAATATCCATCACATAATACATACATCAATAAAATAAGAACCTTTAAAGTAATAAAACTTATAAATAATGTAGCAATGCTTTTGTATTGTTTTTTGTCCAATGGTCTTCTTGATTTCTTCAAGAGAGCCATGTATAATTTGCAGCTAGAAATCTTAAGGCAACTATTGAAGGTTATAAAAAAGATCATTGGATATTATTGGCATTGTCAGATTCAGGGGTAGTTGACTGATAAAACACAGAACTTCAAATGATGCCACACTTTTCAAGGTGCACAGGGTACATACGAGTCCATGGGTGATATAGGAATGACTCTGCAGCTAAGCGATGTATAGGGGTTCGATCTGGTGGGCACCAAAAGAAAAATCAAAACTGTTAGAGTGCTTCAGCTCATCAATAGCTCCTTAACGTGCTTTAATAGATTTAACACCATTTCACGGATCAGGAGCATAGCTGAGGGCACCAAGAGTAGAGAATTAGCTTATTATATAGTCACTCTCACTGCCATAATAATTCCATCAAGACTAGACACACCGGGAATGGATGGAGGACCCGGAAGACCAGCTAGGCAAAGTAGTGTTAAGAAACGTGAGATGCCAATATGAGATAAGAAGAGAAAGTAGAGAAGAAGAGAGAGAGGGCATCTCACGATCTTGAATCAAGAAGCCATCTAGGCTGAAACAATACTGAGAAGATAGAGACATAGATTAGAGGATGGACAGGGTGACAGGCAGAGCCGCTCCCCTGGGAGAAATAATAGAGTAAGAAAAGCCTCAGTGCTCTAATGTATTACACAGGTATTTATGGGCCTCAATGTGACCATTGTGTGCTTGACCGTTGTCCATCATCTGTTGAAAAATAGCAGCAATCGACCATTGTACTGCTATTTTGAAATAGCAGCAGTCGACCATTATCATCTGTCTCTTCAAACTAGTGTATCGTTATCTCCTTGACAAGTAGAACTGGAGCAGGAAATCCCCGCTAGCATGCATAGTTATTTCCGAATGTCCGTAATAACATTTTATGATGAGACATAATGGGTGTCCTTTTTTAAATAAGTAATCCATAACATATACCTAGAAATCATTAATTTGAGTACGCGTTAGGTTGTAGTTAAGATATTGAGTAAAATACTTGATTTTTAGCTGCGAATTTTTGTCTAGGAATCCCTTGTTTTACTAAAACTACATTATACGAAATCTAATTATGAACTGCAATCTTAAAATGTATTGGGTGAAAGATTTAATAGGGTTACCAGGCGTGAAGAAATGTTATGGTAAGATAACAGGGTGCCTTTTCTGGTTTCTGTACATCTCTTAACGTTTATGGATTTTCTCCGTGCATCAAAGAGAAAGATGATCATGAATTTACAATAGGTCATGCACAGATCTGATCCCTCTTCCACTTTGTATTACAGGGATTTGATCTAATCACCTTATTGTAGTCTTACCGAATACATTCTTCCATATATAATTCTGCAAAGTTGAGAATTTCTCTCCTAATTCTGAAACCATCTCCGTGTGCTCTAATTCTAAAAAATTATATTTTTGTTTCAAGTCTAATCACCAGAAATGATGCACAAGAAATCGATAAATATAAGGCAGTTCCTACATTCTGAAAGTTTTCCGCCTACAGACTAGAGCCTCTAACATGTTTCCTCGATATTGAGGTTAAATGTCGAACGAAAAATATTATCATTCAGCCAACATAAATAGGCTCCTAACTTTCTAACAGAAATGGGTTCAAGTGTATACGATGCAACCATAAACTATTAGAATTCCCCCCCTTCCCACAGGAATGACTAGTCGAACAGTCTTTTCATGACTCACCCTAGAGACCCCTTTTTGCTTGATTATAGCAAGCGAAACTTTAGAAATTTGGAGCCATTCAGATGGCGTGACATTTAGAGAGGTTACGGAGTATCTAAGCTCCACATGGTACAGTATTGCACTACGAAAACAATGATAATCACATGATAGATGACTCCCAAATATTGGACACACAAACGGAAGAGACAGACATCCTAATCACCTTCACCGCCAAGCCAACTATAGTATGCGTTCTTGAAATAAGTTTTCAATGGAAGCGCAACGCTTTCCGGTTTAATCGCAATGTTGGCAAACATTAAAAATTTGGGGACCATTAAAGTCTGGATGATAGGGCAAACATCAGGATGAAATCGTTTATTACTATACGCCGTGCTGAACGAGAGAAGTTCCAGACACAGGAGACGATTTCTTTTCCGTTAGAGACGACGACATCAAAAAGAGGCATTCGCCGGCGGAGGACGAACGGGACGGGGGGGAATACCTTTCAGCCGGAGATCTCGATGGCCTTGACTTCGGGCTTCTTAGCCTCCTCCTTGGGCACAGTGATGGTGAGTACGCCGTTCTCCATGGCCGCCTTCACCTGGTCCAGCTTCGCGTTCTCCGGCAGCCGGAACCGCCTCAGGAACTTGCCGCTGCTGCGCTCCACGCGGTGCCAGCGGTCCGTCTTCTCCTCCTTCTCCCTGCTCCGCTCGCCGCTGATCTGCAGCACGCGGCCTTCCTCCACCTCCACCTTCACCTCCTCCTTCTTCACCCCCGGCAGGTCCGCGCGGAGGCGCCTCCGGCGTCTCCTTCCAGTCGATGTTCGTGCTCGCGAAGGCGGAGCTCGTCTCGGAGGACGGCTTGGACTCGGACAGCGATCGGAAGGTGTCGACGAAGGGATCCCACACCTCCAGCGAGAACGGATCGAACACGTTGCTCCTCCGCCCGAAAATGCTCGGCACAATCGACATCCTCCGCTTCCTTTGCTTTCTTCTTCCTCGCACTTACTCGTTTACTCTACAACTTTTGCTCGCTGAGTTTCGAATTCTGCCACTATTCGGTTTTTATAGGAGAGACGGGTCCCTCGAAAATATTCCAGAAGGATCGATAACTTCCGAGAAAACCGTTCCAGAACGTTCTGGAACCAGTGTCGGGGTCCCACTCTTTCGCTAAGATTTAAAATCATCTAGAAAAAATAATGAGACTTTGCTCTCTCCAAAAGAATCTGACTGATCTATAGTTGAATAAGAATGAGTAAATTCCACACCTTCGTACACTACTTAAAGGTCACCGTAGCGTCTGGGATGGTAATTTTATCAAGTGCTCGAACGAAGGACAGAAGGAGGGACTTTTTTTCACTCCACGGACAAAAAAACCTTGGATGGCTGGTAATGACGAATGGACAAAACTTATTTTTATGTTCTCTTTACCTTAAATTATTTTTCATCGGATAATTACAGATGCAATGTGTTCCATATATTGGCTCTTCTTATAACTGGGGATCACCTCTGAGAAAGTTTGGAATTAAACAGTTTCTACACTTCCTACATTTATTTAATGTCAATGAAATTCTGCACTCATTTTTTTAAAAAAAAATCTCACAAAATTATTTATTGATGCTATCGTTTTTATGACTAATTTGTATTTCTAAATATAAATTTTCTGATTCAATATTTTAATCTGGAATTTACTTATATCATTACAACATTAGTATGATAATTTATAAATACCCTATTATCAGAAGTGATAATTTAATTTCTTATTTAATGATCCTGTCTTCAATCCTCAGATGAAACAAGTTCAGACAGCTTTGTACATAATGTGATGATTTCAAAATTCAGTATAGGTTTAAGATCAGTGGTGATTCGTTAGCTTCAATCCAGAAAGGCAGGATGAGGAAAATCTTCTTTTAAAATGTAAACAAATCTTGAACTTTGTTCGCAAAGTTCAAGATACCATAGTAAAATTTGCATTCTCTTCTGATATCTGCCCAAAATTTAATTTATAATTTCATAAGGATATTTGTATTCTGATGGATTATCTTGAATGATTTACTTATAAACTTCCTAAAGATATTGACCCTAGACATTTAATATACATTAACTGAAATAAGAAAGAACGGGATAGTCCAAGAAAGAGATGGAGAGAGATATTTATTCGTGTTGCCACTAATGTTTAGTAGGGACAGAGATCTGATAGAGGGAGCTGCATAATGAGAACCATGACACTGTGAGTCAATAAGAGCAAAAAAAGAGGGAGATAAGACTTTGAGAGCCACAATATGACCGATGGAACAATGGAAAGGGACAAAGACATCTATAACCGTTTGGAATTTGGAACCAAACTAAAGAGAATACATAGGATTGATGGGTATTATATTTCTATAAAGCCTATCTCACTTTCATGTCATGTTTCAAGTTATTTGAAATAAACATGTGCTCATTTTTATTCTTGAGTGATGTTTGTAATGATGTCCATGAATTCATTAAATGACTTAGTAAATTATGATGTGATTATAATGAATTAATCAGTGGTTTGATCAGTGGATACTGAATATTATTATTCAAAGGATACGTCATATGATATGAATGACACATCCTATGGCCAGTAGTTTTTTATGATATTGATTATGTGGAGCTAAATGACTTTTATGATTTATTATACTATTTATATCCTAAATATGCACAAAAATTACTTATTTATATTTAAAATAAAATAAATGTTCATTTTCTAATTGGTAGAAACCAATGGGGTTTAATGATTAATGAACTAGCTGTTGTGTTTTTGAGGCATGGGTTTGGATGAAAAACTCTGACTAATCCATAGCAAAGAACTTTAATAAATCGAACGACAACGACAAAACATGAAACAAATGCCCTGTGCATAGATCACATTTATACTAAGTGGGTATTTTTCATAAAAACCCTTAAACCTTACCTATATCTTCCTACGTCCAAAAGGCCATTTGTGTGTGATCCTACAGGCACATGTATTAGTCTAATTAACCACTCCAATGACCCAATAACATTTATTGGCCTTTCAAATCAATTAACTTTATCATCATATAGATTAATTAATGTTGGATTGGTTTACTTCAATTGATATGTTTAGTCTCCAATTTGTGGGGTGCTAAGCCACACCTCGTGTACTAGAATATACAAAGGAGTGTGTATCGACTCACTCATGGAAACTGTTCATCATCGGTTATCGTGTATGTATAGTCCCTCCTCTACTTGACGCTCCTTGGGAGACTTAGGGTATAGTCAGCTATCAAACCCTAATCCATCATTTGAGCTAGCACTAATGTGTTCGAAAATCATCGGATAACTCTTTTTTGATATCTCACTAGCTTGGCCAAGGACTTCATTACATTATCTTTCTTGAGTTGTCTTCTGTTATACTGAGGGTGGACGATCCCATCTTCACCATTCAGTTGTATGCGTGAACTTACTGATGCACCAAACTAAGACTGTTTAGAATCCCATGATTACCAACTCTTAAAGCATAGTCAAGGTATAACTGTACGCCCATAAGATGTCTTTGGTGTCTTAGATCTAATGGTTACTTACAAAACCGTGACATGAATCAACCTGATTGACAGTTTGATATAATAACAATCAGGGATTCGTACAGATCAATTTAGTGAACTCTTTGCACTAAAGAACACCCACTATATATCCTTAGTATCTCCACACTTGTGCATTCGAGACCAACCTTGATGGCGATGATGTCAACACGACTTCTACGGACACGCCGCTATGGTCAACCGATCAAGTCAACGCACCAGCATCAAGCACGTGTCCATCTATGCACGCCCCATCAAGCACGTCTCCACCTATGCACGCTCCATCACGCGTCATGACACGTCGTCAATGCCAGATCAAGAACTGCCTTCTGATGTGACATGATATCACGTCGTCTACCTTTACTTTTATTTTATCTCTCATATTTTCTCTTTCCTCCAAGGCCTATATATATAGGCCAAAGTGTAAGAAACTTTTTAGGCAAATTTATATTCAAGAATTGAGTTTTCTTTTCTTAGAGGACTTGCACTAATCCTCCCCTCATTCCCCAGATCGCTGCCGCTACCGCCGTCGTCATCGCCACGCGTTGCTGAATGTTGTCCTCTCCTTTTCCCTATCCCTCTTCTCTCTACCTGTTCGCCTAGTGCCCAAACGCTTGGCCGCCTCGCGCCCATGCGCCAGACTGCCCTGCGCCTTAGCGTCGGGCCACCCAGCGCCCAAGCGCAAGGCCACCAAGCGCCCACGCGCCAGGCCTCCCCGCACCCTAGCTCCAGGTCGCCCTACATCCAAGCGCAAGGCCGCCCAGCGCCCGAGCACCTGGCCGCCCAGTGCCCAAGCGCAAGGCTGCCCAACGCCCACGCGCCACGCCACCCCACACTCTAGCGCCAGGCCGCCCAGCGCCCGAGCGCCTGGTCGCCCAGCGCCCGACTGCCTGGCCGCCCAACGCCTGAGCGCCTGGCTGCCCAGCGCATGAGCGCCTGGCCGCCCAGCGCCCGAGTGCTTGGCCGCCCAGCGCCCAAGCGTAAGGCCTCCCAACGCCCACACACCAGGCTGCCTCGTGCCCGCACGCCAGGCCACCCCGCTCCCTAGCGCCAGGCCACCTTGCGCCTAGGCGCAAGGCCGCCCAGCGCCCACGCGCCAGGACGCCCTGCGCGCCCGTCTGAGCACCCAGCCACCCACGCACGCCGTCTGTGCCCACTGCTCATCAGCCCCGCCCAAGCACCCCAGGCCACCGAGCGACCAGGGTTAACCCGGCCACGTCATCACCAGGGCCACTCAACGCCCAGAACGCCAGGCACCCCCTGCCCGTCAGCGATACGCCGAGAATTCCCCGCAACCTCGACATGCACTTCGGTGCAGAGGTACTCCTGAACTCTTTGGTGTCGTGTGTTCTTCGTCCAGTGTTCCGCGAGAAGTTTTCCACCGCCCTTGGATCAGTTTTTTGATTCTCTGGAATTTTCAACGATTAGTGGATTAGGTCTTTCTTGAGTTTTCCCGTGAACGAGAATTCAATAGTATTGAATTTGGTGCTTGGCATCATCACGGTGGTTGAAGACAGTACTCCCGCCCTCGACGAGGAAAGGGGCTGCACCACTACTATTTCATCGGATTTAAATTTTTGAATTTGATCGTGTGGATTTGTGGTCTGAATTATCCCTCTCCCTAAACCATCCCAGTCCTTAGCACTTGTCGTCACCCTTCCCGTCTCATCTGTCATTCGAAACCCATTCATCTAGCTGTCCTGTATCACATACTTATTATATGAGTGAAGCTTGACATTGCTACTCTATCTATATATTTTGATGTCCTTCTCAACTATAATTTGAATATGAATATTTAAAACACATGCTTAAAGATTGTTGATCTCCATTTTATGATCTGACTATAATCCACTAAGTCTGATCATGTATTCATGGACTTATTTATAAGCACCACACAAGCAGTATAATGAATATGTTCTATTAATCAACATGGAACGAGATATGGACTATGTGATTGGCTTGCTGGCCACATATATTTTCATCACTAACCCCAGTTGATCCACTTGAATCAAGTGGTTTGTTCTCATAATTTGCTTAGAGTTTCATTGTATTACAAGTTTTAGATAACTAGAATATTAGTTTTATATACATGATAGGGTAGAAGGGAAGCCAAAGCGAAATGAAGCCCTCTATGGAGCAAGCCCAATCCGAAGCCCAAAATGAGCTTAAGCCCAATCAAAGGAGGGGCCTACTTTTAAGGAAATATTTAAGTGGGTGGTTGATATTTCTTTTCTATAATGTGGGACAAAATTGGTTGGCCAAATTGCAAAATCCTAGCCACATAATGAGTATCTAGGATCCCTATTTCTAGCCCTTTCATTCCTCATCCTAATCCTCCCTGAATTTCATTCCCAATATCTGTTTTGCCAGCCTTGAGTATAGGAGTGTTTATTTGATCCACTTTGTTTGGGTGAAGTTGAATGAAGAAGGGAACCTGATCTTAAAATTTTGAGGAAACTGAAGAAGAGTGCATCATTGGACTGAAATGAATTGAAATCAGAGGTTGTGCATTCTTCAAGGTTCATGCTTTTCCTATCCCAAAAACATTGCTAAAAAATCATCTTACAACTCAAGTTATTGCATTTTTACTAAACCTGAAATCCACTTTCTGGCTCTATCATGCCAAGTCTAGAGTGCTCCTTGGGGAAAACGTTGGCGCCCTCTAACAAAAACTAAGATAAGAAAGTTTTAAATAGTTATTTTGGGATTTTTGAACATTACAATCCTCAAAAAGTTTGTCAAAAATATCATCAAACTATTCTCGACATAATCAAGGTTTTCATTCACTCCATTTTCTTAAAAAATAAACAATTTCTTCTTTCAAAGTTGGTTTTTGTTTTGGTCAATGAAAATTATAGTGTATAATCACATGGATAAATCCTCTAATTTATTTTGGCTCACTATGGTTCAACGCGTACTCCAGTCTATACTTTTTAACGAATGGTATAAATTTGTTGTTTAATCTAGAAACTAACAACTTATACCCTCTTTTGTGGATTATCATTGTTGAAATGCTAAAAATAAATGCTTCATTCTCTTTATGGAAGGGTTTATTAGGTTGACCTATGTGAATCTCTGAATTATATGATGCCTAAGTTGAAATTATGTCAATACATGTTATGGTTGTATAAGTGGTTTGTTAACTTGAGACAGTAAAGACATCTTGTACATGGAAGGCCATATTTTGACTAAGACCTACGAGCCTCTTACCATGAGATTCAAATATATCTTATGTAGGATACAACAAGAATTTTAGGAAGGTGGTTGACTGGCCAATATGGAACCATATGCCCTTAGTATGGGAGGAAGACTCAATGAAGAAGATGCATAAGGATAAAATAATGGAGATATTGGAGAAATATTTATCTATTGATTATTATTATGAATAACTACAAACTGAATGAATAATTATGGTTTGATGATTAAAAATATTCAAGTCATTCTAGGCCTCTCCGCTAGACGATGCAAAACATTTATGGTAACTGATAGCACTAAAGATTTCGTGAGAGAGTTCAATTCATGAGAAAGGAAGAAGATGAGGTGTAGCTTGACACCTATGGGTTAGAACTTTAACTTATTCACTGGTCTAAATCTCTCCTTAATTGATTAGTCATTACAATTGTATACTTTGCTAATAGTGTTGGTCAATAATTGTTATTGGGACATTAAAGTTATTAATTAGACTTCTACATAAGAGACGAGGGTCCCACACATAGGACTAATAAATGTTGGTGGCTATACTTAAAATTATAAAGGCTTTCATGAAAAATACCTTAAGTCTAAATATAGGGCACACACCCATTTTAACATGTTGAGGCCACTAGGACCTGCCCTCCTTTCTTCTTTATTTTTTTAATTTAATCATTCCACTTGAGATAATTCATGGTGAGAATATTCATTACTTCTTAGGTAAACGATTGATAAAAGTACGCAATATCTGACACTGCATTGATCGCGGTGATACATTTTGAGGTCGTGCACACGAACTGTGTGAAGATACTCTCCCAATAAGGAAGTTAATGATGAAACTAGTTCCCCACAATGGTAATATGATTATCTATTAAATTATTTATCAGTTATGAATTATTTACATATTATGTTTTATAAAAATCATTTTCATTCAATCAACCAAAGCCTTTATATCCCAACATTGTATTTAAAGGCATCGATTTGACCAAGAGCTTCATCAACTTTGCTACCACCCAGTCCATAGTACTGAATCTGCAAAAACTATCACAACTAATGGTTAAGAGAAGATATCATACCAACATTGCAAATTATAATGCCATAATGGACAGTAATACTTATAATTTTCCCACCCCACCCGCCATTTGCCCAGCCCCTCCCGGCCGCCCTCTCAACCGCATGCATGTGACGCCTGACCGCCCACTTGGCCATCCCCTCGTGCACCTATTAAATTATTTATCAGTTATGAATTATTTACATTTTATGTTTTATAAAAAGCATTTTCATTCAGCCTTTATATCCCAACATTGTATTTAAAGGCATCAATTTGACCAAGAGCTTCATCAACTTTGCAACCACCCAGTCCATAGTACTGAATCGGCAAAGACTATCACAACTAATGGTTGAGAGAAGATATCATACTAACATTGCCAATCATAATGCCATAATGGATAGTAATACTTATAATTTTCCTACCCCGCCCGCCATCTGCCCAGCCGCCCACCCGTCTACATTGCCTGGCCGCCCGCCCGGCCGCCCTCTCAACCACACGCATGTGATGCCTGACCGCCCACTTGGCCATCCCCTTCGGCACCTACCATGCTGCCCACTCATGCTGCCTAGCTGCCTGCTCTACCACGTGCCCGGTTGCCCACCTACGCCTCCCTACCGCCCGCCTATGCCGCCTGGCCGCCGGCCTAGCTGCCCGCTTATGCTGCTCGGCCGACCCCCAATCGCCCACTCACACTGCCTGGCCGCCCCCTCACGCCGCTCAGTGGCCCCTCCACGCCACGTGACTACACACCTGCACCCTCCCATCACACCCCATTGTCGTCGATGCTGCCATCCAAGCATGTGTATCAACGCTACCCCTTGCATTTTTCAAGCCTCTGCGCTGCTAGTAACATCCATATTTTAGTACCTTATATGATCATATTTACATGCTTATTTGCGTTAAATTACTCATATTTGCATTTTATCAAGCTTAAAATGATTAAATCTATTTTTAGAATATGTTCTGAATTTTGTGCATTGTATGGCTTTTTTGGAGAATCTTTTTGTAATAGATTCTAAAAGAATACAATTTTTTGAGACAGAATATGATTTTTATGGAATTTTTCAACATTAAATTTGGAAAGATATGATTTTTATAAGTCAAAATATTTATTTATTTGTATTTTTTGGGCTTATTTTATTTAATATGATTGTTTGAATTTTTTGGCGATGTGGACCAATCAGAAAATTTCTCTCTTTTTAAATTTGGAAGAAATGTTGCAGGCGCAATAAGACAAATTATTTTGTCTTCTTCCTCTCTCTCTCTCTTTCCGTGGACAAAGGAAGGAAAAATATAAAATTCTATTTTGTCTTTTTCCTGTCTCCTCTCTCTCTTTGCGTGGACAAAGGAAGGAAAAAGATAAAATCCTATTGTCTTTTTCCTGTCTCTCTCTCTCTCTCTTGTCTTCTTCCCCATCATGGCAGCTTTGAAAAACATGAGCGTGTAAGATGAGAGGACGAGGAATCTAAGTGATTTGACATTTCAACCGAAATGAAAAATGAGGAGGCGCCAAAGACGATGATGAGGAGAGAGTAAAAATCAAGGACTAGGATTGCTCCAACTTCGAATGGCGATATGATGTAGGATGACTAGGGATGATGGGGTGATGCAGGGTGGCTAGAGGAGATGGGGACAGGGTGACAATGGGAGCCGGATACTAAGATGTCTAGGGGATGCATGGGGTGGAACAAACCACAAATCACACGATCGAATTCGAAGATTTAAATCCGGTGAAAATAATGATGGTGCAGCCCCTTTCCTCGTCGAGGGCGGGAGTACTGTCTTACAATCACCATGGTGAAAAGAAAGCAACACGTTCAATAAATCGAAATGGCGCTCGCTAGAAGATTCAAAGACCTATTCAACTAGTCGCTTGAAGATTCAAAATCCAATCAAATCTGAGGGCGATAGATGAACACTCGAAGAACACTGGAAGAAGAATACGGACACCAAAGACTCTAGAAGTATGTCGGCACTAGATAGTGCGTGAAGAGGCTGCGGGAAATTCTCGACGCGTCGTTCGCGGGATGATTGACGTGCGCTTTGACAGGGTGTTGCGGATCCAACTAAAGCCGTGATGCTGATTGCAGGGATCTTGTGGGCGTGAGGTAGACATGGTCCTGGGGTTTGCTTTGTGCGAATCCGTGGGATTTGTGCGTTCTGTTCGGATTTTCGAACAGAACAAACTCTAAAATGAACCGAACTTCGCACAGACCCCTGTGGGGTTCGTTTGTGCGAATTGTACGATTTTTTTTTTTTTAAAGAAAAAAATGTTTTAGGTCCTCCTCCTTGCCGCCCTCTTTCCTCACTCCCTCCTCACTCCCTCCATCCTCCTCCTTGCCGCCCTCCTTCCCGTCAGTCCGCCCTCCTCTAGGTCTTCCTCAACCCTCGGTCTGCCCTCCTTGCCGTCGCTCTTCGCCCTCCTTGCTGTTGGATCACACTCTGCGAGGTAAGAACTCACCCGTTCTCTCCCTCTCCCTCTCCCTCTTCTTCTCCGATTCTCTGTCTCCCCCTCTCTCAATCACTCCCCCTCTCCCTCTCCTTATTCTTCTCTCGTTCACTGACTCTTCCTCACGCTCTCACTGCCCCTATTCTTCTCCATTTTTTTATCTCCCACATTCCCTCTTACTCTCCCCTCTAGGCCTCTCCCTCTCCCTTGCCACTGTCATGGTGTATATTCATCTCCAATTATCTGCCCCTCACTGTCTCTCATTCATTCTTCCTGCCCCTCTCCCTCTCCCTGTCCCTCTCCATATCCATGTCTCCCCCTCTCACTGTCTCTCTTCTTCAGAAATACTCTGTCCCACCCTCCTCTCTCAATCTCTCATCCTCTCTCTATCTGTCTCCATGTCTATGTCTCTCCCTGTCCATCTTCCTCTTTTTCTCCAATTCTGCATTGTCCGTTCTCTCAATCACTCTTCCTCTCCTTCTCCCTCTCCCGTCGCCAATCTCTCTCCCTTTTGTGCAAATTTGTGCGGATCGTGCGAATTTGTGCGAATTGTGCGAATTGTGCGTTCTAATTTTCACACACCAAACGAACTGAACAAAGAACAGACCCCTATGCGGTTCGTTTGTGCAATTTTTTTGTGCGAATTAAATGAACAGAACAGAACACACATGCCTAGCGTGAGGTGGCTGCGCGTGCGGGCAACCTATGCGGGCAGTGGCCTGCATGGGCGGGGGCCTGCACGCGGGCGAGCTACCTGCTCGGACGGCGGCATGTGCGCGGGCGGGTGGAGGCCTGCACGGGCAGGTTGCCTGCGTGGGCGGCGGCCTGCATGCGGGCGGGCCTGCACAAGCGATGGTTCGCGTGGGCAGTGGCCTGTGCGCAAGCGGGCCTACGTAGGCCGCGGCCAGCGTAGGCAGCGACCGGCGCGTAGGCGGGCTGCCTGCGCGCGGGTGGGTTGCCCATGTGGTCAGGCTGCCTGTGCAGGCGACGGCCTGTGCGTGGGAGGGTTGCTCGCATGGGCAGGCTCCTTGTGCGTGCGGCGGCCTAGGATTGTGGGTGGCTGAGCGCAGGGCAATGGCCTAGGGCGTGGGCCAGCGGCCAAAGGTGCATGGCACGGCGGTGATCAGCGGCGGCAGTGACCAGAACCGGATGTGGAGGATAGGGCAAATCTTCCAAGAAGAAAGAAAATTTCAATTCTTGAAAATAGATTCACCAAATGTTTCTTGCAACATTGGCCTACATATAGGCCTTAGAGGAAAGAGAAAATACGAGAAATAAAATAAAGTAGATGATGTGTTATCATGTCACGTCAAAGGGCAGTTCTGGATCTGGCGTTGACAACGTGGCATGATGTGGGACGTGTCGTGTGTAAGTGGAGACGCGTCTGATGCTGGTGCGTTGACTTGGTTGTTATCAAGGCGGTTCTTCAGTTGATGTTGGCGACGAGTGAGGATGCGGGGCGTCTCAGATGACGGTGGCGGCGCGTTCGAAGATGGTGCATTGACGTCGTTGCCACCACGATATGTGATGATCTACAGCTCCAATTGAGCTGAAATTTTTAGCATTGCTTCGTCTCCCCCTCCTTTTTCCATCCATACCCTCTCGTTTATAAATAGAGGCTTGAATCACTATCAAATTCATCTAGAACTTGCTTCCTACTTATGTGGGCTGATTCAAAGATAGTGAGTTTTGAGATACATCAACTGTGTTCTTGGTTTGTTGGGTGTGTAGGAATAGCCATTAGAGAAGAGGGGGAGCTTAAAGGCACTTGCAAATTGTCATGATCTTTGCAGAATGTAAGGATCTAAGGTAAGTATCCTCGCCTTATGTTGTTTCCCTCTCGACATCATCGTTATCATAGTTATAGTTTTTTATCATCTTTTCATTTATCATTTCACTTACTTACGTCCCCATTATCTCATCTCTATCTTTACCATTATACCATTCACACATTCAATCACTATCGTATCTGTCACGGCATCTACATTAGTCTCATAACACTTCGCGTAATTCTACTTATATTTCCTCAATATCACTATCTCACCTACTCTATTCTCGTATTTATCTCTTCTCGTATCGATAATCACTAAAGTGAGAAAAATAAATCCTTAATCATCGTTCATTGGGGAGACGACCCATACTTATCACTAACTAAATACTCTTAATTAAGTACAGTTAAATATGTTTTATTGAATAATCTCAATTACCAACGACAAATTAAAACCCCTAAATTTGAGATTGTCAGCTGCCAACCGTTGAGGAAGCCACACCGCGCCACTCCACTACCGCACCATTCTACTACCGAGCCACGCTGCACCACTATCGCATCGTGCCATCACCACGTTGTAGTTTCGCTGTGCCACATCACTGCCACACCAGGCAATCGCTGTGCCAGTACCGCCACCCGAGTTGTACTACCATCGCCGCACAACCACCGTATCATCCGCACTTCAAAACCCGTGCCATCATCCGCATTGTCGCTGCCAGGTTTGCGCACGCCACTCGCTTAGTTGCTGCACACAATCCACATCAGTGCCAGATCACCCATTGGCTCCCATTATCGTTGACACGGATGAACAGGTCGCAAAAAATCTTGTACGGTTGCACCTCTTCGCAATTCCACGTTCATTATTTCTTTTAGTACCTCCTGAGCACATCTCCATCACTGGGGTTAGGATAGGTATAAATTGGATCAACATTCCAAGGGATAGAATTTCTATCAGTTCATCCTTGGTTGGACCTGTCGAGGGCGTTTGCAGCAGTAGTTGTGCTCACGTCGTCGGCCTTCAACCCAACATTTGGGTCATTGGGAGACTAGTGGCATACCTAGGACTCTCTTATTGTGAGTTAATGGTCGTTAGTTCGGCGCTAAGTCTATTCTTCTCATTGATCTTAATTACATGCATCCACATCATCATCTAGTTGCATTACACCGGCACAATTGATGCTGGAACGGACAATTGATCCCCTCCTTTCATTCCGCTTCAAGTAGTTGTGAGAAACAATACATTAAGACATTAGAGGGCACATAAAAATTTTCAATTTGTGTGCATTAAATATTATATAAATTTTACGTGACATATATATGTCTCATATACATGTAATATATATATATATATATATATATATATATATATATATATATATATATATATATATATATGGCATTAAAATACTGAGGTGTGGCTTGTTAATGAACTGGAATTTGGATTAAATAAGTCATTTTAAGGCTCTGATATATGAAAAAATATTTATATAATTATCCTTAGAATAGGGTAAGTTAGGGTGAAATCCTCAAGGAAATTTATGATATCAAGGTAATGATAGCATAAATTTCAATTCAATTATATTTTAAAATAATCTTTTAGGTGGTTTTATATATTTTAGATTATTTAAGCATTTCCTCATTAGAAAAATCAAAGAGACGAATAAAAAATAGTCAAAACTATTTGAAATAAATTAAATACATATTTATTTGATTTTATATAAGTTATCATAATTTAAATGTGATTTCTTAAGAAGTTGACAGGAATTTTCAGTGTAGGATCTAAGATTTAATGTTAAAGATAACCTTTGAGCAGTCGAAGAATTCGACACCAATGGGTAGTAGACTGAAACAATGTATCTTTTGTTACAGCACTAATGTTCTCTATCATTTGATGTGTTGGAAAGCTTGAAGTCTAGGCCATGCACTGGAATATTTACCTATAGAAAAAATTGATTAAATTCAAATAAAACATTCAGGAGATTGCACAAACCTTGTTGTCACTTCCCCACATGCCAAGTAGTGCTCTTTCTCCAAGAATTGTGAGCACCCTTGAACACTCTCTCCCACACTCTTTTTGAAAAATAATGGATCAAAGAAATATGATGTGCTAGGACACCAACAACAAGTTCAGAGCAGAAATCCAAGATTAGATAGAAAGAGAGGGGAGAAGAGATTAAATAAAAGTGCCCTAACTCTCCCAGCCAATGGATTTGATTCCAAGGGTTTGAAGGACTATGATTAATTGATTTCTAGCCTTGATCCATGATTCCTCTTTCCCAGATTTGAAAACAGGTATTTTAAATTCAAATTGTGGGTTAGTTCCAAAATTCTTACCTTTAGTAGACCCATTTCTTCAGTAGGTTTGAATGTGTTTCTAGAGTGCGCTTCTTTGGTATTGGGCCTCTTCTTATTATCGATGAGATGGCTTGGGTTTCTCCTTTCCTCTCATTAGTATCCCAAAATGCCAAGACCATGTGAGAAATGCACTTGACTCAAAGGATTCAAATGGGGTTATTCTCAAAATTCAATAATATATATAAAATCGAGGTTAGGAAAATAAACCATAAATTTCTTATTTTATCTTTAAATTTTATAAAATGCAAGTCCAAATCTAAAAATATGTCATAAAAAATAAGTATAAAAGCGTAATATTTCTGATCTAATTTGATGTTATCACTTGTGGACATGTTGCTATATGACATATCACCAGATAGTTTCCTAGCCATAGATCAATAAGGACGCATTTTTTTGACTTAGCTTGAAAAAGATTTTGAAAAACTAAGTATGCAAAGCCATATATATGATTTGATGGTAGTGGCAACAAGTAGAGAGAATATTTAATTAAATCTAGAATTATGATTGGACCAAATTTAAAATCTGATATTAAACAATCATCAAAGCTGATCAACATGAAAATTTTTTGACAAAATTATCTTCCTTCCATATTTACATCCATGCCTTTGGATCTATAAAATTTTGCACACATCCCTCTTAATCATCCTTAAACTTGCTTCATACATTTGTTCAAACTTTGAAATAGAATGAGTTAAGATAACCAACGAGCTTTATCCCTGGGTGCATTAAGCGTTTGAGTAGAGGAAACATAAAAAGGATGAGCTTAGTTTCATTCTTCAATAATCCTGATCCTAGAGGATGTTAGGATTTTTTCAGGGCTAAATTTTTTTTTGATCCTAATACATTATTTGGAAGTTGTTCCATTCTCACATTGCTCAATGCAATATTCTGTTTAAGCTATTAACATGCCTAGCATCTAGATGTATCCATGCCACCTACTCAAAACCCTTTTTCTACTTCTTCAAGTCGTATTGAAGACATTCTAGATCTTCTAAATGTTAAGTTTTAGTTGTTGGAGTGTTTTCAGAAGTAGAAAATGCAAGGGAAGTTCCCCAATCTGGTAGCTAGATGCATCTAAAATCAGTTCCCCTCTAATTATACATAGTTTTCAAATTTTTAAAGAAACCAAATGTTAGTTGATATTATGCATCTGGCCCTCTAGGCCACTACAGTTTAATGGAAAAAAGTGTACAGTCTGGACCAAATTTTTAACCTTTGGCACTGCATTTTATGAATTTTAAACCAAATTATATCCTTCTAACACATACCTTCATTTTCTTGTTGCATTTATTGCAAATTAAAAGTCATATTTAATTCATAAAATATCTTACCAACAAATTTACTGCATTCAAAACTGCATTTCATATCATTGTTGGTTTATTATGGATCTTCATTTTGCAATAAATCATTCACAACTCTTGATGATTTTTCCTCATTGACTATATATAGCAACCTAGGGCAGACCCAAAGTAAAGATTATGTGTCCCTATTAGAGACAAATAGGGATGAACCTAATCAGCTGAGAGAAGGCTGTGTTGACAATTTTCTTACCCTTCTTACCCTGGATCAGATGGTGATAACCAAAGATCCATTATCCTACATGCTAGACTTGGTGACTAACCCAAAAACATCCTTCTCATGGCGAATACTACACAAGGAGAGATCAAGGATGTAGTCTTGTCATTGAGTAGGAACAAGGCCCTAGGGCCAGATGGCTTATCCGTAGAGTTTTTTATATCCTTTTAGAGTATCATTGGCACCAACTTAGTACATTCTATTAATCAAATAAAGACACTTAAAGTCTTCCACAAAGCTGAAAATCCACTTTGCTTCCACTTATTCCAAACGTAGATATCTCAATTTCCTTTTGAGGCATTCGACCA
Organism: Wolffia australiana; assembly: GCF_029677425.1. Taxonomy (NCBI): domain Eukaryota; kingdom Viridiplantae; phylum Streptophyta; class Magnoliopsida; order Alismatales; family Araceae; genus Wolffia; species Wolffia australiana. The sequence goes on from NC_135853.1 coordinate 744,800, forward strand.
AATAGTTTTTCTGATGGCGCACGCCATGAAGGATCACCGACAACGTCGTCTGTGCCGCCGGCCACCGTCATCAAAAGCCTGGTGAAGAGATGCTCGGTTATCTTGTTTTGATTTTCGTCATTTTTTCTAGTCATGTCCCGTGTTTTCTTCGTAGTTGTCCTGTTTTTGAGGCACTGCGATGCGTCCCGTGTCCGTGCTTTATCATCATGGGAAAGGGGCCTCCTTTTCCCCCCTTTTCCTATTTCATTTCTATTTTAATTCCCCATCTATGTGTAATGGGGGCCCATTCTATAAGGGCCCGTAATGGACCTATTTCCCCCCCTTTTCCTGACCTAGTTAGGGGGCCCAGACCTCTCCCCTATATAAAGGAAGAGGGGGGCGCCCTAAGAAAATCAGACCAAGAAGGACAAGAGTTAGTTGTTTTTTTGTCGCTTGGTCTCACCATTTAGAAAATAAAAAAAGGGAGAAAAGGAAGAAAAAAGAAAGAGAAGTGAGGAGAGAAAATGGGCAGAATGAAACGGGGTCAGGTTCGTGCCCCTTCCGTCCCGCCTGCGCGCCGGTTCTAGGGCTCTGTTTGGCAGAGCCCCCGCCAGAGCCCTAGGTAGCAGCTACTGCAGGCGCGCCACCACTGTGCCGCTCCCAACAGCGGGCGCCACCAAAAGCAGCAGGCGCGCCAGTAGCGGGCGCCGGCACGACCAATGGGCGCCGCCGCCAACAGCGGGCATCGACGCGACTTGCGGGCGCCGCCACGACCAGCAGACGTTGTCGCGCACAACGGGCGCCGCCGTGACCAGAGACTGTAGCTGCCCTAGCTGACTGTAGGGGCCGGGCGCCGCCGCAGCCACTGGAGCAGCCACAGCCACTATGGTGGCTGCAACCGTCGACGCTGGACCCCGCCACCAGGCATCGCCGTTGCCCCCCTACGCCGCCACCTCTCTGGGCGCCGCTACCGGACATCTCCACCGCGCCGTGCACCTTCCCTGATCGATGTCGACCTGTGATGCCATGACGGACGACTCCCCAGGGGGTCAATTCTCGCCGCCCCAAAGAGGTCATTGCCCTGAGTGCAGGACGTCCTCAACGAATCTTGCATCGACCTCTACAGATAGCTCCAGTGCTTCCTCGCCTGTCGAGCCACCATGATCTCTCTGGCGACTCTCCGCCCCACCCGCTCTGAATCGCCGCTGACCATCGACAACACTGCACTACGAGCCACCGTCGACGAGGTATGTCGTCCTCTGTCGTTGCTCATTTATTTACCTCTTGTAGTATATCCTTGTCTTAACTCCACCGCGCTTGGGCTAGGTAGGTGAGAGAGGACAAATTGAGAGAACTAATGTCAACTGAGTGTCTTACCAGCACGGATGAGTACGTCCGCTACGTGCGAGCCCTACGGATAGATTCTGTTCGGCCATAGATGCCTTTGTCACTCCGACGAGGTTCGATAGGCCACCATCGCCCCACTCGGCAACCCCTCCAATCTTGGAGCTCGGTGCCTCCCTCGAGTCAGAGCCTGCACGTACGACACGTAGGGCATTCAACGCATCGTAGTTACATTAACCCATAGGGTTTAGAACTGTCAGACGACGACACTAGCGGAGTCTGATACCATGATCCCTTATTGGCACCAAACCATCATGTTCGTTGTCGACTAGATGACGTCTGACATAAACTTGGTATCAGAGCTCGGCTGTGGACGCTCACAACAAGTCTCCAACTCCGCTTAGCCATCATTTCTGCATCGCATCGACTTTTCGAAAACCATCTAGGTACCCTAGGGATATGGCCATTGAGACGCGATCGAGCAGGAGGGCACAACCTAAAGGTGCGACCTCCCCGCGATGCATCGAATTGTCGCCTGACGACAGAGGCCATCGTACGGCCCTTTAAGAACACCGTCCCGCGACGCCCATAGGCGGTCCATCACAGCAACCTACGGAGCCCGCAAGGACCGCACTCGTCAAGGCGAGTGCCCTCGTGCCGTCCGGTCCTCATGAGCACACCTATGCTTGCCGTGGACACCGACAGTCCCCACGTAGTTCCCCGAGGTCACTAGGTGTCTCGTCACCTAGTGACAAGGATAGGGTGACGGCGAGTCGTCGCCCACACGGGAAAACTCCCGTTGATGAGACTTCACCATGGGCCACTGCCGCACGCGGCCAAGGAGCAGGACGCAGAAGAGGATGACTGATAACTTGCAAATTATCATGTTTATTTAATAAATATTACATTATATTTATGTGGTTTATTGGCCATATTTGCATGTTATCATAAATAAATGGGGATAAATGAGTTACACTTGATTTTATGGATGTTTCTAATTTTTTATTATTTTTGACATGGTATTTAACCTCATTTCATTGAAGAACTATTTTTTAAAGGGCTTTAAATACTTGACTAAAAGTTGGTAAGGGTTTTCCTAAATTTTATGGAATTTTTCCATATTATTTAATAATTTTCTGACCATTATTTAGTCAAGAAATGACTTTAGAATTAAAAGAATTGATATTTATTAATTTATTTAATATTTAAATACCAATTTTCTTTTAAATAGGCGGCGTCCACGTCATTCGCCTGAAAAATTGGGCGAATGAATGGAAGCACCAGGATTAATCAATGATTGGCTTGTTATGGCATCGTGAATCGTGATGCCATAATGAGCGAATGATTACTCAAATGACAGCATGGCGCGTTCGGTGAGAAAAGGTCCATTTTTATTTTCATGCAATGAATGCACGCGGAGAATCAATCTCCGCGTGCATTTATGACGTACTTCCTCATACGTATAATCGGTTAGCCGCATGCATTGATTGCACGTGGCAACCGACAAACGCGTGTATAATTATTTAAGAAGTCGTTTTATTATATATATGTGGTGTCAATTTGCCGCGTGCATTAAATGATCACGGAAATCAACGTTGCGTATATTAAATAAAATGACGGTAAGCTCACCTCTCTTTATTTTTTTATTTTTTTATTTTGAAGGCGCTAACGAGGGCGATGTGGGTCATTTTAAACCATTCAAAGAGAGCATTGATTCACCAATGATTGCAAGCTACGAACGCAGACAACGACGTGCCAGAACGCGATCCGAGAAGGTCAAAAACGAGAAAAAATGTGGCAACCAATCAGAAAACTCCGTTTCCTAGCTTCTTGGAGGAGAGATAAATTAAACCAACGGCTAGGATTAATCCTCAATAAAACGATGATATCTTGAGATCTAGCCGTCCGATTGGCCTGAAATTTGAGGGCATGTTTGTCTTTTCCCCCTCTACAATCCTTATGGTTGGATTTTTAAATAGAGGTCTAGAAAAAGGGAAAATTCACTTTTGGACCCCAAGGATTTGGCCAGGAAGGACACAAGAGTTTCTTTGGAAGAAGACAGATCTTGATTCTGCATTCAAAGTTGTAAGTTTCAGATTTGTATTTTGAACTTCTTCTTGAGAGATTCTAAAATGCCTTGGCATGGGCGAAATGTACATGCCCTAAAAGTTGTTTTGAATGAGATTAGCATTGCAATTTGAGTCTAATTTGAGATCTGATTTATAATCTATAGTTTTAAATAGATTTAGAACAATTCTGCGTTTTTAGATTTTTAATTTAGGGTCAGATTTTACCTTTTCCCCAAATTCTTCACTTTCTCTACCTAGGTTAATTCGTCCACTTTCACTCTCTAGATTTCAAAATTGATTGTTTGGAAATTTAATTCAATATATAAAAAACCTAAATATAAAATTTCATCCAAAAGTTGATCCATCTTCAAGTCCAATTTCAAAACCCCTTTCTTGATTATTAAATTCCCAATTTTAATTCATAACAATTGTCTTAATATTTATAATAATTGGGGAATTAATAATCCAAATTAATCTGATCTTATAATTAAAATTATCCTATCTTGAACTTTTTGACCAAAAAATATTTAAAATCAAAATTAAGTTTTTACTTAATTTTGATTAATTCAAAACATCATTAGGTATAATTAAGGGTTTATACTTGTCCGACGACGACCACGGCATGAAGGATCACCGACAACGTCGTCTGTGCCGCCGGCCACCGTCATCAAAAGCCTGGTGAAGAGATGCTCGGTTATCTTGTTTTGATTTTCGTCATTTTTTCTAGTCATGTCCCGTGTTTTCTTCGTAGTTGTCCTGTTTTTGAGGCACTGCGATGCGTCCCGTGTCCGTGCTTTATCATCATGGGAAAGGGGCCTCCTTTTCCCCCCTTTTCCTATTTCATTTCTATTTTAATTCCCCATCTATGTGTAATGGGGGCCCATTCTATAAGGGCCCGTAATGGACCTATTTCCCCCCCTTTTCCTGACCTAGTTAGGGGGCCCAGACCTCTCCCCTATATAAAGGAAGAGGGGGGCGCCCTAAGAAAATCAGACCAAGAAGGACAAGAGTTAGTTGTTTTTTTGTCGCTTGGTCTCACCATTTAGAAAATAAAAAAAAGGGAGAAAAGGAAGAAAAAAGAAAGAGAAGAGAGGAGAGAAAATGGGCAGAATGAAACGGGGTCAGGTTCGTGCCCCTTCCGTCCCGCCTGCGCGCCGGTTCTAGGGCTCTGTTTGGCAGAGCCCCCGCCAGAGCCCTAGGTAGCAGCTACTGCAGGCGCGCCACCATTGTGCTGCTCCCAACAGCGGGCGCCACCAGTAGCGGGCGCTGCCGTCACTAGCGGGTGCCGTCGCCACCAACAGGCGCCGCCGGCAGCAGCGGGCACCGCCGCGGTCAGTGGGCACCGCTGCCAATAGCAGGCGGCGCCACAAGCAGCCAGAGCCGCCGCCATCAGCAAGCACCGCCGCGACCAGTGGACATCACCGCGACCAGCAAGCACTGCCGCTAGTAGTGGGCGCCACCGCTAGTAGCAGGTGCTGCCGCAAATAGCGGGCGTTTCCGCGACCAGCGGGCGCTGTCGTGACCATTAGCTGCAGCCACCCTAGCTGACTGCAGGTGCCGCGCGCCACCGCAGCCACCAGAGCAGCCGAAGCTGCTAGGGCAGCTGCAACCGTCAACGCCGGATGCTGCCACCAGGTATGGTCGTTGCCCTCCTGCGCTGTCACCTCTCTGGGTGACGCCACCGGACATCTCCACCGCGCCGTGCACCCCCGCCGATCGACGTTGGCCCGCAACGCCTCGACGGATGACTCCTTGCGGATCCATTCCTCGTCGCCCCGAAGAGGTCGTTGCCCTAAGCACAAGACGTCCTCAACAAATCTTCCACTGACCTTTACGAATAGCTCTAGCGCTACCTCGCTTGTCGAGCCACCGTGATCTCTGTGGTGACTCTCCGCCCCATCCGCTCTGAATTGCCGCTAACAATCGACGACACTGCACTATGAGCCACCGCCGACGAGGTACGTCATCCTCTATCGTCGTTCATTTATTTACCTCTTGTAGTATATCCTCGTCTTGACTCCACCGTGCTCGCGCTAGGTAGGTGAGAGAGGACAAATTGAGAGAACTAATGCCGACTGAGTGTCTGACCGGTACGGATGAGTATGTCAGCTACGTGCGAGCCCTGCGGATAGATTCCGTTCGGCCGTAGACGCCTTCCTCGCTCCGACGAGGTTCAAGAGGCCACCGTTGCCCCACCTGGTGACCCGTCCAATCTTGGGGCTCGGCGCATCCCTCGAGTCAGAGCCTACACATACGACACGTAGGGCATTCAACGCATCATAGTTACATCGACTCGTAGGGTTTAGAACCATTTTAACGCTTACACTGATGTAGTGTGATACCATCATCCCTTATTGGCACCGAACCATTATATTCAGTGTCGACCGGACGATGTCCTCGACGACGTCCGATATCAATTTCCTGATAGAGACATTTTTCCTAAGTAGTGCCATTTTTTCAAGGGTCCATAGATCCATGACAATATTATATTAGTTCACAAACTATTTGACTCACTCAACTATCAAATTCATGCATCGATCCTTATCATCTAGTTCAATATCAAGAAGTCCTTTGATAAAGTAGAATGTAATTTCCTCAATATAGTGTTATGATTCTTTGCATTAACTGACATATTTATTTATGTTGTCAATGCTTGTATTAGAGATAATCATTTTTGTTCTCTTGGTGAATGGAAACTCTATTCAATTCTTCATTGCCACACAAGGTCTACGGTAGGGTGATCCGATCTCGTGCATCATTTTCATCTTAGTTGAAGAGGTCCACAACCTATCACGAATGTTAGCCATCCATGAGAGTCTCATCCAACCGTGTTTGTGAAAGGGGTTCAATTATGTTATACTCTCTATGCGTGGGTGTGAGGCCCAACAATATGCGGCATTCCTGCACAGATTATGTTATACTTTCTATGCGTGGGCGTGGGTGTGCGTGCTAACTATAAGGACATGTCTGTGTCCTGGGCTCATGATTTGGAGACTAAGTCCTTAAGTGCAACTCTACAACATGCACTACGGATGGTGATGCCTGACCCTGATCTTTGAGGCCAACGTCCTTATGGTTCGTGTGCCCATCGGCGCTCAAGCACAGTGGATCAGGGGAGGCCCACGCCTGCTAGGCGCGCAGGCGTGCGCACGGTCGCCAAGCACCCCATGCGTGTGCAGGATGCACAGGTTAGGCGGTAGCGATGCGGTTGTGCGTAGAGTCGTCCAGGCATATCGTGTGGCTGTGCGCGCGCCACGTGTGCTGTGTGTGTAGGGGGCGGGGTGGGAGACATTCTGCCAGGAAGACTAAGGCATTGGCGCACAGTGAGCGCCGAGATGGTGCGGGTGCGTGGCGCCCTCGCGGGTAGTGCTGGCATGCAGCGCCCAGCTTGAGGTGTCGAGCACGGCGGTGCCCATGTGGACCATGTGTGATAGGCGCCAGCATGGGTGCTGGTGGCGCATGGAGCGCCAAGGCTGGGATGGGGCGGTGGATGGCCAACGCGCCATGGCCACAGGCGCGCGGTGCCCTGCCTGGAAGCGTGTGTAGCAACAAGGCCGATGGGCGCGTGGAATTGCGGGCCTCAAGGTGCAAGGCCAACACTACCAAGGCGTGTAGCACCTCATCTCAGTTCTTCCATATCTTTCATCGTATTACCCCATGTAATGTGATGCCGGACGTTGTCAAGGACATCGTTCGGTCGGTACCAAATTGATGGATCGGTACCTAGATAGTGAGGTCAGACGTCGACGGTGTCGCGGTACGACAAATAGATAAACCCTAAACAGGTATATGTAACTACGATGTAATGAATCCGTCCTACGAGTCATACGTGCAGGCCTCGTCCCGATTGGATGCCGAACTCCAAGCTCCGAATGGGGGTTGTCGGGTGAGGGCAACGGTGGCCTCTCGAGCCTCGTTAGAGGGGACGAAGGTGCCTACGGCGTTGAACAGAATCTATTCGTAGGGGCCCCATGCAACGTACGGGCTCGGCCCGTGCCTTGGGAAACACAACTCATAATTTTCTTGAAGAATTTCTCTCACCTACTCTAACCCGAGCACGGTGGAGTGCAGCCGAAGATATATTAGAAGACGTAATATACTGGTGATCAAGGGGAATAGCGTACCTCGTCAGTGGCGGCATTCATCGTTGGTGGCGGGATTCGTCCGGACAAATCCGGTGTGGGCAGGGGCGGTGGATGCGTGTAGGAAGTAGCACAGAGTGGCTCAACAGTCGGCATTGGCGCGGCGCTGGAGTGGGTGACGTGGAGAGTGAAGAAGATGAGGAGAGGGGTGCTAGGACAAAGCAGGACAATCACACAAATCGTACTTGTCGAAAGCACAAGGCAGCCGCAGTGATGTAATGCAGTCATGGCGTGAGTGACAACAGCAATGGGCCGGTGGCGCCATCAGACACTTGCATTGTAGTGCAACGGGTGGTGCATTTGGACGTTTGAAGGTGTGATGAACAGGTGACAGTAGCAGGCATGCAGAGTGGACCTGGGCACTTAATAGGTCAGCGTAGGGGCACCAGCGATGGCAGAGTCGATCAATGTGGTGGTCACGCAGTGCCAAAGTGGCAAAGATGCTACACACTCGAGCAAGGCAGCATCTAGATGCACGAAGGTTAATCATTTGTGTGGGGCAATCGACCCACACCTCTATCAAGATGTGGACCTAGGCTCCAACGCACGGGGATAGTACCACCAATCGGATTTCCCCAGGCCGTTGACCCCGCGGGATTGTGCCTATCTAGGGAATCCTCCACAATCGTCCAACCGTTCAATCAGGAGGATGACTGTCGTCGAAAAAGAGAATTCGTCATTGTACTGATGGAGTCCAATGAAGTACCATCCCGTCCGAGTTGCGAGGTTTTTTTATCGTGAGGGCAGAAGAATTCCTTGTCGAGTTTGAAATGATGCAACGCCCAATGCAAAAGTGCAGGGATATTTGTCGGATGACAAGGCACCGTAGTTCAATGTCGAACACAGTCAACGAAATTTTTTCTTGGCTCACGCTGACAGTCGGAGGGCTTCCCAACAATGCACAAATCCACAGGGATCGTCGCGTGACCCTTTTTTGAACAGACTAGCCGCACAGATTTGTAGATCGTGGGCGGATGCGTCCACCTTGGTCGTCGTGCAGACGTTGGAACAGATCCGTGGACGACGGCAGAGATGTTTACAAGGAATCGGTGACAACACGACCCTCAATGGCGGCAACTGAATAGTGCTCTCTTCTTCCCTTCCTCCCTCTCCTCTCTTCTTCCTCTTCTTCTCTCTTTCTTTCCTGATGAGATCTGAACAACGTGGGTAACTCCAACACTTGAAAATCCAGATCGGATGAGTAGTGGTGCCCATCATGGCCTTATATAGGGCCATGATGGGCCCTTTACAATGCGTCCAACAAGGGGGCCCAACAAGAGACCCCTTTTTTCAACATAAATAAAGAAACTAGGAGATTTAACCAATGCAAAATTAAAGCGATACAGACGGATACGGCGATACATGTACGAAAACACGATGATACAGATGACGAAAAAAAAAACATGATAAGGTGGGGAATGAAACGAGTACGAGCCGACGAGAGATTCAATCTAGTATCTATATATATATAACTCATATCTGATATTCTCTCTATATCTAACTCTCTCATCTACATAATATTTTATTACTTGCTAGCTACTTATTTCTTCATATACCACCTATCCTTATTTTTATTTATTATTAACTAATACCTCAATTGTTAAATACACCTCTAAAGCTCAGTCCCTGTGGAGATGACCTTACTCCAACAATTGTTAAATACAAGACGTCTTTGGTGTCTCAAGTCTAAGGACTGCCTAGAAAACTGTGACAGGAATCAACATGATTGATAGTTTGGTGTAATATAATTTCTGCTAATGGGATTTTGATATTGCAATTAAATTGATGCTTTCTGCTAACGAATGACTACAACCTATCCCTAATGTATCCATGCGAATGGTTACATTGCTGACCATGCTCTTCATATGAGGGAGATCAGATACTGTTATTCTATCATGATACTTCCATGCCCTTTTCAAGTATCCTTTGAATAGGAATATTTAGAAACTATGCCTAAAGGCTACTAATCCCATAAATATGATCTCCTCATAATTCATTAAATCCGATCATGTATTCATAGACATCATGAAAAACATCTCTCATGCACTATAATGGATATATTGATAATGTCAACACCGAACAAGATGTGAAATGTGTTTTGCTTGCCAAGCACATAAATTTTGATCAATGAAGTGCGGACAAAGGCACTCCATAGATTGGAGAGCTATTATGGATACTAAGATGAAAACTTTGGGTTAGATAGGATCACTATATGATAGGCCTCACATTGCAATGAAGAAGCAAATAGAGTTTCTTTCCATTCACCAAGATAGAGAAAATGAGTCTCTCTAATACTACCATCGACAAGGTCAATGAATGTGTTGGTTAAACCAATGCATCACAACCCCCTACTAAGAAAACTCCTTTCTGATCTATCAATATCTAATTAGGCCTTCTTCATATTGAGTTGGAGATGATGTTAGATGCAGGAATGTGAGCCTAGTGATCGTGCTTGTTAGTGAGTTATAAGATTATGATGGATTTATCTACACTTTAGTGTTTAGGACAGACGAGTCTATCAAGAAAAGTCCTCTAAATCTTTGTAATGAATTTAGATACAGCTTTGTAGCATATCTTAAAAAGACTAATGGGTTAAACATCACAAAAGGAAAATAGGTTGTTCACTTTTAGAATGAGCGCAAAATAAAAATTGGACTTCCAGATTTTTGAAAAAACATAACTTATGATTAATTCCCTGATAGAATGTATTGAGTCAGTGCAATTGATATCCCAACATGCTATAAATTACTCTACTAGGAACCCATAGGCCATAGGGCATTTTTCCTCCTCAGCAAGAAGACCACAGTCTTGGTTTCTGCTCGGTTAGGAGTCACCTTGAGGATGTGGTTTTTTGGTCTAGCAGCTGGTGTGGAACATAGGATAGTATATCTTCAGTCATCATCATTATCTGGGAGCTAAGAAGGGTATGGAAATAGACAACGCCTACCTTTGCCAACCGACTTGGGTTCTGATTATATGACACTATTACTGTGAATCTAAACAAGATCTTTTTTTGGATCAAGATCTGAAAGAGATATTTGTTTATATCTCCCTTAGTAAGCAACTAGATATGTACAAACTTGAGGTATTAAATCTTTTATTATCACATGGCCTCCGTGAGCTGCTTACTAGTCCTAATCTTCTAGCCCCAAGATATATATGTCTGGGATCCTTCGGCTGGAGCTAAAAAATATCAAAATTCTTCTTCAAGTCCTCAACCTATGGATGCACAGTCGTGGATACAGGCCTATTCCACCATTTCAAGTGGAGTGTGAGATTCCTCAATCTATGGCTAAATTTCTCTATTGGTGATGTAAATATTTTCCATATTAGTGGAGTCACACAAAGCTATGAAAAGCTTGATGTTGAAGCCACATGGTCTGGAATAAAGAAGGAGGTGATGTAACACGATGAGTGCTGGGACCGATCGGCTTGTGTTACAACACAGACGAGACTACAGATGAAATGTAAGTGATACAATGTATGCAAAGTATAGGGGATGAAACCATCAGGAGACAATGACATCCCCCCCTTAGATGAACATTACAATGACAAAAGAAAAGTTAACAGACGAGGCCCAAAACGTACTGGCCCAATCGGATTTGTCCAGGAAAATTAAAATAAAACGAAATAACATTTGAAATTTACGAACGAATTCAAGCCGAATACTTGAAGTCAGGATTGTGAACATCAGCACGAGCAGCTCGGTGCGGTCTTGACTTGTCCCGTGTTGGCGTTGTTGTGATGGTCCCTCGTCAGAAACAATTGTATGTGGTATTTTAGATGAAAAATAAAATTTATAAATTTATCACCATAAACTGTTATTTAATGGAAAACCATATTGGAAGTCACCATTCAAAGCTGGTTAAAGATTTTGTCTCGTAAAATCCCCATTATCTTACTCTTTTGTATTTATTCCTCCAAGTTTTAGAAGGTAATCTCCAACAGTATGAAGAACAACCATAAAAAATATACCTCCGCAATAAAAAAGGGGCAAGCTTGAGACATAATTCTCAAAGAGAATTTGAGAATGGATAAGAAGATCTCTGTTGGTAGGAAAATATAGTGCTTCTCAAAATGTAAGGTTTGGAGGGTTATTTGGACAGAGCCTTAGGTGCATATGATGTCATTATTTAAGGATTATAATAGAAAGATTTCTTAAATATCTTCAATTTCACCTATTTTTATTCAAAAATTTTCATTCCTAGTCATATTTGGATGATCATGTAGCCATTGTGTGGAGACACTAAGGATACGTAGTGGGTATTATTTAGCAGTAAGACTTCACAAAATTTATGTGCAAAAATCCCTAAATCTTATTGTACCAAACTGACTATCAGGTTGATTCACATCATGGTTGTGCAAGTGATTCATACACATGAGATAACAAAGATATGTTGTGGATAGACAGTTGTACTTTGGCTGTGATGTACAGGATTCTAATCCTGAAATTATAAGAAAGAAATTCATGAAGACAATTGAGTGGTCTAGATGAGATATTTTGCCCTTGGTATTAGAGGCCACAGCTCAAGGAAGATGATGCTATGTAGAACATAGTACACTACATGCAGACGATCTTTTGGGCATTTCAAGATATACTCATAGATAAAGGTATTTTAAAAAAACTCAGTATAAATATCATCAATCCCATACTCAAAATTCACCAAGGCCAGGACTCTTCAAGTGTCCATTTGTCTTCTTCATTCTTCCATTCCGTGCACTTGCATAACACATCAATTATTGGGCTATGACAATATTTAAATCCTAATTATAATTAAAATAATCATATTACATTTTTATCAAGGCTTAAATGATTAAATTTATCTCAGATTTTTTTTTTGAATTTTATGGATTGTTGGTATTTTTAGGGTTTTTTTTACATCAAATTCTGAAATAAACTAAATGTTTAGTCGAAATATAATTTTTTAATGAATTTATGATATTATTTATACTTATTTTTCAAACTCAGGAAAAAAAATTGTCCAATTTTTATGAATTTTATTTTTTTCTGAACGATTTATAAGCTTTTATTCTAAACTGTTGATTTGTCACATGGCCAACAACAATCGCTTTTCATAATGATTAGTGCATTCTGTCATAATAAAAAGGTGTCATTGTGACATCACACACCATACCGCCATAGCGGCCAATTATTAGCGGCGAATTAATAAGATGTGAGAGGTAAAAAGTTACTAAAGAGGGGTAGTTGTTTTAATAAAAGGAAGGAAAAGAAGAGAATAGAGTAGAAAATTATTGCTCGGGAGAGATTTAAGTAATTATCTAATTATCACAGAGATATTGATGTAACACGATCCGATGAGTTCGTCGATCAAATTACAATTAAAGAAATAAACAGCGTGCAATGCAGCAAATGAACGACAAACTTTAAAATAATGATTAATACACAATTGCCATCAAATAAGACCTTAGACCCGAAAGGATGTTTGAGAAGAAAACTAGGAATGCGGCAGACTCCCAATGACCCAGGGATCCATAAGAACATGAACATAGTGAGATGAGCAATCACCGCCCTAAGGCGTCCCAACCTCTGTCGATGGCGAAACTAATCGATATCTCAGAAAGAAGATTCCCTATCACTCAAAAGAATGGTGGCTAATCCTATATATCAATTCTCTCAAACTGAGAAGCGACGTCACCGGCAATGACAAAAGTAATTAAGCTGAGAAATTAGGGGAATTTGCAGGGCAGAGTTAACCTGAGTGCTTATCCTGGTCGAGGAAGGAGCAAGATTTCCAAGAAGATTGGAAGTAGTTCTTCGGCGGATCTTCGTGAGCCAATTCCTGCCCGAAGACAAGGCACTCTTGTTGAAGGGACCACGCTGGTGGAACACAAAGTACCCGTTTGGAGAGCAGAAAATCCTTATGGTCGTCACCGTTAGGACGATCAAAAAACCTGCCCAGAGGTCCAACCGGTCCGCTGGCCAGACAATGATCTAACGTTCCAAGCGACCGAATGTGATATAGCAGTTCCTGATGGTTCTCTACTGCTTCTCAATTCAGGGATCACTAGCGAACAATGATCGAAGACCGGAGACAGTCGTTCACCACAGGATCAGGAATGGCGGACGAATAGAAACTGGCTGATATTCACCTCAAGATCAGGAATGGTTGGTCAGCGTTTGCGTGGAGGAACATAAATCGTGAGTTTATAATGATGGTGGCCGGTCCTTCAGATCGTTCAGATTATGTACGCAGTCGAACACCCAAAACGACGACAATATCGATATCCTTCAACGGGTTTGTCCACCAAGGAGATGAACAACGGCATCCAGCTTCAGTACCCTCCTTCACGTCGGGCTATCCTGCAGAGGAACTGTCCTCCCAACAAGAGAATCGTGGAGACCAACAATATGAAAAGGAACAAAACAACAACGAATCTACTTTCACATGCACTCGATTCTTTCTTTGGCATAGACAGCTTCTTCTTCTCCAGTGACTCTTCGACAATAACCATCCCATTTCCGCCAGATCTGAGCGGGACCCTCCAATAGATAAAATAAAACCAAAACACACAACACAAATTTTCTTCCAAATGATCATCCCTTCTCCATTAAGGCATACCCCCCTTTACATTGGTGGATTCCTTAATGGGTCATTAGGGGAAAGGTCCAAGTGAAAGACCTTCCCCTAATGGGCCAATTTAAAACAATTAAAACAGAAATAAACAAGGCCTAAACGGGTGGCCCCTTTAAAAGTCCTTACACACAAAGAACTGCGTGAAATAAGACGCGTAATTTACCCGATCGATCGTCAAGCTGTGTACTTGATGGTGGGTTCTTCATGTCGGCTTGGGCGTCACATCGCGGTTGATGTAAAAAGGTTAGCGCCCAGAAACCAATCATAGGACCTGAACTATATATGAAAAGGTTTTAAAAATCAGATAGATCTCACCGTCCGATCCTCTTTAAGAAGATCGGACGGACGAGATCATATCCCCTTACTTAAAATGTCTCAAAATGATAAGGGCTTTGGGCCAGATCAGCTCGAAGCCCGATTATATTTTGTTTTATAATTTCATCGAGTAGCAGCCCCTTGTTCCGTGATCCCTTTGTTGTTCATCGGCCCGGCCCGATGCGAGGGTAAAAGATATAGTGGGATTCAAATCCCATTTTGAAAATGTTTAAAAAATGTATTGTTTTAGAAATGTCAACAACTCTTTCCTATTGAATTATAATGTCATACCTCTCCTCTATATTGCGCACTTGATACCTGTTTGTAGGCCTGTATGGGCTCTGTACTAGTTGTGGTCGGCTGGGCTTGCCTGCCGAGCGCTGCTCCTTGCCGGTTGCAGGTGGGCTTAAGCGCTTGCGTTCACCTGCCTGTGGCTAGCTTGGGCGCTGATGCACCTGGTCGGCTCCTTAGCCAGCCCAATAGAGGAAATGAAATGAAGAAAACTTTTTTTCTTCATTTCATTTCCTCTAATTCTTTCTTCAATTTTGACTTATTCCCTATAATAGCATATATAACATACTTTTTACAACATTAAAAAATAAAAAATGTCTTAATATAGTTTTACATAGAAATTTTTGAGGATGTAGAACATGCATAAAATGACATTAAAATCCTTTTTTTATCGCTTGCTCTATTTAGTGCATGAAATGCAAAATTCTTGTAAAATCGAAGACAATACACATGAAATGATCCCAAAATGTCTTTAAAATGTGTATGTTTACATGATATATTTTGGGTCCATCAACACTCCTGAACTATTTTATCCTATTTCTCATTTCCTTTTTTGAGTAGGGATATCTGGTGCTTTGTGAGCATAGATGATGATAGAAAGGACAAATGTGAACCAATGATTGGAGAAATTTCATACAGAAAAAGGATAGTCACCCTAGATGTCATGCAACGACAGCAATGAGGAGAGACATAATTTGATTAAATCGGCGGCCTGGATTATTCTTAGCTTCAATGCCTGATAGTCTAGCTTTATATCTTTCTGTATTTCCATCCATACCCTTAGATCTATAAGATGATGTGCAAATAGTGATAAAACATTATATTTCAACTGATTTCCTACTTAAGTAGGCTGATTAATAGAGAGGGAGGTTAAGGATCCATCAATGGCTTTTCTTCATTGTTTGAGATGATTGGAGAGGCAGAATAGAGAATAGGATAGGCATGCCTATATATGTAAAGTTTCATGGTCCTAGAGGAATATGAGGAACTTAAGTTCTCTTGCCACACATTATGTTGTTGTGATCCTCATTATTTGTGAAGTTCTACTTCATTGTATTTTTCATATCAAACCCTCATCTTCACCACTCTTGACATGTCATCATCACTTTATTCCATTGTCTTGCCTCATCATTCCCTTTCTCCGAACCCTAATACTCAATGTAATCACATCATACTTCCTATCTGCACCTATTTGGATAGCTTATCACTATGTTTCCATCTTCTCATTCCATTGTCTACCGCTCTTCCCCTACCTCTTCATCATACGTCCGTATACTATCATGTATCTCGTATATCGCCTCTCATATATTTAATAGTAATTTAAAGAAAATAAGATCCCTGATCTTCATTCCTTATGATGAAAACAGGTACTCCTCACTAGGTAGATTCATCTATGTGCATTCATATTTTTTTATTAATCTCTTGATTAGACTAGAGAAAACCAACAATGCAAATTCGAATCCCCAAATATGATTTTACTACCGTCCCATTCCTATGGGATCAAAATTGCAAAAATGACAATGGGTGACATAGGGGGGTACATGGTGACTTCAGAAATTCAAGGTGCCAAGGATCATGTAGATACATTTAGAGGCTTGACACTCTAAGATGTCAAAACATTTCTCTAAATGAACCAAGAAAGCACAGATCCCATCCGTACAAAAGTTCTCTAAATGAACCAAGAAACCACAGATCCCATCCGTACAAAAGTCACAATATTGCTGACCATAATACACTGGTATCTCTTAAACTATTGGGTATGGGAGGACATGGAGTAATGAGAAACCAGACGTGCAAAGTAAATATTGATTACTATTTCTCAATGAGATAACAACATGATTCCCAATTACTGCCACACAAGAAAAATAAAAAATATCTTTGGGAATTTTGAGGTCCTTCCTAGTTTTTCTCTTACCTATTTTGTTGTTCCCATTTGGTCACAGAGGTAAATTTTTAAATTTAAAAATAGTTTTTAGTGTTTTTTCAAGACGCTATTTGTATTCATAAAATTAACCACACCGAGTTAAAGCTTCAAAATTTTAAGGCACCTTGATTATAAAAATGCGAAGGCAGTAAGCTTGAAAATAAGGTCATTTGTTAATTTGTTTACAAAGGATACTTATTCATTATTATATTAAAAATCATAAATTTCACCCGTATAGTTATTCTAAATTAATCAGACATGCACGTTATGTTAACTAAGTATGATCAAATCTATTTTTGGAGATCAAATTTATTTTCGGAGAAATTTTACGATTTTCCGGTGTTTACATACATCTTTGCTCTAAATAAAGACACCTGTTCCTATATTCTGTTTTTTAATTAAATGTAACCGCAAAGCAAATTAGGAACGCCTAAAAGTCTTCTCTTCTATTCGCTCCAAGAATGACACTATTGTTATACTGAAATAGACTACAAAACTTCAAACTTAGGGGCACTCCAAACACTTTCTTTAAAACCCAAATTTGTGAGTGGGGTGTGAAGAGCTTATATTCAGGTGGAGATTGATTAGAGAAATTCAAATTTCGGCACAGAATTGTCTTCGCTGTGCGCTTTCCATCGTTTGCTCATTCTACCATCTACTGTCTATCGGAGGGGTAAGATACTTGGGCAACGCCGTTTACTTCCTGCACGCGCATAAGATGTAAGATTATGTGGCGGAAGCATGCTTGCAGCCTGCACGACGCAGTAAGATGTAAGATTTTGTGGCGGACGCATATTAGACAGGGATAATCAGGCGAATATCGGGATGAAACCGTTTATTACGTACTATATACTGTGCCAAACGAGAAAGGTTCCAGACACTAGAAACACGACTTGTTTCTTGCTTTACAGACGCTGAACTCTAACAAAGAGGGACTCGGCGACGGCGGGGGGGCGGGGCGGAGTACCTTTCAGCCGGAGATCTCGATGGCCTTGACTTCCGGCTTCCTGGCCTCCTCTTTGGGCACGGTGACGGTGAGCACGCCGTTCTCCATGGCCGCCTTCACCTGGTCCAGCTTCGCGTTCTCCGGCAGCCGGAACCGCCTCAGGAACTTGCCGCTGCTGCGCTCCACGCGGTGCCAGCGGTCCGTCTTCTCCTCCTTCTCCCTGCTCCTTTCGCCGCTGATCTGCAGCACGCGGCCTTCCTCCACCTCCACCTTCACCTCCTCCTTCTTCACCCCCGGCAGGTCCGCGCGGAAGACGTGCGCCTCCGGCGTCTCCTTCCAGTCGATGTTCGTGCTCGCGAAGGCGGAGCTCGTCTCGGAGGACGGCTTGGCCTCGGACAGCGATCGGAAGGTGTCGAAGAAGGGATCCCACACCTCCAGCGAGAACGGATCGAACACGTTGCTCCTCCGCCCGAAGATGCTCGGCACGATCGACATCTTCGATTATTCTTCTGCCTCTTCCTCGCTCTCACTCGTTTTCTCGGCAACTTCTTTTCTGATTTTCGAATCCTGCAGCCCTCCCGTTTTATAAGAGCGGCGATTCCCTCTCTAGGCCAGTCCAGAAAGACCGATAACTCTCGAGAAAGCCGATCCAGAACGTTCTGGACCGGCATCGACAGCGCAGGTCCCGACGTGTCCGATACTCACGAGCCCACCTCCCCAGGGAATCAACCCAGCCCATTAATAAACAGAGCCCATAATTTAAAAAACGAGCAGAGCCAGAGCCCCCATTGTTTAGTCAGCCTCTCGGGATGACTGGCCGTAGGTCGACTAACCCGACTCGAGTTATTCTACCACAGCCGGCCCAATACGCCCATTTATTTACCCATTAAACTTTTTCTCTATTTTATATAACCCATTACGCCAATAATTTAAAAAAGTATATTAATCTTGAAGAGAGAGAGAGAGAGAGAGAGAGAGAGAGAGAGAGAGAGAGAGAGAGAGAGAGAGAGAGAGAGAGAGAGAGTTCGACCCTACTCGACCGGTCGACCCGTGCTCAAAAGGTCCGGCGGACTTTGGGTCGGATTGACCAGTTCGTTTTGGAGTCGTGCGGAGGAGCCCTTATTTCGAGCTGTGTTGTGATTCCTCCTCGACTTTCTCTTATAGGGGGGAGGGTGAGTCTGCGAGTGAGGTGGTCGAGCCGGCGGTTTCTTCTCGGGATGGAGGGGGAAGAGGAGGGGGTCTGCAAGGGACGGGGAGGAGGAGACGGGGGGACGAGCGTGCAGGCGACGGCGCTGGACGGGATCGTGAACGTGAACTCGCTGTTCACGCTGGGCGCCTTCGTGGGGCTGGCCTGGGACCCCAGGGACCCCCGGGGCAGCCTGGCCAGGCCCGAGTGCGCCGCCGGCGACCGGGCGGCGGAGGACATGGTGGCCTTCCACGTCTTCGCCTTCAGCGCCTTCCTCTTCTCCAGCCTCGTCGCCATGTGCCTCAAGCAGGCCGTCCGCCTCGTCCGCCGCCGCAAGGCCCCCGGCGTCGTCCATCTCCGCGGGTTGGCCCTGTGGGAGGACCGCGCCTGGGGCGCGCACCGCGTCAACAAAGCGCTGCTGCGGGCCGGCATCGTGCTCTCCGCCCTCGGATCCACGGCCGGCTGCGGCTTCCTCGTGCTCGCCCTCGTCAACGTCGTCCAGATCAAGCTCGGCAGGCTCGGCTGCGCCGCCGCCGCCGCCGCCGCCGTCGTGCCGCTGCTCGTCCTCGTCCCCGCCGCCATGCTCATCTACCTTCTCATCGTCTTCTACGCCTTCACCCGCTGACGTCTTCCAACTTGTTTTTCGTTCGTGTTCTACTCACTCCCTCTGTGGCTCCTCTCCCCATCTCTTTCGAGTTTCGATTCCCAGCTAGCACTCGTCTGCAACTGCAAGGAGGAATTTTCAACAGCCTGGATTCACACCCAATTCTTGCGTGTGAAATTTACGCCTTCAAAAGTAAGTGCTCATAAACAGCTTTCTGATAGATATCCCGCACGCTTCTTCTCCTCCCCTACATCTCCCTGCAACCACCGTGTGCCTTAAAAGTTGTTTGATGACCCATCGCTGCACAGTCCGTCTCTGACGCGACGGATTCTCTAAGATGAGTAATTGCCAACTACCCAGTAAAAGATGGGATATACCTTCCAATTTATTCGAAATAGACGGTCAAACATTTTTTTTGTTCTGTCGATAAGATACTTACCTTGGTGAGGCCCTTTAATTTTTGGTAACCACTGTCATGAACAGACCCTTTGCTCTTTGGCCATCAATAGACTTCACTTGGATGTTTCTCTCCCAATAGACTTTATCCAGTTCATCTTTCTTGCATTCCTTTTTTAAGTCTTGATTCATACTAGCTTAATCTCTTTCTGTCTCTATTTTAACTCTTCAAGTTCAATCGAAGACCCCTCAATTCATGAATCCATCTCTTTCTATCTCTACCTATTGAACCCAAATAAAATCATACCCTCTAAGTGATGGAGGATGACTAGATACGACAGAGCCAGGTGATGACGGGAACTGGATCCTAGGACAACTAGGGGTGATGGGATAAAACATACCACAAATCACACGGTCGAATTTGAAAATTAAATCCAGTGAAAATACTGATGGTGCACCCCCTCTCCTCGTCGAGGACGGGAGTACTATCTTACAACCACCGTGGTGATGCAAAGCACCAAAAATCAATAACTTTGAACGGGCGATCACTAGAAGATTCAAAGGCCTGTTCTATCTATTCGCTTGAAGATTCAAAATCCAAATCTAATCCAACGGCGGCGGATGAACATTCGAAGAATACTGGACGAAGAACACGGCACCAAAGAGTGTAGGAGTACCTCGGCACTTGATAGTGCGTGTAGAGGTTGCGGGGAATTCTTGACGAATCGTTGACGAGTGCGAGGCTGGACACCAAGGCGAGCGCGAGGGCTTGGGGAGCAATGTAGTGGCTAGGGTTGGGTGCAGTGATGTGAACGACAGCGCGGCCTGCGCGGGGCCAGAACCTATGCGGGCGGGCACCTGCGCGGGGCAAGCGTCTGTGCAAGCGGGCGCTTATGCGCGCAGGGCGAGTGCCTGGGCAGGCTGGCGCCTGCGTAGGGTGGGCGCCTATTCAAATGGCCTAGTAGCGGGCGCTGCGTGGGGCGGGTGACTGTGTGGGGGGACGCTTGCGCGGAGCGGGCGCCTATGTGGCCGAGCGCCTGCATAGGGCGAGCGCTTGTGCGGGCAGGCGTCGGCATGGGGCGGGCGCTTGTGCAGACGGCCTGGTGTGGGGCAGCGGCCAAGGGGGGAAGGCAGGGTGACGGTCTAGGGAACAGGGTGTCCTGTACGCGGGGCAGCGGCCAAGGAACAGGGGCACGGGCGGCCGAGGCGTTGGGCGCTGGCGGCCGGGGCGTAGGGTGGTGGCCAAGGGCGTAGAGCGCGGCGGTGATTTGCGGCGGTGGTGATCGGCGGCGACTGCAACCAGAACAGGATGGGGAAGATAGGGCGAGCGTTCCAAGGGGAGAAAAAAAACTTCAACTCTTGAAATAAACTCCATAAGTGTTCTTTTGCAACATTGGCCTACATATAGGCCTTGGAGGAAAGAGAAAATAAAATAACCGTCAAGGACGAGGCAACATGTCGACTCGTCACGTCACAAATGGTTCTACAATTGTCATTGGCGACGTGTCATGACGCGGGATATGTCATGCGTAAATGGAGGCGCGTTCGTCGTCGGTGCATTGATGTGGTTGTCATCATGACAATTCTTCAGTTGACGTAGATGACGGGTTAGGATGCGAGGCATCTTGGATGACGGTGGCAGTGCGTCCGAAGATGGTGCGTTGACGTCGTTGTCACCAATTCCCCCAGGGTCAGAACAACTTGACTCCGTCAAGTTGTTGGCAGGAAGCTCCAAAGGCGTCAACAGGTCTGGGCAAAGGTGAGCCAAGTCCGCCTCTGCAATCCACGTGTCGTGCGTCGATGGTTTGCCATGCCAACGAACAAGAAACTTTCACACTGCCCCACCCTTGGTGTAGGTGATTTCCTCATCTAGTATAGCCTCGGTGTTCTCTTACCAGTCAGAAGATAATGAAGGAGGAGTGGACAAGTCAAACTCGCTCATCAGAAAGCCCATGGGTAGGGATTGGTCATTAGATGAGAGAGGTGGGGCTTTATATGTGGCCAAATCCGAAATATTGAAAGTGGTGCTTATCCCCCATGTAGAGGGTATACCAACGACATAGGCATTTTCCCCTACTCGCTTGAGGATCGGGAACGGCCCGGCACTACGAGCATGAAGCTTGATTGCCCGTTGGGGGAGAAAATTGCTCTAGCCTTCCCTCACCATCACCATCATTAAATTTGCAAAAACGACGGCGTAAATCTGCGGTCTGTTTGTATGATGCGTTGCTACTCGTGATGCGATGATGAATGTCCTCGTGTAGACTTCTAATATGATTTGCAAATTTTGATCATCGTTTGAGACTTTAGCATGCGATAACGTGGGTATGAGGTCGGTAGGTTTACGAGGTGGGTGAACATGAACGATTTCAAAAGGACTCATGCCGGTGGTACGGTTGACCGATGCATTGTAGGCAAACTTGGTGCGCGGAATGATAGTATCCCAAGATTTGAGGTTGTCCCTAACCAAAGATCGTAATAGATTGTCGAGGCTTCTATTAATGACTTCAGTCTGGCCGTCACTTTGGGGATGAAAAGACGTAGAAAATTTGAGTTGTGTCCCCAAGAGGTGCCAAAGGGTCTTCTAAAAGTAGCTAGTGAATCCGACATTTTTGTCCGATACTATACTCTTTGGAAGTCCATGTAAGTGGACAACTTCATTAAAATAAAGTTGAGCAACATGAGAAGCATCAGAAGTTTTAAAACATGGAATGAAATGGGCCATTTTAGAAAAAACGATCTACAACAACCATGATGGAATCATAACGCTTGAGAGTTCTCGAAGTCCTAGAACAAAGTCTATGCTCACGTCATCCCAAGGTTATGAGGGACAGGTAGGGAAGTATAGAGACCCGTGTTTTGTTTTACCTGCTTAGCAAGAGCACATACACGACATTGGGATATAATATTTTCTACGTCTCATTTTAGGGAAGGCCAAAAGGATTTATGATCAACAGTGGCAATCATCTTATCTCGCTCAAAGTGACCACTTAGGCCTCCGGCGCGTGTTTCCCATACAAGGAAGTCTCTAAGAGAAGTCTGTGGGATGCATAGATGGCGGTCGAGAATAGAATCCTCTTCTCGAATATAGTCTTGGGTTTTCGGGTTAGGGCATTTTCCCACGGACTGGATGATATACGCAAAGTCCGGACAATCGGTATAAAGATCCTTTATCTGATCAAACCTAATTACCTCAATTTTCATGACATTCAAAAGGTGGACGCGTCTACTTAAAGCATCCACAACCTTGTTCTTGACACCTCTCTTGTGCTTTAGGACAAAAGTGTACGATCGAATGTATTCGACCCATCTAACATGTCTAAGATTTAACTTTTGCTGGGAATGGAGATACTTCAATGCCTCATGGTCGGAATAGAGAACGAATTCTTTAGAGAGCAAATAATGTCGCCAGTGACGTAGGGATTGAAGAATGGCATAGAATTATTTATCATAAGTAGAGTATTTGAGCTTGGCATCATTCAATTTTTCATTAAAGAAGGTGATAGGATGATTCTCCTAACTCAACACTCCTCCAATTCCTAATCCTGACGCATCACAAGCGATCTCAAATACCTTACTAAAATTGGGTAAACGTAAGATGGGAACTTGTGCCATCTTAAGCTTTATATCGTCAAAGGATTTCTGTGCTAATGCGGTCCACTCAAAATGATTCCCCTTTAGGCATTTGGTCATGGGTGCCATAATGGTACTAAAGTTAGAGATGAAGCATCGATAGAAGGTCGCCAAACCATGAAAACTACGAACATCATGGACATTTCTAGGAGTCGGCCATTGGGTTATGGAAACTATTTTTGCTGGATCTACGGATACACCTTGTGCCGATAAGATAAAGTAAAGGAATGAGACATGATCAACAAGAAACAAACATTTCTTTGGATGGGCATATAATTGTTCGGCCTTTTAGAACTTCACAAACTAGGCGTAGGTGGTGGACATGATCGTTCTTGGATTTACTATAAATGAGTATATCATCAAAATAAACCACAACAAAGTTTCCTATGAATGGTCTAAGGATGTGGTTCATCAATCACTAGAGGGTACTAGGAGCATTTGACAAGCCAAAAGGCATGACTTTCCATTCATATAAGCCATCCTTGATTTTAAATGCGGTTTTCCATTCATCTCCAGGACGGATTCAGATTTGATGATAACCACTCTTTAGATAAATTTTTGAGAAAATTTTTGAACAAGTCATCATGTCGAACATATCATCAATGCGAGGGATGGGAAACCTATGCTTAATGGTGATCTTATTAATGGCTCTACTATCAATACACATGCGCCAACTCCCATCCTTTTTAGGAGCCAGCAATGCCGGTACGCCGCATGGGCGAAGGATCTCCTGAATAAATCCCTTGTCCAAGAGCTCTTGGACTTGACGCTGAAGTTCCTTATATTGCGTGGGATCCATATGATAATGGGGAAGATTGGGCAAGGATGATCTAGGAATGAAATCAATGGCATGCTGAATTTCACGCACAGGTGGTAGATCATTGGGTAAATCCTCGGGGAAGACGCTCTCAAATTCAGCTAGTAACTGGGAAACCTCTGGTGGTGGGGGTGTGGAATTTTCAAAGGAATGATCGGGGATCATGGCTAGACAAATAGCCATCTCAATATCTATCTCCTTCTGAAATTGGCGCCCATGGAGAGTGCAGAGACCTAATGACGTTGGTTTCGGTGAAGGTCTTTTAGGGTTATGGGTATAAGGGTGCCATGTGATTCTCTTACCTTGATAAATGAATGATCAAGTGTCACTCCTACCAAAAATGTGCACGTAATTATCATATATCCAAAGTCAACCAAGGATAATGCTGCCCACTTTCATGGGTAACACATCACACAATACTTCTTCCTTGTATGATTGAATTTTGAGAGGAAGGAGACATTGATTCTTCATAGGAATCGATGTAGCATCGATCCATGATACATAATAGGGATGTGGGTGATCAATCAACGGTAATCCCAAACGTGAAGTCATTACATCGGAGACAGCATTGATACAACTACCACTTTCTACGATTGTCTTACACATCTTATCACCAATATTAAAATAAGTGTAAAATATGGATGTCCTCAAAGCAGAATCATCAGTGGATGGTTGGGTAAAGTTGCATCAAACAATTCCCCTAACTGATGTAGATGGATCACTACAAGGAAGGGATGGTGAGCAGTCAGTGATGCCAATGAAGCTCACCAAACCATCTTTGTGCACAAATTCATCTACGATATAATTATCTACCCTGTACTCTTCTTCGTCGATAGGTTGCTTGTCTACGGTAGGTTCAATATCAAAATATTCTTGACCTATATGCAAGGCTCGGGAAGGGCATTGGGACGCTCTATGACCACATCCTTGACATTTAAAGCAAGTCATGCCCGACGGACCGATTGTGCTGGACTAGATTGAGGGACTGGATTGAGGCGGAGCTCGCGCGATGGAGTCAAGGGAAGAAGTGGAACGGGAATTAGGGTTGGTCAGAGCTGCTGATTGTGGTGTGAAGGCTGGAGCATGGTGTTCAGTGGAATTGCGATTTGGAGTAGGTATCGGTGCTGGGAGAGCTAGAGGTGGGTTACGCGGAGCTAATCTGTTGGAGTAGGAGGAATGAACACGATCGGTAAGTGCAGGACGACCACTAACGACAAGAGTATTGTATAAGGTCTGGCATAGTTCAAGATCTTCTACAATCTGATAGGCCTACTTGAGTGTAGCAATCTTTCGAACAAGTAACTCTGTCTCTAAGTATGGATTAAGTCCAGTTCTAAATCAGGATATGACAACTCGGGGATTCTCCTCAACTCGACATCTCATATAAAATTCCTCAAATCGAGTAATGTAGTCGAATATGGGGTGAGCGCTTGTGCGGGCTGGTGCTTGCATGGGGCGGGCGCTTGTGCGGATGACCTAGCGCGGGGCAACGGCCAAGGGGGGAAGGCAGGGTAATGGTCTAGGGCACTGGGCGTCCTGGACGCGGGGCATCGGCCAAGGAACAGGGGTGTGGGCGGCCGAGGTGCTGGGCGCAGGTGACCTGAGGCACTAGGCGCGGGCGGTCGGGGCACAAGGTGGTGGCCAAGGGCGCAGAGCGTGGCGGCGATCAGCGGCGGTGGTGATCGACGGCGGTGGTGATAGGCGGTGGCTGCGGGGAACGGGATGGGGAAGATAGGGCGAGCCTTCTAAGGAGAGAAAAAAAACATCAACTCTTGAAGTAAACTCGCTAAGTGTTCTTTCGCAACATTGACCTACATATAGGCCTTGGAGGAAAGAGAAAATAAAATAACCGTCAATGACGCGGTGATGTGTCAGCTCGTCACGTCACGAATGGTTCTGCAATTGTCATTGGCGATGTGTCATGACGCGGGATATGTCATGCGTAAGTGGAGGCATGTCCGTCGTTGGTGCATTGATATGATCGTTATTGATGCCTCTCAATATGTCATCAAATATTAAGGATTTCTTGAGCATGAAAGTGTCATTTGCATTCATTTAATCCATATCGGCTATATCTTATGTGCATTATTTTCCTACTTACTAACCCAACTTGATTCGTTGAATCAAGTGGATTAGATCTCACTTATTGGATTTAATGAGTTCAGATATGGATCAAGCATCAAGAGAAATGCAGGTGACTAAGAGAAGCTGGCGAAAAATTATAAGGGAGAAAAGCCCTAAAAAATCTCCAAGAAGCATAATTGAGATAAACCTATAAATAGCCTCTTGAGGGCTCACATTAGGTTGTCCAGAAATTCAACCTGAACAGGCTAGGGCTTGGAGGAGAGAGTTCTGCACCCTCCAAGAGCTGATGAGCATTGGAGCTGGGAGAGAAGCAAGCTGAGGAATAGCTGGAGCACGACGATCATCGCCTTGCCGGAAGGGAGTGACACAAGGAGGTGTGAGGGTTCCAGTTTCAGTTCTAGTCTTCTTCTCCTTTCTAAGACAATCGAATTTGGGACTGGAAGGTACTCAGCAGTGCTTCCAGTCATTCCGGACAAGATTGTTCTTCGTTCTAGTTTGATTTCTAGTTCATCGTTTGTTCAAATCGATCTTCCTTTCTTTCTCCTAAAAAAAAATCCACTGTTGTTCTTCACAATCCAGTGTGAAATCCTCTCCTTTAGCAGCTTCCAGGCTGCCAGCAACTGAGGCAGCCAGCAACCAAGGCTACAGCCTAGGTTGCAAGCAGCCCAAGCCGCCACCCGCCTAGGGCGTGGGCAGCCAAAGCTGCCAGCAGCCAGGACCGCCAGCGACCAAGGCTACAGCCTTGGTCGCCAGCAGCCCAGGCCGCTAGCATCGCACGCTGCCAGCAGCCCACGCCGCCGGCAACCAAGGCCGCCAGCAGCGCAAGCTGCGGGCAGCCAAGGCCGCCAGCAGCACACGCTGCCAGCAGCCCACGCCGCCGGAAACCAAGGCCGCCAGCAGCGCAAGCTGCGGGCAGCCAAGGCCGCCAGCAGCGCAAGCTACGGGCAGCCAAGGCCGCCAGCAGCGCACGCTGCTAGCAGCCCACGTCGCCAGCAACCAAGGCCGCCAGCAGCACAAGCTGCGGGCAGCCAAGGCCGCCAGCAGCGCGAGTTGCAGGCAGCCAAGGCCGCTAGTAGCTCAAGCTACCGGCAGCCCAGGCATCCAGGGCAGCACACGGGCGCGCTGCTTGCTCCTCTGCAAGCAGCTTAGGCCGCGAGCAGAGACATCTGTAGGGCGCCCATAGGGTGTTCGTGGATTTGCCTCCAAGGGAAAAAGTAAAATCTTCATTAAAGAAAATCTTTACTGAAGATTTTGTTGAACTGAAACTTTTAAAAAGAACACTCTGTAGATTTTACTGAAAAATTTTAATTGACTTTTTGCGACTCAATATATAGATCTGAATACACATATTGATTTAAAAAGAAAGTACTGCTGTTTTAACTGCTCTCTGTGGATCGACACCTTACTCGCCCTACAGCTGTGAGGTTACAAATATCGTTGCATAAGCTCAATCGTCACGCGATTAACCTGTAATTAACCAGTAAAAAACGACCTAATTTGAGCTTATCAGTTATCATGGCAGTTCTTCAGTTGACGTAGATGACGGGTTAGGATACGAGGCATCTCAGATGACGGTGGCGGTGCGTCCGAGGATGGTGCGTTGACATCATCACCACCACTAAGTCCACTCCAGTTGTCACATCAATCTGTATCTACCAATTTTTTGAACTTCCAATATATCTCAACTCTGACCACTACTTCTATCTCAACCCATCAGCATCCCTCCGTACTCTTGAGTCCTGATGCCTTGATTTAATTGTACAAAACTATTTTCTATGCAAAAAAGTGATAATATATTCAAATAGATTGGTAAAACATCATATATCATATGTACCTTGTCAACTTGTTCTCTTGGAAATTATTATGAAGTCACTCACGTGCGCATCTTGTAGAAGTATTCACACAATCAAGTTGCTCTTGGATCTCTACTTCTTCTCTAACTATTGAAGAAGTTCTTGTAAGTCTTCTCACTGTGAATACTCTCTTCTTTGATGAGTGGACAAAAGGAAGGGGGGCCACTCAACTCTGACTGGCTTGGGTGTCCAAAATGGGGGTACTTCCCCTATTTATATTTTCTTACGATTTTTAATAACAGACCATTAAGTGAAATATATCCACAAATGCCCCTTTCTTCTTGTGTGTGACCCTTAGGCCCTTATATCGTTCTGATTAATAACTTTAGTGGCCTAATAAAACTTATTTGCTAAACTTATTGATCCAATATATTAATATATAGATTAAGGATCGACTTAGCCCGATTAGGATGTAAGTTTCCAGCATGTGGGGTGCCAAGCTACACCTCTCGTGCTTTAGAAGATATAGAGTTGTGTTTGAACTGCCTTATTGAACCTTTAAAATCATCGATCATTTATCATATATGTAAGCCTCTCAAATGACAAGGTATGGGTAATTTTCAAAATCTAATATGTCATTCGACTAGTACTAACAGGTGAGATAGATCTCTGGAAAATACCTTATCCAATATCCTCACTACCTTGGTCTGTGATCTAGCATCATCATCTTACTTCAGTCAATCTCCACTTACATCAAGGGCAGATGATCACGTCTTGACCACTCAATCATTTTTGTGTGCTTATTATTATATTTAAGCTAATACTTGTTTGAATCCCATGGTTAGAGACTTGTAAGTCATAGTCAAAACATAGTCGTTCATCCAATAGATATCTTTGATGTCTCAAGTCAACTATCCCTTATAAAATCGTTAAATGAATCAACTTGATTGACATTTAGGTATAATATCATTTAAAGATTTATACGAATCAATTCAATGAACTCTTTCTCCAAGGATCATCCACCATCTGTCCTTGGCATCTCCACATTAGACAACAAAATCGACCATACTCTTCGTTTAAGTAGGACGAATAGTGCTCTTCTATCTATATATTTTGATCTTCATCTCCACTATCTATTGAATAGGAATATTTAGAATATATGTTTAAAGGCTAATGATCACTATATTATGATCTCATCATAATTCACTTAGTTATTGCACATAGTCATGGACTTCATTATAAACATCACACAAGAACAATACTAAAGAAATATTTTATTAAATGAAAATTAATATTTAAAATATTGTGGTGGTATTCGCTTGACAACCACATAATATCCATCCCATACATCTATCCAAATTTCTCCAATAAGTAAAGTTCAGCTAGATTTCTTGTCCTCTATTCTCTCTAAGCTTATTATAAAACTCACTCATTTTTCTGTACCTATAATGTATTTGTGAAGTCTATATTCATGTTAACTCAACATTATCTCATTACAAATTCCTCATCAAATTTCATCCTCATCCCAAACTTGATTCATTTCCCAAATTTTCAATCTCCAAAACTGATTTCAATTATATATCTATCATACTATTTAACTCACTCTGATCCCCATTTCTAAATCTCTAAAAGTAAGTGAAATCCCTATGTTATCATCTCTGAAACTCATCTTATTGATATAATGTGTATCTCTTCTACACACATCAATGCCTAATAAATAAACATGCCCATAACTTGGTTCAATGTAAGCAAAGTCATTTGTATCTCTTTTGCAAACTTAGTTTAAAAAATTCATTATTGAATATTGGAATGCTGATGTACCTTCCTTTCACCCCTTATTTCTTCTTTATTGCTTATGTAGTTTTATATTTTCTCTGATAGTATTGATAACAGCCTAAATTCGGTCATTATTTCATGCTATTAGCACAATTTTATGCATTTAAAGAGCTCAAAATGGGGTTGTTATCATCTATTTACATGAAAATACTGTTTCCAAGCAATTTTTGATCTTTCCCTAATTTTCTGTTAATTCTATGAATTTTAAGGACTTATTTGAGCTTGAAATAATTATTTTTTAATAAAAATGGCAAGTTTAATAATTAATTTCGAGATTTATCAGTACGGGGAGGAATCAGTGAATTTTTTAGAATTTTCTAGGATTTTTAAGGAATTTTTTGGATTTTTCTGAGATTTATTTGAAGAGGAAATGCATTTTTTCTAAGAAAAAAAGATATATTTATAAGGAAACAAATGAGTATTAAGATAATTTTTGAACTTTGAAGGGTTTATTGTAAATTTTTGTTGCAATTATACCCTCAAAACAGCTCTCGGTTGTGGTTGCAGGCGTAAAGATGCTATTTAAAATCTTCTAGGGTTTTATTGCAAATGATTTATTATTTTTTTTGATGTTTTAGGGAAAAAAACAGAGGAGAGAGAGTGCGCAAAGGGTATACATGCAATGACCTGTGGGCCGCGTCATACAGCAATGCCAGTTTTTAAGAGGGGCCTTCTTACAAAATTGCAAGGAAGTCTTCGGCCAACCGACGTGGCCTCAGCGTGGCCGTCGGATGATAATCCGACGGCGCTTAATGAGGGCCAGCGCTGGGAGGTAAAGTCACCGCCCGCACAGCGCATACAATGCGCGTGTATGGGCGGTGACGTGGCGAATTATTAGTTGACAGAGTGATGAAGAAACGAACATCTACGTGTGTATCAAAACGTATTCAAGACACGACGTTTGAAATTTCTTTTTGTTCTTATTTTCGCCAGGGGGGTACGTGGCGCAACGAGGATGCGTCCACCTGGAGGAGTTGAAGAGCCGTTGGCCAATCGGCGAAAGACACCTCAGCGCGGGGAATAAAATATAAATATAAATAAATAAATTTAAATCCAATGGCTAATATTGGTTTAAATTCATTTATTCATAACTTTTGATCCATAAGTCCGATTGAGACGATTGTTTTATGGATTTGTTCGTATTGATCCCCTCTTTCTATAGTTGGATCATTGAGATAAAGCCTACATTGATAGATAAAAATTAATTACCAATTAGGGGTAGAATGGTAATTTTTATAATTTTACCTAGGTATAAAAGCCGAATTTCGAGAGGAGAGGGTCATTCTTGATGGTTCTCTATCACAGCTTCAAAACAGAGAGGAGCCCAGCCTGGATCAACCTGTTTGGTACATTTCCCTTCATTGTATTTGAATTTTGGTGCATTTTGAATGAAATTAGTTCAATTTATTGATTGTTCTTCTTGATTGTGGTCTGAAATTTTAAATCGCTTGGCTTGAGCGGCATGTACAAGCCCTGATTAGGATTGAGAGGATAAATTGAGACCTTTAAGTAGGTATTCAACTGCATGTCCAAAGAAAACTCTAAAAAAAAACTTTGAATTCTCGGGTATTAAAACTTTGTTGTTTTTTAATTTATTATCTAATATTGTAGTCAGTTCTGAGTTATCAAATCTACAAAAACAAACCAACCAAATCAAAAATTTCTTCTTAAATCCCTGTAAAATGAATTCCTTGATCCTCTCATATGGATCAATTAATTCAACTTAGAGTTCCCTAAATTCTTCTACTCTTCTCATCTCTTCTACCTCCCTCTCTAAATTCCCTTTCTAATTAGGTTAATTTGATCTTCATTGAAGATAAAGTTAGTCCTAATTATTAAAAAATCATCAAATTGAACTCCTTACTAGCTCCCTTGGACGATACCTTCACTCGTCATTGTTCATCTTAAGTGAGGTTTTAAAAATTTTAATATATAAGCTAAAATTGAGAACGACAAGGGTTAAAATTGCGTAAATTTTGCCCCTATTTTTTGCTTATCAAGTATGCACCTTTTCTTCACATGTTTGTATTGAAGCAAATAGTCAAACATGGAGATTAGTAAAATAACACTATTAATAAGTGAAGGATCAAAAACAAAAACATTTTATAGTGACTTTGTTAATATATGAATATTACATGTAGTAGAATTATATAAGTTTCCAGCTATCAAATAACTTTAGAAAAAACTAAATTTGGTATTGTTCTGTGTGCTTAATTATAGTTGATCTTTTTATATATGTATCTAATAATTCCATTTTAGGGTTAATAATATGTCGTTGTTTTAAAAATGTACTTCTTCAATATAATTTATCAGATCACCTTAATCATAAAATATCATGTATAAAGATAGTCTGGGTTTGAACCACAAAGCTGGGACACATACTTTTCTTTCAGAAAAAAGGGGAAGAACTTTGTATTTGATGTGATAAAAATTATCCTAGTAATGATTTTGCATAAATCATTCATTCAGTAGCTTTGTACTTTGGCCAAGTGACGCATCTTCAAAAAAACAAGATATTTGAACACAAAAAATGAGACTCAAATAGATTAATTTATGGACACAGTTTATGACCTCTATGGTGTGTATGTGGCCGCCAAATCAATTAGATATTCCATATTTCATTCCCTCTTTTTACAATGTATTCATTACAATGCACATTTGACGCTTATAATTATGTCCATGAATAAATGATCAAGCTTAGTGAATAAGGATGAGATCATAGTACGGAGATCACTAGTCTTTGAGCACACATTAGAAATATTCATAATCCAAGTGTACTCAAGAAGGACATTGAAATATCCAGTTAAAATATCATTATATAGTCGTACTAATTTGGTGACTATGGCTAGTTAC
The DNA here is from genome assembly GCF_029677425.1 of Wolffia australiana. Classification (NCBI taxonomy): domain Eukaryota; kingdom Viridiplantae; phylum Streptophyta; class Magnoliopsida; order Alismatales; family Araceae; genus Wolffia; species Wolffia australiana. The sequence continues at coordinate 777,609 of NC_135853.1, forward strand.
CTAGATATTAGTGTGGGCACAAGAAGGGTAGATAGAGGGTGCTTTTCAGAGGAAAGAGTTCACAGAATTGATGTGTAAAAATCCCTGAATGGTTTTATAAAAAAATGCAAATCTCTCCTTGGTATAAGAGGGGACAACTCAAGGAAGCCAATGCGATAAAGTCCTTAACCAAGGTGGCTGAATATTAGAGAATGGTTCTCTGATGATTTTAAAATTGTTCAGGGTTCTCGTCCTTCTTCTCTCTTCTCCCCATGGATTCTTTCCATTCATAATGTGATTAGAATGGTGTAAAGACAATGATAATTTGTGAACAGAGATCGTCAAGGTGAAGGAGGATATTTGACATGCTAAGGACGGTATGGATATGTCTAGAGACTACTCACTTAAGAAGCTCAAGATGCCCTACTTCAAGATCAACAAAATCATGGAAGTGATCTGTGTCAAGGTGATTTGATGAATTGTTTTGTTGATGTTGTTTGAGCCCCATTCCAAGTCTTCCACTGTAGTAATCAAGTGCTAGAGGCCAATTCCAAATATCATTTATTTTGTGTTTTGTGTCCTCTAATAGACCTAAGTCATGAACAGGACATCATTACAAGCCTACCCACAAATGCTTATAGCATTGAATGTGGCAAGTAAATCTTTAACTTGGAGGAGCCATGTTAATGTGGTTTTATATGTTCAGACTGTAGTGCTTCACCAAGTGTCTTCGTTCTCCTTCACACCAACTACAATTTTACTTGTAAATTCTGTGCCGCAACGTGTTCCTTTGGATTTCAAATAATGATATCAGGTCAATAATTAGCATATGGATTAGCTAAGCATGATGCCTCAAAGTGCCTTTTAGCACGATTGAAATGGACAATCCTTTTATTCAAACAAAGCCAATGGATCTACCGCTCATGTTGGGAAGGGATTAGTTCTTGATTAAACTTAGATAGATTCATAAATCCTTTAAATAAACAATAAGATTATATTATGACTGGAATACTCAATTTCATTATGAATCTTGTCAGAAAAAAAGATTATAAAGACCAATAATCTCGAAAATTCATAATTTGTTTCAGAAAAATCAGTTTGATAATTTTAAGATGCATTTATGATTATTTTTGTACAAATATACATGTGTACCTTATTAATGAGCGTGGTAGTAGGGTCTAATGCGTCTCTAAACTAATCATATATTTTTTAATCCTATTAATGCATAATTTTCATGATTAATTTGTGTTTCCCTCAAATCTCCTAACTGTGCTCAATTGATCCTCATGGTCTATTTTCTGAGAATAACTGTATTGGATAATTATTTGACCGGATAGAAAAATAGGCAAGCACAAACTAACTATTAAAAATTATGTATCTTTAAATTTTAACTAATCTTACCACGCCACATCATCCACAAGAGTTGTATGCAATCATTTCTACAAATTCCATACATAAACTCATCATTTCGCTGATCCAATTACATTTTGGTATATATATCATACTAATATTCTTGTCATCACTATTTTATCTTAGAACGTGCATGTTTGATCTACTAACAGGTCAACAATAGCTTCATCTTCATGTAGTAAACTAAGCACTAATCCATTGTATTTTATTTCAAACAATATATTTCTTCATTTAAATACATCCTGAAATTTCATGTACATGTAACCGTATTTTTATACAATTAAATTTATTAAAAATTCATTATCCATTTTTCACAATTTGACTCAAGATTTGAATTTAATGAAGGTAAAAATATTTGAGTAGGTTAGGCCTTCTAAATAATACCCTTTACTTTGATCTTTAATATCTAGATAAACGTGATTTATTATCATTGTTAATCTTAATTTCAAAATAACAGTTTACTCAAATGGGTAAAAAGTCATTCAGTTTATCACATACCTCTGATATGTGCAGAACACCTTCAAAATCAACGTTCTTGAGTAAGTATTAGGAAAAAAGTAATATATCTCAAAAGCAACATATTTCCAATATATATTCATTCCCAAATGGAATATTCATAACCTTTAACATAAGGTCCTTAAAAAGTATATATACTTATTAATATTGTATTTTTTACTGTAAATTAATTGTGTTTTGGATATCATTCCTTCAAACATACTCATTTTACCATCTAATATGAGAGAAGCCGCGCTTTTGATAGGCATGAAAGAAGGAAAAATAAACTTACAGAATGACGAAGCAGGACCACAAAATACCAAAAGCTATTATTTGGTTTATTTTTTGGTGTCACAAAAGTTGTGAATGCATGTTGTAATTTTTTGAGAAATAGGAACCGATATTTAGTTTTTATGCCTGGTTTCTCATTATTATTTGTTATCACCACATTCATGCGTATCCATTTACTCAGATTGGGAAGAAATTACTCCATTTAGAGAACATGTGAATGTTTGGGAATGAACACAAACACAAAACTAAAAGTCATGAACATCAGCATTCATCAACATGAGGCAAAAGTAGGGGTAACGTATTAAATCTGAGGAAATCCCAAGTAAACAAACAACAGAAAAACAAAAGAATAAAGAATTCCAACAACAAGACTGCAGATCTTTGCCAAGTGGAAAACCTTATCTAATGCTTTCTTTTAACTGTTCAATACCTCCTTGGAAACAAACATAACGGACAATGACAACATCTATAATGTAATAAGTAAGCCAAAGATCATATGTTGTAAGAATAACATTTCACACTTCAATATATTGCATGCCTACATGCCTGGTAAGCACAAGATTGATATCAGTTAAATGGGAACTGAGCTGCGTCCTTGTCTATTAAGCATATGCAATACAACTTGTAATTCATTTTCTAAAATATATAAAATAAAAGATGAGAAAGATATCAATCAATGGGGAGGAAACTGTATATAATATTCTAATTTGATACCTAGATTTAAATGATTTTTAATTTTTGGTTATAAAGTTTTATAACTAAAATTTTGGATGAAATATTTCTGTGAAGACCAATATCAATTTTTTGTATTTGTTCAAGATTTTAAAATAAAAAAATTAGAAATTTAAACTGCAGATAAATGATTTTTTAACGAAATTTTAGTGGCACATAGACTAGATTTGGGAATATACTTTAGAGAAATAAAACTCCAAACATAGAGTGAGAAAATTAAGAGTGTGATCTAGATAGAGAAACCAGAGAGAAAGTAGAGAGCAATTGGGAGAGCTTTGATTTGTTAGGATTCTTTGACATAAATATATGAATTTAAAATGGTAATGGAGATAAAAAAACATATTTGATAATTTTTGTATGCTTGGATCTTGCTTTTGAATGCAAATTAGTGCTATAAACGATTTAAAATCCTCCTAAGGAATGACTATATTTCCCATACCTTTGCACTTCGGTAACAATCAAGAAGGATATAGAATAATCAAGAAAGAACTTGTAGACTGGATCAAGAATCAAGTCCTTTTGACCTCAGAAGTAGCGGCCGTGTCATTCCTGATTAGTTGGAGGGGGATTAACTTCCTCAGAATTTTTCCCCATCTTGCCATCATTAAGTTTATAATCCAACTGTTAGAATATATTTGCTCATGACTTCGAGTATTTCTTGAGCAGTTATTTTTTTGATGTACCCCTATGAAAAAGAATTACTTATATAGATTTACTCCCAGGATTAAATTACTTCAAAAAAAGATAAAAAAGAAAATAAAAGAGGGAAAAAAGTATCACTCGGGTTTTTACACTGAAACTTTATTAGCTCTTGATAAACTCTCCATCCAATTATTGTGAGAAGTATTTTAATCATTTTCCTTGATCTTTTTTCTACCTCCCCCTTTTCGTTGAATATCTTGAAAGTAAATCTACATAAGTAACCTTTTTGTCTAAACATGTAATCATTCATCTTACATTTCCCCTTTATTTCAAGACATCCATCCTTCTCTTCTCTCTTTACCTATAGCTGCCAATGTAACCATATCCTCACCACCTCACTTCATTGGCAGCCACTTGACATTTTGTGCTCACCAGGAAGAGAAAGGTATCTTATCCCCAACTACTTCAGAATAAATATATCAGAGGTGCAAGTAGCAGCCTATTAAGAGAGAGTGTCGATAGCCTTGAGAGATGTCAGGGCCACTTGTTGAAAATTGTAAGGTCAGTCTTATCTGTAGCATCTTACCTGGAGAAAAGTAGATTCCCTTTCTCATCTTCATCATCTCTTTACAAGCTACAAGGAGGTTGACTTACATGCCCTTTACAGGTTTATGTCTGAATTGTCATCGAATGTGTCATGAATTGATAATAGTGTTTTGACTACAAAAGTAGCAGCCGTGTCCTTCCTGATCAACTAGATGGGGATTACCTTCCTTGGTAATTTTCTCCATCTTCCCATCATTAAGTGTAAACCAACTGTTTGGATAGATAGACTACCCTAAAAATTTCAGCTCGATTAGTCAGTTTGATCTCAAAATATCACCATTTGAATATTCCATGGCCCCTAGTGTTGGATCTTCGTTCTCTCTCATCAGCACGTGCCAACTGGATTGGCATCCACAATTTTATCCACGAATGATGCTTTATTTGTGTTTCTCTGACATGCTATGATTGGCTGGCTGCCATGTGTGCTGATCAATATCAAAAGGGTCTGAGAGAGAAAAAGAAAATAATAAATAAATAAATACATAAATAGTGAATGTAATATTCAATAGCACCCTTGTGATACTGATGTCAGCATCCTAGGGGCACAATCTAAGCCAACAAAGGTGCCAGGTGGCAAGCAGATATTAAAAGCAAACATTGTCACAATGATTTAAAATAAACTTTAAATTTAAAATAAATATTCTCACTTCTAAATTCATTTCATAGTGATTTAATTGTCATGAAATTCCGAGAAAAATTAAGTAAAATAAGGAAAAAATAATTAATAAATTTAACAGTTCTGAAACATACTTCAAGCACTGTACAAATTTATTTCTTAGGGAAGGAGATCTCAGAAAAAATCTGCAAAGATAATAAAAGATCTGGGAAAATTGTAAAATCACACCAAAAGCTATATTTAACAGTTTAATTCGTGATAACATGGAAATAAGAAGATTGGAATGCAAATTTTCATGTGATGTGTGTGATATTTAAGTGGTAATTTTCATATAATATGTGGAACCCTCTCCAGAGATTCAATCAAAAGGCATAAGAAATATGAGTAAATCTGAGTTGACAAAAAATCATTTTGCTTCTCTCTAAAGTGAAACAGATCACTAACAGGAAGAAAATAATCCTCACGAGGAAAGTAATTTGAGGTGTGGCTTACTCTATAAAAATCCATTTTTTTTTTGCATCTTTACTCATCCTTCCCATGTGACCCATTTTTTAAGGAGCATTCATTAACAAACCAAACATAAACACCAAAAAGTTATTTTGCATGTTTGTTAATCAATTAACAACGTTCATTTGATGTTAACACACAAAATTCCCATCCATAAAATTAATTGAGGATATCCAAATATTATGACCTGTACTGAGGTACCAGTTACATGTTGGTTTATATGATCATGAAAATGAAACCTTCATGTATATTTTAAATGTGATGATCAAATCAACCTTCCTCATAAAAGATCTATGTTGGTTTTTAGAGAAATGAGTTGAACTTTTCAAGCGTTCATGATGAATCCATTTTCATGCATTCATTTTAATGTCATGATGTTCATATAATTATCATTTTAACGGGAAGTTATATTTCATTCATTTGTTGGCCAAATATCTTAATATTAACTTTTCATGCACTTTATGATTTATAGGCCCAAAATTTTAACGTGATGACTTTAAGCAATGATGACTTAGCTTTAGTTGAAGGGGTAGATCAAATTTTAAAAAAAAGAAACGATTGGCCCAAAGCTGGATGCCAGGCAGTGAGTGTGAGTGCTCAAGCCAGTGGCAGCCAACAAAGACCACCCCACTAAGCAAGGAACCTGTCAGCTGATAAACCATAATTTTGGTTAAATAAGTCGTTTAAAGCTCTGACTTATGCAACAATATTTATAAAATCTTGCTTACTTTGAATAGGGTAAGTAAGGTTCTAATCCTCAAAGATAAGGTAATGAGAGAGTGAATAGTAATTCAAATATATTTTGAAATAGCTTTATTTAGTGATCTTATATATTTTTGGATTTTTAAGTATTTTGTAAAGAGAAAATCAACTAAATGATAGGAAACTAGTCAAACCTATTTGAAATAAAAAAGTGTTTATGTTGTTTATTATAACTTCTAATAATTTATTATGATTTTTAGAAAATTATCAAGGTAAAGAAAAACTTTAAAGATAAATAGAACCTTAGGTCGCATTTCACGTTGTGAAATTGCAGCAGAAATCAGTAGTGGATGAAAATTGCTATAACTTTTGCTACAAAAGGAATGTTTGAGTGCCATTTGATCTGTTGGAAAGCTTGAAGTCTAGGCTATCCTCTGGAATACATAGACAAAATAGTGATAAAATTCAAGTCAAACCTTTAGTAGATCACACAAACCTTGTTGTCACATCCGCCAAGGGCCAAGTGGTGCTTGATCACCCTTTCTCCAAGAATCTTGATCACCCTTGAACTCTCTCTCCCACACTCTTTTATAAGCAGAATGGATAAAAGAAATGTGATTCACTAGGCCTCCAACAACAAGTTGGGAGCAGAAATCCAATATGAGATACAAAGAGAGGGGAGAAGAGACTAAATAGAAGTGACCTAACTCTCCCAACCATAGGATGTAATTCCAAGGGATTGGATGGCTAAGATTTCTTGATTTCCAACCTGGACTCACGTGCCCTCCTTCTCATATCTCATAATAGACCATTCAAATTCAAATTCTGGGTTAGTTCCACAACTCTTGCCTTTAGTTGACCTGGTCTTTAAGGAGGTTTGAATGGAGTTCTAAAATGGGCCTCTTGTGCATTGGTCCTCCTCTCACTATCGATTTGATTTCTAATTTCCTCCCATTTTTATCTCAAATTCACCATTATATTTACCTAAGTCCTGTTTGTCAAATAAAACACCAAGAAGATGCGAGAAATCCACTTGACTCTAAAGAGTCAAGTGGGGGTAGTCTAAAAAATCAATAAAATATATAAAAATAGAACTTAGGAAAATAAATCATAAATCGATCATTTTATCCTTAAATGGTGAACAATGCTAGTGAAAATTTAAAAATATTTGGTAAAAATTAAGTATAAAAGTAAGGAATATATGGAGCAAGGACCAGAAAATAGAGAGATTTTTTGACTCACATTCTGAACCCCGCAAATACAAAAGTGATACACCATTATTTGGGTTAAATAAGTCATTTTAAGCTCAGATTTATGCAACAATACAAATTTTTCCTTTGAATAGTGTTAGTAAGGGTCGAAACCAAAAGGAGCAGGTAATGAGAGTAAATTGCATTTCATATGAGGAAATGGATCTTAAGACAGTCTACATCAGTATGATAAATGTTTTGGCTTCTTTCTGTATCCTTAATAAGGAAAATCAATGTTTAAGTAGAGGGTATCTGACAAATTTAGTTTGATGCATGCACTTCTACACTTTTGAGGTCATCTTGAGTTTATCATGCCCATATCAAATTTACTTTAATGTTCCATTACATTTGATGCATTGATTGTGGTCAGTCATCTTAATACTTTAATACCTATAGTTTTATATTAAACATTCTATCTAACAACCTGGTTCAATTCAAGCAAAGTGACTTTTTGAGAATTAATCAATGATTATTGATTATAGGAATATAAGAATTCAGATGTACCTTAGTTTGAATCCTTTTCCTTCTTTAAACTTTCTTGGACTTTATATTTTATCTGATATTGATTCTTTATGTTTCAAATATTTATAATGAGTCAAAAAGTTAAACATAAAGACAAGTAATGTTACAAAATTAGATTTTATTCATTTTTGTGAAAATTACCTCGTCCTTTTTTCTTGTTTTATCCCCCTTTATTAGTATTTTTCTTAAGTATTATCATATAAAACATGTGATTAATGTAATTTTAAATTTTATTCAGATACCAATGTATTCAAAGGATATCAAATATTACAAGAAGAATAAAATTATGTGTTATTTTTGTGCACAATTAAAGTTGGATTTTTTCTTAGATGCAGCTGATAAGTCCATTTTAGCGGTAATAATCAATCATTGATTTAAATATCATTTTTTAATATTATTTATCAGATCAATTTAACCGGAAAATTGCATTTACAGAGATAGTCAAGGGTTGAACCCCAAGGTAAATGCTGAACTTTCTAAAAGATGGTAGGAGTTAGGTAGAATAACATAATAACTCAGTTGAAATGAAAGGAATGAAGGTAGTCACAAGAACAAGATGATACTAATCTTCTTTTAAAAAACAGGATATTTAGGATCCAAGAAGAGATTCATGTGTGGTAAAATGATGTGCAAATGAAATTTAAACACTGAAAATAGTATCCTAAAGCGCCTTTCCAAAATTATTTTCTATGTGATGAAAGTCTTCCTCTTACTACACTTGTGTAGTTCATTCAGTAATGAGCTTTTATAATTCTCCCAGGCTAGGCATATTGCAACCAACTTGATCAATCAACTCAAACAAGTTGAAACTAAATAGAAATTAAATTCTGGAGATAGTTTAATCATCAGATTTTTCCCTGCCACCACATCTCTTTTTTTTTTGAAATGGCAATAATTGCCGATTATGGCTTTGTTAAGCAAAACACCTTAATCACATATTTTGAGAACAGTTGACACATGCCATCATTTGGGAAAAATGAATCCAACCCCACTAAAAATCATGACAGGGAGAGATTACTTATAGATAAACCCCACAGAAATTTATAAAGCCTTTACATAAACGGAAGCGAGTATATTATCACTAGAAAATTGATTCATTATAAATCTGATGTGAAAAAAATGCAAAATCACCATAACATGTATAAAATTTCACTTAAAAGTTATATAATTTTTTAAAACAAATTTGATCAGTATAAGCCATGATATGTACATAAATGATCATTTTAGTACACCATATACAAGAAATTTATAATTTTATCCAATAATGAGGATGTTATTAAGGTCTTAGCATCCTCTTCAATAAATATATTTTCTTGAACCTTAGGAATGTGCAATTTAATTAGTAATTTTTAGTTTTTCAACACCCCATGAGTTTAATTGATCCTTTAGATCATTTTTGAGAGAATATCTTAAGTGGAGAACTGTTTCACCAGAGAGGAAATAAGGCAACAAAAAACTGACTTTTCTACATGGTATATCATTGAAATTTTAATGAATCCTATAATAAAACATAATCGACATTACCAATATGGAGTTATTTATACAAATACCATATGTGAACTCATTAGTTGCCTGATGGAAATAAAATTTTGGTCAAATATATATTATACCAAATTCATCCCCCAAATATTTGATTCAATAACCTCAAGGATGGAACTAATAACAGATAGATAATACCGTCATATTTATGCAAGATACTAGGTACTAATCCATTGTATTTTATTTGAAATAATAGCTCTCTATATTGAAAGATATCTTGAAATTTCACAGACATGTTTCCATGTTTAAAATGATCAAAGCTGCTTGAGTAAAGGTGTGACACTAAAAAACATATTTGAAGATATTTGTTAAGATTTAGTGTTCACAAGTCAGCATGTGGAGTACGTAAATATCCAAATTACACAAGAAACCCATTTGCCAATACCCACAACACCAAGTAGATACACACAAAGAAGATATAGTGCCAAGTTGCTAATGAGGCCTCAACTGCTAGCAGCAGTTTCACATCCCCCTTAGATTGTTCGATGCATGGAAGAGGCACCCTAGTAGTCCTACTTGAATATCATCATAGAAGCTCTACAATGTAGGTATTAATTATGTAGGACATCGTGGACGTTTACCTCCAATGCTAGATGTGATCTTCAAATTGTGAGCACCGTCATAATGAAATATGATGTTGCGGGGTTGTCGGCTCGTATTACAGCACAAGAGGAAGGAACACAATGATGCACAAAGATGATATGAATGCAAGTGTAAAATACTCGTTGACGAGAGATAAGGCAACTGTTGAACCAACACAATTATTTCACTAGTGTTCCGATCGGAGAATTATCAAGTTCAGACTCTCAATGACCCATCAAACTAACTAGATACCTAAGACGCAAGGAGCTTGATAGCCCAAGGCGTCCACAGCTTTCGTTATCAGATGACTAGCCTTCTACCGCAAGAATATCCGAACTCTCGACATAGGTGGCTATCCTTTATGATTCGAACTTTAAACACTGCAGAGGAAAAGATAGAGGATGGCAGCACTGAAGAACGTAATAATAATGATAAGGGAGGGAAAGATGAATGGAACCTGGTGTAGGCGAGGTGGTGACATTCAATCCACGATGATTATCCACGATCATGAGCAGCAAAGGGCTCCGTGGAGCAAGGAGGCTTGTGGTGAGCTCGGAGAAGCACGTGTGATATTCGCAAAGTGTTGAGTAGGGGCATACGATAGCGGTGTGGACGATCTTGGGTGCACCAACCCAAAACACGCGAGGGGACAAGTGGCGCATGTAAGGCATGTGCAAGCACAGGTGCACGGTGAATGGACAGGCAGGCACGGCACGTGGGACTCGGGTGCACAGGCACGGGCGCACGAACACGGGCACGTGGGCGCACAAGCGTAGGCGCATGCGCACGAGCGCGGGCGTGCAGGGCGCGAGCGCACGGGCGGGGCCGCAGGGGCAAGTATGTGGGCTGTCGGTGCGGGCGCGCTGGGCACAGGCTTAGGCACAGGGGCGCGAGCACACCAGGCGTGTGCGCGCGGAGTGCAAGCATGGAGGCGCGGAGCATGGCGTGCAGGGAGGGCGCTCGAAGCACGCGGACGGTAGCGGTGATGGCAGCGGTAGTGACAGCGGCGGAGGCAACAGCGGTGATGGCGGGGTAACGATAGCAGCGATGACAGTGGTGGCAACAGCAGCGATCACAGCGTTAAAGGCGGCATGATAATGGTGGCAGTCCAAGAAGCAAGGTTTTCTTGAACGAGAACCCTTTCAAGAACTCAACTTCCTGAAGAAATCCAAGAACATGCGACTGTTGAGGGATATCGTCAGTGACAATTCTTCCAAGTAGTGATCTTGACGTGGGAAGACAGACCTGTGAACGAGGGATCCAGGATCTTGACTCGTAGTAAACTATGATAACCTGCAAACAATAGCTGATAAAGTGTTAATTTTATCATATTTTTGGGCTTTTGATGCTTAAAAACATTATTTTGAAGGCATGTTATCATGATTTTAGGTTAAAAGAAGCATTTCCTTAAATTTCAAGTTAAATAACACATTTGATAAATAATTAGGTCAATATATACATTTTCAACGTTTTTAAAATGAATGTTAAAAGTAAGTAAATGTTTTAATTGACCTATTTATATTTATAAAAAAGAAATTAAACAATAAAACTTATTTTAGAATCCATAAAGTATTTTTCTACGTATTAATGAATGGGTTTTAGGATTTATTTCAATTTTTTTTCAATAAATAATCATTTTTCTTATAAAAATGACCCTTATTGGGCTAGTTTAAGCACTAATGGCGTTGGTGAGTGGCGCAGAGCACAGATGAATGGAGTGAGCCAATCAGAAGGTGAGATTATGCTTTTGGTGCGCCACACGCACGTACACAACTCCGTGCGTATGGCGCACCACACCGAGGTAAGCTCCGCCAATGAAATGTGTCCTAACTCGCTGCGTGCGACACAACGAGTTAAGTCGCACAAAGCTTGCGTGGACCAATGGGATGGCAGATAGCCATGGTCCACGCAAGCCACACTCATACGAAGCGCGGGTACACACCGCCGTGTGTGCGAAGGGCGACGAGTGTGTGGCACCACGTGGCCAAAATTTTGTGGTGTCATGCACACTGCATACAAAACGATACGGACGGGAGTAGTAACTCAATTGAAAGAATAAGTTCTTCTGATTCCGATTTCAATCATTTTAAGTCGTCAATTGACTTTGCTTTTAATTCAATTAGTACTCCTTGAGATCAGACTAACCATTTTGAATGACATCTTGGGTTAACTAGTTAATTCTAGTCCTTTTTTTTGGATTAGCAAATCATATTCACGATTTGCTAATTTAGGACATCTTTGCAATTTTGAATTAATCAGGATAAAATAAAAATTAAATAAAAAATATCTTCTTAACATTCTAAATCCATGAGAAATAAATCAAATAAAAATACAAAAAACTAGAAATTATTACCTTAGGGTTTCTAGTCGTGAGAAATTTGGATAAATCCTTATAAAAAGATTGGTAATAAAAATTGATCTCAATTTTCTTCTCCAATTAATTTTTAATTCACTAAAAAACCAAAAACATAATTCAAACTGAATTAAGTTCTTGGCTTAAATAAATAAGGAACTCTAGTGATAGGTGTTGATTTGGAGCTTAATGATTTAAGCAATTTAATAAAAAGTAATGCTAAAATTTTTAAAAGCTAAGATCATCTGAGCACTCAAATAATCTAGTTAGGGGATTAGTTAGTAATTTTGGTCAGGAATTTCTAACTAATCATAAAATCTGTTAACTCTGAGTAAAATTTTTTTATCTGTTAAACCTAGAGTGCTACTACCTAATCCAATAAAAATTGAATTTCCCTATCGCCTCCCTAGGGTTCGACCCCTTATGCATTAAGGGATAAACAAATTTTAGTGATTAAGTTCGAAAAACCCTAAAATAATGACATATAAGCATGCATTTTTGAGCTCTGATACCAATATTGATGGAGGACCATCCCGGAGACGGCACGACAGGACGACATCAGCCACGCTGAGCAGTCGCGTCGATGCTCGCCACCCAGGGTTCAAGTACCTCGCGTAAGCATCTCTATCTTCCCTTGTGTTTGTTTATGTTTTGCTTGTGTCTTTGGATTTCATGGACTGGGCCAATGTTGGGCCTCGCCTTTTATCTTTTACTTTTGAAATTTTAGTTTTATTTTCAAATTGTAAGGAGAGGCCGAACCACGTCTCGCGACGGTTTGTCCTCTTCCCACAATCACTTGGCACCTATCCTCATTATATAAGGGGATAGCATGCCCAAGGAACATTTGAGTCATTTGTTGAAAGAATTTTACAACTCTTGTCTCCACCTATCGTAGTGAGTAGAGTAGAGGGAATTGGCTATTCCCGCCCACGTTGAGACCACTCCATGGAGTAGATCCCGCGTCCCCCACGTCGACACCACTCCGTGGGAACGCGTTCAACGTCCACGTCGAGATCACTCCGAAGAAGCTAAAAGATTCAAGAATTCCTCCCTTCTTGAAGCCAAGAAGCCCTCCGTCGAGATCACTCCGAAGGGTCTCAAGGGTTCAAGTAATCGTCACCAAGGGAGAAGCATCGTCAACCGTCACCGTCGAGATCACTCCGGGTACGCGTCACCATTGTTCCTCCCCAAGATTTCACCAACCTCCTCCAAGAACGCCCTCTCCTTGGGAATCTTTGGTTGTTAGTCCCCAAGAAATGTCCAAGAAACCTCTTCTTGGAGGTTATCATCCCTGGCGCTGCCGTCGTCCGCCGCCACCATCGACCTCCAAGATCCATCCAAGAAGATCAAGAAACGCCCCTCTATCACAGACTTCTTGGGTGGTTATTTTCAAGAACCCTCTTCTTGGAGGCTATCGTCCCCGCCGCCGCCATCGCCATCCACCAAGAACCACCAAGATTTCAAGAAACCACCACCCTCTTGGCGTTCTTGATCAACTACCGCTCATGAACCCCAAGGTTTCAAGAAACCACCACCTTCTTGGCATTCTTCATCTACTACCACTCAAGAACGATCAAGGCTTCAAGAAATCGTCACCTTCTTGGCGTTCCTGATCAACTACTGCACAAGAAATTCAAGAATCGACACGAGCCACCATCCAGAGGCATTCTTGGGGTGATTACAAGCCAAGAACCCCATCCTCCGCCCTCATTGTGCCTCACACACACGGAATCTCCCATCGCCTTTGACTACGTTGAGACACCATTTCCCACTTCGTGGACTATCGACATACAAGGTACCCTCTCGTCTCCCCTCTATCATTCCCAGTATTATTACCGCCTTCAATGTCGTCTTCCCCTATCTCGTCCGCTGCCCTCTTTCAATATAATCTACGGATAGGGTTAGCCACATTCGTCGAGAGATAGGATCTTATTTTTGTGGTTGAAAGGATATTCGTTGATTTGAACGCCGAACATCTTAGGGCTGTCACATGCCCCTTACCTCGTAGTCGTCTAGTCGGTCAAGAGGGTCATTGGGAGTTTGATCTAGGGTCAATATCTTCCCCTTGATTGGCGAGGTCTTCTTCCCTGCTTGTAAATGATCGAGTCTTGCTCATTCGACGTTTTCTTGATCATCATATATTCATATCATTCACGGAATTATTCATCGAATTCTTGTGGCGTAATACGGGCCGATCGTATTACATCAAATATGATGCAACACGGACGGCCGGGATCCACTGCGCGCGTTGCAACACAGGGTGGAAGACGGACAACGTGAATAATTCAAAGTTTAATGTGATGATGCAACACTTTTATGAAAATAACGAGAAGTAAAACGGAAACGCTGATGTACGATGAGCGCCCTGGATGAATTCCCGTTCGGGTCACGAACAATCCGAGTACTGACGAGTAGGCAGTCATCGGTCTCTAACATCGTCAGAGTGGTGACGATCAGGGGGTTGTCGTCGATCTCTAACATCGCCCTAGTAATGACGGTCAGCGGCCAGTCGTCGATATCTATCATCATCATAGTAGCGACGACCGGGCTGTGAACTATACTGTTCATGCCTCCGTAAAAAAGCTATAACTATAATCGGATACCGGGTAATAAGGTGTTCCTAACCATGGGATTCAAAGCGTGCAAATGTAACGTGCAATGAATTTCAAGATATGAAATGGCATGTAAATGCGGGAGCGAGACGGCGTCGATGGTGCTAAACACAGAGGTTTAGCACGACCGAGCTCTGATACCAATATGATGCAACACGGACGGCCGGGATCAACGGCGCGCGTTGCAACACAAGGTGGAAGACGGACAACGAGAATAATTCAAAGTTTAATGTGATGATGCAACACTTATATGAAAACAACGAGAAGTAAAACGGAACAGCTGATGTACGACGAGCACCCTGGAAGAATTATCATTTGGGTCACGAACGATCCGACTCCCAATGACCCGATAGATCAGTCAAGGAACGCCGACGGGTTGGGTAACCTCTGACTCGACTATCGTCTCGGAAACAGGCTATTAGCAAGAGAGAGCGAATGGAAGTGGCTACCCCAAACCCGACACTCGAAGGAGGGCAAACGGCGAGACTTGATAGGGGAGCACGAGGAATAATATTTCAAGAAAGAATATACGCAAGTGGAGGGGTGAGCGTTGTGACCTGCGGACTAAAGTCCGGGAGTCGCGGTGGTCGTAGCCGTGTTTGTATTGGCGGGACGAACCGTAGAGGCGAGTCGGTGGACGGGCCGAGCCGATAGACAGGGGACGACGGGGTGGTTGACAACACTCAGGCGATGAACAGCCAGGCGGGAGCAACCCTCGGGTGGATACGGTCAGCCAAGGCCAGCGGCGGTTGCAACGAACAGCAACCATGTCAGTGACGACAAGCGGCGAGCGTCAGCTGTTGAGGAGCAGCAGCGGAGCTAGTGGCGGCAGCACAAGGTGGGCCTCCGCAGTGGCAGCGCCGAGCGAGGGGCACCGGCAACCACGACCGCAACGGTGGCGGGGACGGGCAAGCGGTGGTGCTGGCGGCGGCGACCGAAGGCAGGCGGTGGGAGGGGGCGGTTTGCGTCGCACCGGCGGCGGAATATGGACTGTCGCTTCCAGCAGTCGGGCAGTCGGAGGTGTCACGAGGATGCGGACGGGTTGGGGGAGGGGAAAGGGGGAACCAGGCGTCGGCGGCGGTAGCGTTCGGTAAGATGACGACGGCGTTGTGCGGCCGGGCGGCGGCGGCGAAGGCGACGGCGCCGGTTTGTCGGGCGGCTCTAGGTCGTCGCAGACGGGAATGGATGAGCTTGCCCCTCTAGTGGCTAAAATTTACGGAGGAATGCCATTACTAATTTCCGAGTTGACTCAGGCCGACCGAGTCACGACTCGGTTGCGAATCGGGCCGAGTCGAACCCGGTCGTCGTGCTGAGTCAACTCAGCCCCAGCTCGTTCGTCGCCTCTGTCCCGATGGGGACGTTCGTCGACGGCGCCTGTGAGACCCCGATGTTCTCCGGCGAAGATCAGCGTCTGGGCTGTCTGAGCCGACGGTCCAGGGGCGTGCCGCGCGTCGCGGTGTCGCAGGGGAGATTGAGTGCGGGTCGAGCGAGGTCAAGCGTGAGGCGAGCGGGAACACGTCGGGACGCCTCGCAGGGGAAGGCCGGGCTGGTCAGGCACGTGGAGGCGGGTCCGAGGCGGGTCCGAGGCGGTGGGCGACAGCGGCCTCCTCCTCTCAAAACCTGCCTAGCTTCCCTGAAGTGGTTCCTCTCCCACGATCTGCAAACGAGCTCAAGTCTAGGGGAAATTAAAAATGCATAAAAGAAAGAACTCGTCGGGAGGACCGCGTCAGGCTGTATACTTGAATGCGGGGTCCTTCTCATCGGCTCGGGCTTCATGGCGTGGTCGTTGGCGTGCTGCCGCGGGTTGACCTTGTGTTTCGGCTCGCAGATGGGCCCCCATCACAATCTCTTTAAGAATGGAATAATAATCTAAAGAAAAGAAACATTCAATTTGTCCAAATGACATCCTGTCTTCCCTTAGATATGCCTTCCCTTTATATAGGGAGGAAGGCTGCCAAGTGGTCGACAATGACAGGAGAAACCGTCGCGAGACAACATCTCCCTTGACGTGCATTACACTGACGCAAGAAAGAAAATTAACGGACAAGGCACAAAACACAATGGCCCGGTCCGGTTACTGAAAATAAAATGCGACACTTACGGATAGGAGTTAGGCCGGAGACTTGAAGCTGGAATCTCCAACATCAGCTCTAGCAGCTCGACGCGGTTGAACTCGTCTCGTGTTGATGTCATCGCAATGGTCCCCCATCACGTCATATATAAGGTGCATTGTGTGGAAATAGCTGGCATGTCAAGGCTCATAATGCAATGTCTGTGCCATGCATCCCTAGGGAAGTACAACAGGGAGTGAATGGAGAACAGCTGTCAAAGTGGACTATGTGGTTGGCTCATAGCTGGTGAGGGATATTAGTGAGTTCAAACCTACAATGCATGATGTCCTTCAAAAGACGCTACAGACACCACTAGGAGCAAGCACCTGCATGGAGGATATGAAATACACTGCGAGTGAAATTATGTGACATATATAATGAAGGTTGTGTTCGTTGCAAAGGAGTAACCCATCATGTATCACGAGAGCCTCTCTTTTTGTGTTAGTCTGAATCCCCTAAAATTAGAAACAATCAAAGATGATAATCCCTATCCGATCTAGCAAGATGACACCTCCATTAGTGGAGCCCATATTTTCTTACACCAAAATATTGACCTGAATGCACATTAAAACATTCAATGTGAAATTGGACGTCATCAAAGGCATCGTTCGACGGGTAAATTCTTTAGGTGAATGTGACTACGTGATGCAAATGACCCAGGAAGAATGTACGTGCAGGGCCAACGAGTGGGGTTTCACCGAGTCCAAGCTCCAAGGCGGGCAACCGATGATGATGCTATGACCTTCTGATCCTCGTCGGAGCGATGATGGTGACTATGGTGCCGAATGAAATAATTCTGTAGGGGCTCGCACGTAACAAATGCGCTCGACCCGTACCTATGAATTCGCTCAAAATTGTTTTAGTGTTTTCTCAATAAATTTCTCTCACCTAAACTAACCCGAGCACTGTGGCGTGCAGATGAAAATATATTGTAGAAAGTAATTTAAGGGATGAGCAAGGGGAACGACGTACCTCGTCGGTGACGGCATTCGTCGTTGGTGTCTTCGTCATGCTGGGACCGGTGCGGGGAGGAATAATGGAGGAGTGCTGTCGATGGGCACGGCTTTTCTTGACTGGCTGCGGTGACGCAATGCAGGAGCAAGCGATCAGAGGTCAGAGGCGAGTGGAAGGACGTACGGAGCGTGGTGGTGGTGGCACAGAATGCAATGGCAATGGTGCTGCGAGGCGGCCACCACGTCGCAAGTGGTGTGGTCGATGTGCGAGCATGTTGCAGACAATTGGGAGAACTGGCAGTTCTCAGTGATGTGGCAATATGATGTAGGCATCAACGCGTTGATAAGCAGCAAGGCCGTGGGCGGTCTCGATGTAGACGCACGACTGATGCAATGGTAGAGGGACAACGTCCTCGGCCGGGTGGCACCCACGTCCACAACATTGGCGATGCGGTGCTAACGTTTCATCGGCAAGGCTGAGGAGCAGACGTGAGGGCGTGGGTGTGACCGCGGCGGCGTCACGTAATGAGTGTGTGAACCTACAGTCGGATAAGGTACAACACAGTGTGGCATTGCATACAACACGAAGATATTCACAACGGCAGCACGGGCAGAGTGGTGCGGGTGACACTCTTCGTGTCGAAAGAGTGCTTGGTGAGGCACTGGCGTAGGTGCGTAGTGCAATAAGTTCGTCGTGCAAAGATGAGGCCACGCAGGTCGATGTAGTCCCACGAGAGACACGGTGCTCCGCTTGTCAAATGCTCATGCAGTCAACAATTGTGGGCATCAAACTAATGAGTCGGCGATTAACAGACGGCGCCTTTATCACAGCAACAAGAGAAATCCCGTTGGGCGGTGATTGTATGGCTAGTTGACCATAAGATCGCAACACGTGATACACCCAGGGACCAGCTGACTCACCGTCGAGGAAACGCGAGCAGGTCTTATCGCCGAGAAATATTGCAATCTGGGATGTCGGCAGAGGTTGTCGTCGGCGAGTGGAACATCGATCGTCGCATGCTTGCAACAATCGCTAGTGGAACACCTGATACACTCGGGGATGACCGTTCACGCTGTCACCATGCAATGACCTATCGCCCAAAGTGCAGGAAATGGGTTTCCAGATCAAGGACTTTGAATGGAGGACGCCGATGGTGAACGATGTCACGTGGGGGAGGGGAAAAGCGTGCGGCCCGCCCGGGAAGGTCAGAAGCGACACACGGTGACCCCTTAGGATTGGCAATGTCTTCCTCCCCCACTTCCTCTCTTCTTCCTTCTTCTACCCCTACTTCTTCTACCTTCTCTTCTTCCCTTTCTTCTCCTTCCTTTTCTTTGGGTTGAGATCTGGCGACGATAATTGTAACTGCTACGAATGAAATTTCAGATCTGGGATTGAACGTGGTCTCATCATGGCCTTATATAGGGCCATGATGGGCCCTTACATGGAGTTCAAAAAGGAGAGTACAATAAGGATCTCCCCCGTCATTTCCAACACAAATAAGAAACAATGGACAAGATGACGTGAATTTAAAACGATACGAATGACTGAAGACAGGAATCAAGATGGCTGAAAACAAATAACAAAAACACGGAGATACAAACGTGAGCGTGCTCTACCCGGTGTATTTAAACCCGGGCGGCTTCACAGATGCCTTGGCGTGCTAGTCAGGTTGGACACGGATGGCGGTGATGCTGATGTTGACGAAGACCGCTTCGATGACACATTGTCAATGACGCTTGGGTGCGCTCCATCACAATACCACTCGGAGTTCTAAATAATATTTTTTATTTTTATATGGAATATCATTTAAGACCATTATTATTTTTAATTTTGAACTAATAAGTCACTCAAATGTGTGAGAAGTCATTCATATTTTCACAACCATGTGATATACGCTGGATGCCTTCAAAATGAGCCTTTTTAGCAAGATTAGATGTACTTAATAAAAAATTATAATTGTAACTGGAGATATCTCTCCAAAAATACATATTCTGATTATGAGTGAAATATTATATAACCTTTAAACCAAAGTATGGTTAGTGTCTTCTGATTTTCAATCAAGGTGCCACAAAATATTTCAAGGATTTGTCTAGTGCAACTAATTTTATAAAGAATATCTAGTATGTGTTCAAAACAAGACTAAACATGTTTTCTTGTTTTCTGTGTTTTTGGCCTCTTTAAATTCATTTCCCACTGTTTTATTAGGGAATTAACCTCAAATACGATTGGTATAACTTTATAAGTATTACATTGCATTGATTTTTGAATTAGTTATGTTTAGATATTATTCATTGAAACATATTATTTTATCGTTTGAGGGGTAAAATTGAGTTTCTATAATGGAATTTAAAAAATATGAAGTTAGGAAAAAACAAATTTAGAGAATGACTAGGAGGATATCAAGATTTCCCAAGTTATTATTAACTTGACTTTTGGTCTGCGCTGACTTCCAAATACTTGTTATTTCATGGAGAAATTGTTAAAAATATTTATTTACCATGTCTGGTTTCTCACTATTATTAGTTTTCACCACATTCACATTTTGATGTACTTGTTAAGTGAATCGGTTCATAAATATTACTATCAGTATTGTGGTATGAACTACAAGATGACTTCTAGTTGTGGTGTCTACATGACCATCAAAAAGGTTTTCCAGTGAAATATAAATGAGAAACCTAAATGAACCTTGAAAAAGAGATGTTCAAATCACATTTGCGCGGATGGGATCCATGGTTTCTTGGTTCATTTAGAGAAATGTGTTGAATTTCTCAAGTGTCGAGGCTTGACACATGTCTGCAAGTTTCTGGACATGTCAAATCTCTTACATCACTATGATCTCTCTCAATCATCCACCAGTGTCACTTTGACATTTTGATTACATTGGAGGTAATGACATTAAAGGAAAAAATGGATACTAAGGACGAATACCTGAATAATTTTGGCTTCCATGATTTAATTTTGGGATTTCTCCTTTTTATAATCTGATATGAATCTTTCTAAAGTACACAAGAGAAGAAATAAATCAATATTGAAAAATGACAGTTATGACAGTTATGATGGCCAATCATTAGAATCTTTTTGGGCATCTAATCAGCATAACAATCCATTTGAAGCATCTGAAGAATCCAAAGGAGGCGTCCAACAGACATCTCCTTTGGATATGTTCGAAGAAGACAACTGAAGCATAACTGTTTAAATTAGGATAGTATAAATATGTGTAGATATGTATGTATTGGGTAGGAAAAAGTCTCTCAAGAAGAAGTGGTAGAATTTTCTAAGGCTCTTAAGTCAACCTTAAGAGATTGGGGGAGGCGAGAGGCCGTCTTGTAAGATAGCTCTGGTAACCAGGGTTCGTGTACTTGTACTCTGAATTGTATTATATATATTGAAGTTTGTCCACTTGCTTAGTTCAAATTATATCATTCAGAGAAGACTATCGTAATCCATAGGACTTTTTCCTAAAAGTTATAAATGTATAATATATCCTCTAATGACCAGAGTACCATTAATGTGTCACCCTCAAGAAACACATATAAGTCTAGATACTGAGTGATAGTGTCCAATTTTCCTATGTTTATGCATGAAACTTCATGAAGTTTTAGGTATAATTTATGAATTTATATTTCATATTATCATATTTTTATTTATTGTTTGATAAAACTTATAATATCCAATAAGACACTTAGTTGGAACCAATTTAATACAATCCAAACTTTGAATTGTTTTTTAGTATAAAAATTCACGAGATCACTCCCTCACTCTAAGCCAACAGGTAGGTGGATGGCATTATTGCCCAATTCTGCTGATGCTGCTAATAGAACAGTCGTGGTCTATTGCTGGCAGTTGCAGCCACCCTAGCACCATAATCCAAGCCAAATGGAATTCAAAATAAATTTTTTGATGTCATATCGAAGAGTTTGAAATTCTAATCAATCAAAAGCATAATATATATAGCCAGATGCTGATACAAATGTCGGGTTTTGGGGATTTTCTTGCTTTACAGACATCATATTTTAAGAAAAATAGGATATGAATTTAGAATTAATCTATAAATTTTAGATGATCACATTGAATTTAGTAGATCTGATTGCACTCTCAGTTTGCTCCCATGAAGGTTTTCGTAAATATTTCTACATGTATTTGCATGATCTTTGGAGTGATGGATCACGTCTTCGTACCATACAATATACTTTGGACAGGGAGGCTTTGTGAAGGATAAAAGACATGGAACACTTACATTTATCTGGGATGGGCCCCTCTATTTACAAATAATTATTAAATTTTTTGCCAAATGCCCATACAAATGAAGAATGCCCATCAATATTTAGGGATATTAGGCCTGTGATTCTAGGCCCATCTATCAATCTAGCTCATACATTAGTTGTCTAGTATTATTGATTGACCAAATATATTAACTAAGTCAGCATATAGTATGTTGTGAAGCACCAATTTCAACCAATTTAATGGTTGAATTTTTAGTTCTAGCATACCAGGCTACACCTCATAGTCCGGAAGATAAATAGTAAATGATTTTTTTTGTAAAACCTTTACCTTTATATGTTACCATATTTATAGAATATGTTATCCACATGAGACTACTGAATTACTTAGGTTATAATTAACCATCAAATAATAATCTATTGATTAAATTAGTACTCATGTGTAACATGGATCATTAGAGAACACTTTCTCTGATATTTATGCTATCATGGCCATAGATTTATACAATTTCATCCTCAAATGAGTATCTTAATATTTATTTTGATGAACTTTAACATTATATGAAACTATAACGATCACATAATATAAATCAACCATATCATTTGTTTGACTCATTTAAGTACCACTCATCTTAAATTATGACAGATGATGTATATCATTGTAATATTTGTACTCAGAGTATTTAAAAATAAATGGTTATTTGAGAAACATACTATGTATTAATCCATGGCATTTGAATTCAAAAAATAAATTCATTATTTTAAGCCATCTTGAATTTTCATTTACATGCTTTCATATGTCTTGAAAATTCAGAAAATGGTTTATAGTAGACTATATAAGGTTCATATGTCCATTGAGGAAATTGGCCTATTGATATTGACTTGATTACTCATAATAACATAAAACAAGACTTCAGCTTATAAGTAATATGTTATTATTGTTCTTGAAAATCTAAATACATATGAATTTTTAATAACTATTAGTTTCAATTATAAAATAATTATTCAATGAAATTTCTTAAAAATTATTCAATTCATTGCATCGCTGAAAGACATACAGAATTTTTGTCACATAAGTGTTCTCATGCATGGATTTTACAGAACTACTCAATATGTATTTATATATTTAGATAAAATCATTCAGTACCTTTTTCCGTTCCAAATGTAAATCTGTATAACCTTCAACATTCAGTGATTTTCATTTCTTCATTTTAAAAATAAAATATTTGGTTCACATTTTTTCGGTCAATGTGTCTTAAAAACGTTTCAAGTTATTTAAGTGCAGTTTCTTTTTGTAAATATGAGTACAAGTAAGAAAAAAGAGAAACCAGATTCATATATTTTACTAGGTTTTCAAAACAATAAATATTAGTACCATTAAGAAAGATGTTAGGCACACTAAATTATTATGGAATTAACCTCAAATCAAATTATTATATTTTTATTTACCAGTGTTATATATTATACGTTAAGTTTTTTCTTTTTCTTATATTGTTCCTTATAACATATTGTCTCTTCGGGGACATCCGATAAAATTGGAACGATACAGAGACGATTAGCATGGGCCCTACGCAAGGATGACACGCACAAATCGAGAAATTGTCCTTATAACATATTACTTTGGCTTATGAAACTAGTGAAATTTAATTTCATGTTATTATTTTGAAAACAATGAAGAGAAAAAAAGTTGAAGGTTACTGATATCGGCGGCCGGTGTCCTGATTCACCATTATTATAACATAAATAAATGAAATTTATAATAGATCTTCACTATCCTTGAGTGGGAATCAAATCCACTATTATTTTTGTTCCTCAAATCATTCCTCTTGAGTTGTTCAAGTTTCCTGCATCTAGATATATCTGCATAATCCTTGACAGATCAAATCTTCTTCTCCGTTATACCATCTTATACTGCATAAAAATTACAACTGATCGGGGAAGGATCTCCTTATTGTTCATCCCATATAAAGAAGGTGGGATGCCCAATTGAGAGAAGGGAGGAGAAGGATCAGTCTCCAAGGATTTTTTAATTGGACAATTTGATTCAGGGCTTTCTACATTTTTTACCTAACACTGTTTTTTCATGACAACAATACTATGAAAACCAGTAAACCATTGGTGTGTGACAATCAATGCCCCTTTTACTAGCTATTCTTTTTCTAAACGAGTGTGGGAGAGATTTTATGCTATCATTATGTATTCATTAATGATCAAATTGAAAGTTACACTCTCATGACCTGGTCATTGTGGATTCGGGCCATACTTTCCCAAACTAAGCATGCAAAAACTTATAAACATTGTTGCATAAATGACTTATTAACAAAAAATATGGATTATCAGTTACCACAACTCCATTTATGTTATCTTTTCACTAACTAAGAAAGAAAAATTGATTAGGGAAGTGATATGGGACAAGAAGTGTTTCTAAATGTTTGGTTTAACACAAACATTCTATTGAATCTAGAAAATAGTGAAAAATATTTTCATACTAAATTTATGGACAAAGTGATATATTCTCCTTCAGAAAACTTCCCCATTGTGATCCTCAGTGCTTTCCCTAATATATAATAATTTGTAATATACTACAGAATTAATGAATGACTCAAAGTGATGTCGGACGTCGTCAAAGGCGACGCCCGACGGGTAAAATCACGAGGTAAATGTAACTACGTGATGCAGTGCAATCTAGGGAAATGTATGTGCATGCTCTGACTCGTGAAGATTCACCGAATTCCAAGCTCCAAAGCAGACGATCGGTGACGATGACGGTGACCTTCTGACCCACGTCGAAGTGACGATGCCGACTACGGCGTTGAACAGAACAAGGCCGTAGGGCTTGCACGTAATGGATTGGCTCGGCCTGTACCTAGGGGACACTCAGATATGTAGTTTTCTCGACACCTTTCTCTCACCTAAACTAACCCGAGCGCGGTGGAGTGCAGTAAAAAATATACTAAAAGACATAATATAACTTGACAAGCAAGGGGAAATGGCGTACCTTGTAGGTGGTGACACTCATCATTGAGGTTTGTTTGACGAAGAAAGACCGTCTCGAGAGTGTAATGGTCGCAGGTCAAGGCGAGGACCGACGTTGAGTGAGGCGCAGGTATGCGGCTAGTGACATGCAACAAGTACTCCAAGCACACAGACTGCAGCTCGTGTCTAGCTTGCGGGCGCGTGAGTGGCAGAAAACTTGTGGACGCACAGGCTGAGATCAGAGGCGGGCACACAGTCGTGTCTGGGGTCAGGCACATCAGCAATGAATGTTTGCTGGTTTGCAGGCACGGGCAGGAGACTAGACGCGGCACGCGAGCGATGGTCAAGAGAGACCGCACGGATGGAGCTCGATAGTTGGCACGAGGCGTTAGCAGGTGGAGGGTTCACTAAGGTAGCGGCCCAGCTTGAGCAGCTTGGCGTGAATATCAATGACGTGGCTGTTGGGACAGATTGATCGTTCAACAAGTCTTCCAACGGTGGAGCATCTCCTATGGAAACTTGGGCAGCGGAACGTGTCTGGAAGACTCTGGGCGACACGCGTGCGAGGTGCAACAAACGAATTGAGATGCGGCGATGGTGATGAAACTGCAGAGGGCGTGGGCGGGGTTCTTCCACCAAGCAGAAGACCAAAACTTGTCGCACGCGCGATGTTAGTCCGGTCGAGAGGAGAGGTCTATCGACCGTACGTCATCGGCAAGAAACAAGCCAAAAATAGCCGACCATCTGATCAGACCAGACCGGTGAAGTGAGAGCAAGCCGCGGGAGCGTAGGGGCTTGTACGGTGTGCCACGCCGTGCTGCGTGAACTTCTTGCGGTGATGGTCGTGAGATGAACACCCGCGGCAGTTGACCAGATGCTGGGGGAAATATTGATTTGTCACTCAGGCTTCTTATGGCAAGGATTGTTGCTGGGAACACTCGTGATGAGTCGTCCGAATGTGGTAGAGGCCTTTAGACGTTACTTGGGCTTCTTGTAGCGAGGAATGACGTGGGGTCAATCGCAAATGGGTTGACTCGCGGTGGTATGAAGCGGGGACGCCTCCTTCCTGTCCTTCTTCTCACTTACGCCTCCTTTCCTCTCCCTTCTCCTTCCTCTTTTTCCCTTCTTCTTGGGGGTGAGACCTGGACGAAAAATAACTGCCAATACAAATCCAGATCTAAACTAGAACGTGGGGCCATCATGGTCTTATATAGGCCATGATGGGCCCCCTTACAGAGGGTCCAAGAAGGGGAGTCCAATAAGGGACCCCCTCCCTTTTACAATACAAATAACTGACATAGGAAATGAAATGACGAGGCGGACGAAAATGATGATGAAAAGATACCGATACGAATGAAGATGAAAGCATAACGGTGAAAAAACAAACGATGTGCTTGTGGACGTGCTCTACCCGGGGTATTTAAACCATGGTGTCTTCACGGACGCTTTGGCGTGCCGGTCAGGCTGGATTCGGACCGGTGGCAATGCTGGTGATGGCGATGACGTCGGTGATGGCTCCACTGATGATTCGTTGGCATCGTCTGGATGCGCTCCATCACAAAGTCAACCAAATCATTATTAGGAACCTTAACATATCTTGGGTAGGAGTGGAAGCTAACATGGGAACATGGATTTACCCTACT
Source organism: Wolffia australiana (assembly GCF_029677425.1). Classification (NCBI taxonomy): domain Eukaryota; kingdom Viridiplantae; phylum Streptophyta; class Magnoliopsida; order Alismatales; family Araceae; genus Wolffia; species Wolffia australiana. The sequence goes on from NC_135853.1 coordinate 804,351, forward strand.
TCTAATGTTGTTTTTGGCAAAATATAAATTCTGTTGGCTGCATTGGCTGCATTCCATGAAGCCAATGTCATTTGCTGGAATTTTGGTCATAAAAAATACCAAAACTCAAAGTTTGCATGTGCATGTAACCTTATTCATATTTTTTCCTGAGTCAAATGATGCATATACCAATTAATGTTTTTACTTTTTAAAAAAAAAAGTGAAATGAGACAAATATGTTTAATTGATCGACTTCTAATTGTCTTTTTAATAGCTTTGCATATTTCCTTTGACTGCTTAAGAAGACTCCATTATTCTGCCTACACTCCAATTTTTGCTTTGTACTTAAAACATTAACTTTTGCTATGACCTTCATTCCTCCTAGCGCTGCCATCGGTGGAGCTGATACACAAATTATCATCTTAACTTCTTCTTTCTAAAATTCTCATACTCTAGTCCTTAAATAAGCTCTAGAAGCTTTCATGTCTATCGTCATTGTTACAAAGAATATGTGTGATGCAGAATATTATTCATTAGAGTTTAGTTTCCATATATAACTTAATTTCTAACAATTATTTGTATTTTGGGGTATTTGCTTGGTGCTTTTAGGAATCAGGACCCTAGTGTCTTGTTGAGTGGTTACGTTAGGGACAGTGGATATAATCTGATTAATTAAGCCGACAATCTCAATTACTTTGGAGAGAGTGGATCCGGACTTGATCCACCCATTGGGTTGGATCAAAGTAAATTATTCGGCCCAATGTTTGGATCAAATAAACCAACTGATTTGATTTTAGCTTGCCAGGTTTAATCAGACGGGACTGAATTGTTCGAATTATTGAAAAAATTCAATATCTATCTATAACAAATGAAATTCTTAAGATTCCTTCTCTTACATAGGTTTTTGTTTTAGAATCTCGCATAATGCCTTCCATTGACCTGCGGATCCAATTTCTCGGATCCTTTCTTTGCTTCTACATTCCCCATTTTGGACTGTGGGGAGGATTGTTTCGAGGATGTATGCCCGTGTGATTGAAGGATGAAGCATACTTTCTTGTCCCAAATTTTGGCTCTTTTCTGGCTATAGAGTGCAAGAGGCATGCAGCATTCTAGTACTCTATAAGGGTCAATCATATGCTCAATTTTTTTCTTTAGACTTTGTTTAAAGATCAAAGATATATTTTGGATATTATCATGATTAAATGACAATTTAATTTGAGTTCCTACACATAGGAACACAACATTAGAAACATGCTTGAATTATTGGATGATACCAAATTTAATTAGTAGTCATTTTTAATTCAAAATATTTAAACAAATGCAATATTAAATCTTCACCATTCCTAAGAAGCTCATATTATCATATTGAACGTTTTAAATGTCTTTATCCTATTATGTTCCATTATTTTGTAAAAAATAATGGAACATAATATGTTGCTACTGTATGCTATGGATAATTTTTATTTTGGTTGTATGTGTAAACTGATATCATTCAAAATATAGTAGAATAAAATAATTACTTATTACGTTATTCAAGGAATAAGAGTTGAGGAGACAGTAAAAAAGAATATTTAAATTTTAATACATTAAAAGATTAAATCAAAGATGGAAATGAAGGATAATATGATCAAATAGGAAGACAAAATTAATTGAATATATATATATATTATAAAGGAGTGAAGATAGAGATTGCATATGATAAGGGTCTAGGATCTATAGAAGCAGGGATACAGTTTATTTGAATTCTAGTAAGATTCTAGAAATGCGATAGCGAGAAGGAAGTAGAAGATAGTTAAGAGATAATAATATGTATTAAAAGAGGTTAAGAGTTTAGATTATTGTGATAGAATATGGTTATATCGATGTAGATATAAATAAGTATTTTTTATAGTTTTATGATAGAAAATTGGAATAAAATAGGAGAAAATCAGAAAAATTTTGAGATGCACTATAGGTGTTGAATGATGCCTCAAGGAGAAAATCAGAAAACATCCGTTCAAATGCCTCAAGGAGGCAGACATACGAAGCATAATTTGAAGCATGATTTCAAAGTTGAATGATGTCTCACTGTAATGCAGTATCATTATGATGCAGACCTTGGACCTGAAAGGCTTTCAGTTTGTTCATTTCTATCCGTTCCCTTTTAAGGTTGCAACCGATCTCTATGCATGAGATCCTACATATTTTAAGTCTATTTGGGAGATCATTTTATTCTCAATCAAAGCTATATTTATACTCCATGCATTACTTAAGAAATTCTGCTAAAATTACATATTTTATTAAGATTTTTACATAATCTACTGGCCTATTCAAAATTTTTAACATTATTAATTTGAATGGGTCTAATTTTTCTCTTGTTTTACTTATTTATATTTTACATGGCTGAGTTTACAAAAAATAAAAAAGGAGAAGAAGAAAAATAATCTTTTGGGTAAAGTGCCTATCGTCTAGCGAGCTAGGGGCGGTGGCAATAACACACAAACTAGTGATAAGGTGGTTAGCCTAGAGCATTGAATCCAGCTTGTGGCCAGTGAGCACCTAATGTGCAAGCTGCAGCAGCACTGAATCCATCGCGACTCAAAGAGGCCCACATCAAATCATAGCCTAATAAAGCAAGCCCAGTGTTGGAATCCACATAAAGATGATGTCCATTGATTTTAGTACACATATTTGAATGAGATTTGTTTGATCTGAATTATTTGTAATATTTTAAACAGAGGATATGTCTATTACACTTTTATTTTGCTGAGCCTTGGGCGGTTGATAGCATGCATTTCTAGTGCCTTATATTATTATATTTACATGTTTTCTGCATTAAATTACTCATATTTGCATGTTATCAAGCTTAAAAGGATTCAATCTATTTTTAGAACAAATTTCTGAATTTGCTACATTTTGTGGAATTTTTCTAACAATATATTCCTAAAGAATATAATTTTCGAGATAGAATATGATTTTTATGGATTTGTTTGACACTAAATTTGGAAAGATATGATTTTTGTGAGTCAAAATATATATCTATATGTATTTTTTGGCATTTTATGTTATTTAATATGAAATTTTAAGTATTTTGGTTTTTTATGGCATAGGGTGACGTGGCTCGTGGATGCACCGCTACGTCATCGTTGAGAAGAGATTTTTTCTTATTTTTTATCCTTTTGTTATGTACATGTGGCACGGAATGCGAAAAGCCATGGAATACGACCACTATCCTTGCCATTGTACTCCATCCTTGCCATTGTACCACTCCATATTCAACCACTATCCTCATTCATACAGTCGTTCATTGTCATATCCATCACAATCACTTACTCTCTTCTTTTATTGATATCACTAGCTCACGTCCTCAAATCTTGCTTTCGTCGATCCTCTCGTCAATCATCACTAGTATAAGAAAGTAATTCTTTAATCATCGTTCCCTTTGGAGATGATCCATACTCATCACTAAGTATTTTTAAGTACAGTTAAATATATTTTATTGAATAATCTCAATCACCAACGACGAATTTTAAGCTTAAAATTGAGATTATCAGTGGCCAATAAGAGAACATAAGTATGCTGGGCCAATGTGCCTCAATCATGGAAAAAATATAGAAAAAAATAGTGTGTGGGCCTCAAACCAACCTGGCCTAAATCCCATGCCCTAAATATAAGGAATGGTTAATCTTGAGCATTTAATCTTCAGAAGGAAAATCAGTTGGTATGATTTATACATGACTTTTCTTTTATCTTCTGTCCGTTATAGGCTCATCATTGATTGCTGCCGCTAATGAGAATACTCACGCCCTTGATGAAAATATCTGATAGGAAAAAGAAGAAAATAGAAGGGGAGATAAGATTTAATTTAAATAGGGGACATATATTATTTGATTATATCTACGATAAGGATGTAGAAAAATATATTTAAATAAAATTTAAATATTAGTAGAAATAAAGATATATTTCAAATAATTTGAGTGAGATTTAATATAAATGAGCGGGAGATAGCCATAGAAGATAATAGGTGAAATTAACAGTAATTAAGGGGTCAATATGTATAATATTATATGATTAATAAGTAAAATATAACAATAGAAAGTGGCTTTAAAGTTATAATATATAGTTTGTATTTTAAATTTATTTTATAAAGCAAATTTGAGAGAAAAATAAGATAAATCAGGGGAAGTTCCTCAATTCTAAATAAATGTTTGCCCATCATAGAAGCCAAAGTACGAGAATAACATTAAATCAGATTTCTTATTGATTTGAGATCACTACTAAGATTCATACAAAATTTTGAATGGAGATTTCCACCAAAGCACTTTCATCACATTACCCTGGCGCCGAGATTCGGGCAACTAAGGATGGGGCTGTGTTCGTCGCCCCTTGACATCAGTATGTTTCAGCACTTCTCCTACATGCTGTCATACTTATGGTGTGTCCTTGAGCTCCTCTGGCACCATCTTGAGTTTTAGAAACAGTCGGAGGGGTGTCATACTCCTCCTTTTGCTTGAGATACTACCAGAAGGGCCTCCCACCACTGTTCTAGATATTGATATAAAAATACAAATTATGGGCCATTGAGCCCTTGGAATGCTAACGAGAATTCTCATTGCCCTCAATAGGATGGCAAGCAGTTAGTGTTTCCCAAAGATGATCGCCTGGCCTCTACGAGTCCCTCATGGCTGCAAACCACCGTCTAGTTGACCATGTCGACGGACAAGGGCCAAGATGGATAGATCTTCCCTTTGTGGTCAAAGGTTGTGAGTAAATCCTAATCGTGGATCCCTTTAATTTTGGTGCATCCCTCTTGCCATATCAGCATGCTCTCTTAGCATCTGCCCGCTTAATCCATTCATCAAAGATTCCCTTCATCCTCGTAAATTGTATCAGCCAATAAATGTCCTTGAAAAGAATATCATGAAATAATTAAAAATAATTATAAGATGTTGTTGTTTGATTTTCCTTCAAAAGAATAGATGGACGAGGTTATACCAGAGTGATGAAAGAAGGCTGTTATAACACAGACTTCTTGGTAAGGTGGCTCGAAGCCCAATCAAGGTTTCTTTCTATTTGTATTAGGATTGCAGCTACCAGGGCAACAATCCATCTCATCCCTTGTTAGCGCGACTTAATTAGAGCTGAAGAAAATAGTCAGATACGATCTTATATTGGAAAATTTTAGAATAATGATAGCTATAGAAATCCTAGCAGAATATGATATACAAAAAATATCATCTTCCCCTTGTGCATGCACGGGCTATCTGTGTATTGGGCTTCTATGGGCTCCGTTTGATGGGCCTTTGTGAGCTTGACCTTATGTAGGTATGCATTTGTCAGGTACGGTTGTTGGGGCCCCAATCATTGCCATCTATGCTCAATTGCCTGCGGCTGGCTTGTGCACTGATAGGTTTAGGTTGTGGCTTGGGTGTTGGAAACAAATTTTTTCTCTTCATACATCTATTTATTATTTCGTCTCATTCATATACTTCTCTTTAATGTGAAAAAGGTATAATGATGGCTAGAGAGAAAAGTGTTTTTTTAGGCAAAAACATGGTCCCGGGTATGTCCATCCAAGATAGTCGAAAGGAAGGCATTCTCGTGAGTATCAAGTATATTGTTGGATGATACGTGAGCATTTTACAGTGGTGGATGGTTCAACCATAAAGCTACTCTTTGAGGCATTAACAAGCTGGCCAGAGGTTTTCTCATATGCAGTGAGTACATTCAGAAGCCTTTAATGGATTTTTAGATCCATTGAGGAAACAAATAGCATCATGTGCGAATAGAGAATGCGAGATGACTGGGCAATCTCTTTTTGGATAATATGGTTCGATGAGTCCTCTAGCAGTTCCTAGTGCAAGTGATTGGCTAAAAACCTCCTCCGTCAATATGAAAAGGGTCGTTGAGATAGGGTCACCTTGTTGTAGACCTCAGGTGAGAGTGAAGAAACTACTAGAGCTTTAAAATTTTCTCATAAAAGTTAACCCATTAAACTTAATAATATAAAAATCATTTTGCATGAAAATTATTTGAGTTGTAAATTTTTAACTAAAAATTGTTTTTTAAGCAAGTGTTCAATTTATGAATAAATAGGGAATCAATGTAAAAATAAAGATTATATCAAAAAATTATCCCAAATATGTCCTTTAAATCATACCTTATTTTGGGTTCATTAGTTTTCTCTTCGTGGAGGCTTGGTTGTAACCAGCCAAGGGCTAAGGCATGTGGTTGCTGCGGCAGGTAGCCTTTATAGTTGGCTTTGGGCATCAATGTACATTCATACATGTGGTAATAAAGTTTATTTGTGTCTTTCTAAGGGCCTAGTCCCAATCCTGTACCCCATGCAATATCAAGCATTCCAATCAAAGCCTTTATATCAAGCTTACAATATCAAGCTTCTGAAGCAAAGGCTGCTCAACATTCCTGCCCAGGCGTTGAGGTAGGCACATGTTTGATTTGAGTATTGTTCTTAACCTTGGATGTTGTTGTGGGTAACTAAGGTGCACACAACATAAAGGCACTTCTGTGGAACTTTGCATGCCCCTAGGCTCAGGACATTAAGCACAACAGTGCCATTGTAGTCTGGATTTGACCACATGATGATATGACCAAGTAAGCATGTTATCCTTAATAATATCCTTCTAGGTTTTTACTGTTATATATAAATTCTTCCAATGCCTACCTTTATAGGTTTCTTTATTAAAATACTATGAATGGATTTCATCCTCCCACTTACTATCTGTAATATCCATGCATCGGATGAATATCTTACCTTTATATTTTCATATTTCTTCCTAAGTTCTAACTATTGATTTCTATTTACTACGTAACTTCTAAGTTTTCACTGTCTTCATTATTATCACGTCATCCCTTTTATGGCTAAAGAAGCATGACTGATTTATCTTATCATCCATTGTTCTTCTAAAGCATAACTTTGGAATTAGATCTACCTCCAAAGGTCAGTCGCTTATGACACTGCATTACCATTGTACAAAAGTGAGTAAGTTTATAAGATTTCAATTTTTTGTCATCCATATTTAAATGGAAAATGAACATTTAAAATAACATCCTAATATTGCTTCGTCAATTTTCGTTTATGTCAACATATAGGTTTTTGCTAAAGAAGCATGTAGGCCATCAGGAAAGAACAAAATGAGATTGAATCCTAAAATGTTTGATCTATTTAACGCAAAACAAAATAATTGACTGAAATTTTATATTATGGATGCCATGGGACATATTTTATAAGCAATTACAGTTCATATGCTACTAAAGAAGTCCGGGATAAGTATAGATGCAGAGGAGAAAAGAGAAGAATTTTAAACTAGGTTGACGGCTAGTTGAACAGTGCCCATTTATTATAGAAAGTGAAATCTAGTAAAAATGAATGATTATTGTCTCTTACATTTTATTGATAAGATATTTCAAAACATTTATTGGAGAGATATTTTTATGTTTATTCGTGTTATTATCATATTATTCTTCAATGTATGTCGAGTGGAGACATTTCCTTTGAGATAATTTATTGGATAATTTAATGCTCCTAGCACATTTAAGAGATATATCAATGACATATTTTCTGATTTAGTAGACAATGAGCTCATGATATTTAAGGTAATTTTTCTATCTGTGGATCCTCTTTCAACATATGCCTAGTTAACGTAGTAAATCAGATTTAAGATATTTATAACTAACTTAGTATTAAGTTGAAAAAATATCATTTGATCCTCAATGATAGAATAGTGTTAGGCAATCAAGATGAATACTAAAATCATCAAGAGTCTACCTCCTCCCAAGAATGTATAAAAATTTATAAGGTCTTGTATAAGATCAAATTCTATATAAAGTTCATTAAACATATCTTTAAAATTTTTAAAATTCTTTCTAATATTCACGCTAAGGATGTATAGAATCATCTAGAAATATCCAATAAAATGCAATAACATAAAGTACAATAAACACGAAGGGTGTTCTTACTCATAATTGTTTTTCAATATCCATAACATGAAAAACATCATTACCCATGAGTAAGAAATACCATATGCCTGTAGAACCCATCGTAGGAGTAAAAAATGTTGACATATGGGATATTGATTGTATGGGATGCTTCCCTAATTCTTTTGGTTTGAAAACATTCTAATGGTTGTTGACTATGTTTTTAAATGTCTAAGAGATTGCCATTAGAAAAAGAATGCTAAAGTAATTACTTATTTGATTGAAAAAGAATTTTCACCATATTTTGGTTTTCCTATTGCTCATTTTACTAAGCTCAAACATGGTATCTTCGTAGAATTACTATGCCCTGCCTTCTGCAGGAAAATGGATAAATTGAGCAGTAAAATAAGGAAATAAAGAAGATTGTCCAAATAATTATGAGAGCTGATAGAAAATATTGGCTCAAGGAGATTAGATGACATAGTATGGGCATACACACTGCATGTAATATACCTTTATCTGTGTTCTATTTGAAATTAGCTCGTGAAAAATCATGTCATCATCTCGTGGAGTTGGAAAATCAGTCATATTAGGCTATAAATAAAACATAAATTAATTAGATACTAGATACAAAAGCAGAATAATGCAATTCTAAATAACAACAATTTAAGAATAAAGCTTATGATTGCTGTAGGATTTAAAAGGCAAAATCAGGATCTCCATGTTGAAAATTAGGATAGAAATTGTGTATAAAAATTTTAAATTTTGGCTTTTCATTCAAGACTCAACCACTCAACCATAGGTAGACACCAAAACTCTACATAAAATGATTATTTTTCATTTATGTAAACAGAAAATTATGGTTCAGCACATTTCTTTTAGAAATCTGCATCTCTAGGGACAGAAATACGTAGATTGACTGATGAAACGAAGAGGATATAAGAAATACATTTGTGTTGATGGTTTGGGGTACCCACTAAGTTTTTTCATATTTGAAAAGAGGAAATACATATGTGTGTCCTTATATTTAAGCATATGGGACGAAATTATGTTGACACCTTATGAAAAGAAAATTATATATAATAATAAAAGGTATAAATATTATTTTAGTTTGAATCTTGTATGGTTGATTGTTTATTATTAGATAATGGTATATTGATCAGATACAAAAATTGTCTTATGCAATTGTCTGCATAAATGAAAAAAAATGATAATATCAAAGGGCAATGCATATTTTTTGTTTTATTACATGCATCAACTTTTATTATTTAGTAGTAGAGATTAAGCTTTGAAGGCATTTTATCACAATGCTTTAATGTGCGCTTTAATGTTCAAAATAATGTATGCCTCAATAAGGGTTGTGATCAATGCACAATAGGTCCTAAGTTAACTAGTTGATTGATAGTAAGTGAAGATAAAATGGGATCGTTAGTTATATTAAAAGGCTACTTAGTTTGACCATACGGTGAACAAGTCAAATCATGTCCCATTTTCTTACACTGCTCAAATATTTATCTGAATTGACTGCATCTGATTTGTTTAATTACTTACTTAAATTCCTAATTTCTACCTTTGAGTATTTAAGGCTGAAGTTCCAAATGATTTAATGAAAATTATTTACATGAAAATACTGGAGCCCAATGGTGATATCTTGATTAAGATGATGTGGTTAACATACCTAAAAGTTTAAGATTATTTTAAAGCTCAAATCATTGGCACAATGGCTAGCTTTTGCACTTACCTCTTGAAAGGACTTTTGAACTTATAGCAAAAATACAAATATTAAAATTTGAAATTAAAATGATTATTATTTTATATTTTTAAATCATAATCAATAAATATAACTTTTGGCCTTCTCATAAATTACCATTATGCCCTTTCATATTTCTAAGTCCATATATACAGTTTTCCGTCCTAATTTCAAAGCTCTCTCTTATTACCCTTTGAAAATCATCGTCCAAAAGCTAGAGATCTTTCAATCCATGGATTAATTTGTAAGCGGTTTTTGAGCATTTCTTGAGCAGAACATTTGATGCTAACATCAATCAAAGTCCAAAGAACTTAGAATCATAGTGTTTGGTGAAGGCTAGCCTCTGAAATTGGCACATCATCAACCTTGTGTTAAGTTTACAATCTTTGGCATAACTTTTATGCTGATTTTGAGATTTGTCTCTACATTTGAATCCATTTTAACATCCATACATAACCGAAGAACTTGGAGTCGCATCATTTGGTTGAGTTTTGAAAGAATTACAGGGTTTGAAGCTGGAAATGGAGGAAGTGGATGCTGAACTAAGAACGTAAAAAGAGTGATCTATAGAGATTTATCTGATTTGATCTTGAAGACTTTGTGTGAGATAAAAGTTGTGCAAAGTTCTGTTTGGAAAACAAAAAGTTCATCCCAAAATGTGGAGGAAATGAGGACCCCAAGAAAGAACGACAACAAACAATGAGGTATTACTCTAGGGAAGTCATATTTACGTTTATAAATTTTTACCTTTAAATTAAAAATAAATTCTGAACTGAAAACATTCCTGTTTGAAATACATGAAACTGATCCTTGTCTTGAATACTATTTAAGAACTTTTCATACTAAATGTTCTTGAGGACAATATATTATTCAGAAATATATTGTTCTCGCTAGACCGTTGTGGTCAGTTAAGTAAAGGTTTTCAGGTCCATAAGAAGAAGGCTTTGGGGGCCAAGTTGAAGTAGTTTCTCTTTCTCTTGGTATCATAGTTCAGCTCTATTTCCAAGTGATTTGCGTGGGGGATATTCACACAAACATGGTTAGGGCACATCATCACCTTGGGATGGATACACACGAACAACATTAAGGATTAGCCTAAGCTGAGTAAAAAACCTTAGGATCAAGCGGCACATGCTACACCACACATGAAAACAAATCAGATCCGTGCAACGAGTTATATAATGTTGAAGCATTAAATAAACAATGAGAAAATACGTCCACACGAAACTAACTAGGTGAAGACCGGGTAATGATACGAAGGGTGTATGATGGGGGACCATCCGCAAGCCGAAGCACAAGATCAACCCGTTGCGACACGTGAGCAGCCACGCCGCAAAGCCCGAGCCAACGCGAAGGATCCGGAGTTCAAGTACACGGCTTGAGGAGGAAGCTTCCCCGAACTATTTTCTTTGCGTTTTCATGGATTTTCTTCGTTGTGTTTGTTTGGGGAGGGCCTCCGTGTTTTGGCCCTTCCATCACATTTCGAACTGCGGTTTTACGGCTCAATTAGGGTTTTCCCTAATTACAGGAAAACCCCTAGGGTTTTCTCTCTCCCCCTATAAAAGGAGAAGAGATGCCCTAGAGGAGATGGAGAAGGAAATTTGTTGTTTTGCAGTTTGTTTGGAAGAGAAACCTCCAAGAGAGGGAGGCACCCCTTGAGGGAGAAGAGGGAGCCGCCGTCGCCTCACCGCCGCCGTCGCCCGCCGTCGATCAGAATTCGCATCATTAATGCCAGAGCGCGCCGCCGCCATGTTGCCGCTGTCGCCTCGCTTTCTTCTCTCCGAGGAGAGACCGCTGGGGTACGCGGCTGTCACCACTGAGACTCCCTGTCTCCGCTGCCACCGCCGCAGACTCCGGCGCCCAGCAACAGCCTCCGGTGCCCGCCAAGAGCGCCCGCCGCCGCCGCCAACCTAGGCGCCATTTAACACCGCCGTTGGTACGTCGTAGGCACTCTGACCTGGGTGCCCGCTTCCGGCCACCAGCGGCGCTCGCCCTGAACGCCGCCTACTCGGCCAATGCCTAAGCAGGTCGTTCACCCGATCTGCCAACCGCGCCCGAGTCAAGGCGCCCTGCCAGCCGAACCGCCGCCGGTGCCTCGAGCAGGGCGCCTGCCCCGTCCGATTGCCACGCCTACCCAGGGCATCCATCCACGGCCGCCGTGGCGCCCCATTTCCCCTCCTTTCCCGCCTGCTTTGCTCGTTGTCCCCGCCACTGGACGACCTAGGCGTGGGGAAGACTGAGTCGAGTCAGTAGCCGAGTTGACTCAGCACGATCGGCCGATTCCCACGCAGAGTCAACTCAGCGCAACTCAATTTTAAGTACCGTCGAGTCACCGCTGAGTCGACTCAGTGTGACCCAGATTTAAGAAGGGGCATCCGAGATAAAAACATTGAACTGAAAGGGCATTTTCGCCAAGGCGGAAAAAGCTCGCCGCCCATCATCGCCACCGCCGCCGCTCGTCACTACCACCGCAGCCCCTCGCCTCTGGCCACTGCGACCACCACTCGTCGTCATCACTTGCCACTCGCCGTCGCCGCTCGTCACTACCACCACAGCCCCTCGCCTCTGGCCACCGCGACCACCACTCGTCATCATCACTTGCCACTCGCCGTCGCCGCTCGTCACCGCCGACGCCATGCACTGCCGCCACAATCGTCGCCGATGCCGTCCCCTCTGCCCGTCGTTGCCGCAGCTGTCGCCACCCACTACCGCCGTTATTGCTCGCCAGTGCCACTGCTGCCGCGCACCGCCGCTGCTGTCGCTTGTCCCGTCACCCCCACCTCTCGCGACCGCCGGCGCTGCCGCTCGTTGCCGCCGCTGCCGCTGCCGCTGTCGCCGCCTCCGGCTGCCGTCACTGCTCGCCACCACTATCGTCGCCTCCGCCTGCTGCCGCCGCTGTCTCTCGCCAAACGCTGACTGCCGGGCGCATCAGCTGATCCTGCGACACCAGGACGCCGCTGGTCGCCCGTCGCCACCCGATCGACGGCCACCGCTCACTGTCGTTGCCGCCACATCGTGCCCCTCCTGCCACTCAGATTCGGCTTCGGTGCACCGCAACTTACCGGACTTCGGTCCCGCAGGTCAAACCACTTTCCCCTCCTAAGTATTATTACTTCTTTCAATATTTTCTCGCGTGCTCCGCCGTCGAGGGTTAGGCGTTACACGCGCCTTGTTCGTTTGGGGTTTGCGGAGAGTAGCCACATTTGACTGTTCCGTCCCTCCTTGTCACCGAGAATAGACCGTCCGATCGAGGATACCTGCACCGTGGGGGTTCTTCATTGATTTATCGGGTCATTGGGAGTCGGATCATACGTGATACGTGCGGATCACTTCCAGGGTGTTCGTCTTACCTTGGTTGCTGAATTGTACGTCTCGTTATTTTCAACGAATTTACATCGACGTTATCATCCATTGAATTTATTATACGTGATCGGTTATTACGCCTTGTGTTGCAACGAGAGCCGTCGATCCTGGCCAAACGTGTTGCATCAATGTAGGTAGCGATCAAGCTCCCAATGACCCGATGAATCGATTCAAAGACCCATGTAGCTGGAGATAGATACTGTCCATAAGGGTCCACAATTTTCTTCGAGAATGATATTAATCCAACACCTTAAAGAAGATTCTATCTCTCAAGAATAGTGGTTAATCTTATACTATTCGTAAAATCATCGGTAGTGGAGTAATCTGAGGATGACACTGTAAGAAGTAATAATGCTGCAAATAAAGGGGAAAATGGTGTAACCTGAGGGCTGGAGCCCTGATGTCCGAGGTATGGGTGGCTATAGGCAACTACACCAAGACACGTGAAGTGGGCTGTTTGGTCATGTGCGTGCGCACAAGAGCGGAGGGCGCCAAATGCCGATGTGCTGCACTGCGCTCTGCACGCACAAGTCATGCGGTTGGCAGCTGGGAGCAGAGCGGCTGTGGCCCTGACTGATAGTGGGGCGGTTACGGCTGGGTCTGGTGGCGCATTGGCACAGCGCGCTGATGGCACAATGCATTGGGAGTGCAGGCAGGCGTAATGCATGGCATGGCGGGGCACAAGTGACGTGGTACTGGGGGGGTGTGGCAGGCACAATGCGCGGGGGACGCAGCACGTAGGTGGTGCAGTGCGTTTGTGGGATCCCCATAGCTCCATCGTTCGGGTACGGATCACTCCGCAACATTCAGAAATGTGTAGTAATTTCATGTAGAATCCATGAGAAGAAAAGTTTCTTAGAGGAAATCTGTTTTGCTTGGTGATCGCCGGAGCACCCTTCCTGCCGCCGCTCACCACTACCTACACAAGCCCAGACAAAGCCCTAGGCAACGGCGATCTGCCAATTCGCTGAACAGAGTTTGCTGAAATTTTCATCGACTTTCTAGTTTTGATAGTGAACTCTCAACAAAGTTTTAGCCCTAACCGAGGCCTAGAACTCCGAGAAAATAATTTTGAAGGTTTTCTTTTTAAAGGAATACCCCTCGTCCGGTATTGATTGGGCACCGCACTTTGTGTGCACATCTACAATAGCAAAAAAGAGCTGCACACCAAATTTCAGCCAAAACCGATGCTTACAGCTCCATAAAAACTATTTTGAATGTTTTTTCCTCAAAGGAACCTCCCTGATCCGGCGTTTGCTAGGGGCCAAATTTTGTGTGCAGCTCTGTTATAAAAAATATGGCGGCATTTGAGCACAAACCGAGGCCTAGAGCATAGCTAACAAAGAATCACAATTTGAGTTCTCACCTCTCTTCAACTCTTTTATTCACCAAATTTGGTCACAATTTTATGAATACAAATTTTCAGCTAAAAATGAGCCTCATTGACCCAAAAATAAAGGAAAAAGAATAAAATAACCTCCTTTCATCGCCAAAATGCCCAGGAAGCCGATGTTGTGGGGGCGCCGATGCTGGGCAGGCTCTACCTGGACTGGGGGGCACTACTTGGGCGGGGCACAAGCGGGCTACACTTGAGCCACCTTGAGCCATTAGCGAGCCACCTTGAGGTAGGTGCGAGCCACCCTTTCGACAACTTTGAGCCACCTTGTGAAATGGCCGAGCTACCCTTGGCCCAAGGCAAACGGTCAGGTGAGTTCGATCCGATCCTTGTACGACACAAATTTGACTTGTTCCACAAGAAGAGAGAGCCATCAGTTGTTCCACATCAGCCCTCGTTAGTGGGCCTTGATTTTGCCCTCTTTTAACCATAAGAAAATACTTGAAAAATATCAAATATAATCCAAAAAAATCTCTAAAATTCAAAGGGGTGGCCTACCCTAATGGAACTCGGACTTCTTATTTTGATATCAGGAACTTCTGTGTTTGTTATTAAGTTTTTTTCATTCCGTGGGAGTTCCATCTTGTTTCCATGGGAATTATCTGCGAAGGAAGAATCATCTACACTGCTGCATATCCACGTCACGCTCTCGTCCATCGTGTGAGTACTCAGCCTCTTGGAATGTTACAACGCTCCTATATCCTGACTCCTCTCCATCACACACAAGCGCCGCTACATCTACTTCCACGATCTCACTCCATGATTTGTCCTTCCCTCGATCCAATATTGTTCCCGGCTGTTGTTCGATCTCAGGTCGATTGTTATCTCCGGTGCCCACATCAATGACACTACCGCCACCAAGCTCTCCTCCACGAGCACCCTTCCCTCAGTCATCGGGGCTTTTCAGATCTTTATTGCCCTTGACAGTTACTAGTTCAAGTTGTCGATCAACCACAACATCTTTGACATCACGCCTTCTGCACTTGAAGAACATCTCGTGACAGATCACAACACAATCATTGCCATACACAGGTCACACCTACTCACCTATCCCTTTATTTTTCAGCTTAATTATCTCTTTCAGTACTGTCCTTTGAGGTTCCACTGCCAGAGACTTATACTATAGGATTAGCCACCTTTTTCTATGAGATAAAGATCATTTGTTCAAGGTGTTTGATTAATTTTGCCATCGACGAAGGTTGAAACATTTTCGGATAGTGATTGCCTTTTATCTTCTCGCCGGTGATCGAGTAGATCCGGGGGTCATTGGGAGCCTGCCATATCCTAGAGTCCTCATGTTACCCATCAGGTTCTACCGCCCTATTTGTCGGCAAATTGAGTACTCTTCAACGTTTTAAAACTTGCATCATTCTTTTATCACATTGCCCTTAGCTTATCCCCTATGGTGTAACCCTACCGACGAATCCATCGAGTCATTTTACATCAACAACTCCTTTTTGCATGAAATTTTTCACAAGTTAATTCTTTTTAAATATATTATCCATTTCAATCTTTATAAACATCAAAATATACTGATTTTAATGCAAGAATCATTATTTATTGGAAATATGTATTTTTGGTGAAAATTGCATAAAATTCATGATAACATGCAAAAAGTTTCTTAATTATGCTCTAAAATGCATGAAAGAAACATAAATTATCATGCTTATTTTCATGTTATTAAATGGTTTTCTTTCATTCAGGAAATGAGTACAACATAAGTGAGGGCATTTTAGACAGCACGTTATCAGCCCCTTAGAGTGACAATAATTATATTTTTTAATAATTCCAAATTTTTTTCGAAAAATGCTATGAAGTTGAGGAGAAATTTAGGTGGTAGAATGAGATAAGCATACTCATGTTGAATTAGAAAACCTATAGTTATATTCTTTTAACCCATAAAGAAAGAATATCATGTACTTTAAGTAGGCAATATGTGATAAGTAAATAACATGCGCAAACCATAGAAAAAGGGCTGCTGTTTGAAATGCTTTTGTGATTCTAGTGTCAACCATCATGTCAAATAACTTACCATAACATGAACTAATGTAATAATTTAATTTAGATTGATTTGAAATATTATTGCGGATTAGTGAAATAGTTTTTAAAACACTGATCTTTACTCCAAATCCTATGCACTAAGTCATGTGCAGACTCGAGTATGGAGTTATAACTTAACTAATAAGGTATAATTTGGACACTAAAAAATATTAAATGAGCTGTAGCATAAAATAAATCTCATTGATAACATACGAATAAGAGTTAAAAAAGTGCTAATTTCATCATATTTTTGGGATTTAAATGCTTAAAAACATTAATTTTAAAGCATATTATCATGATTTAAAGTCAAATGAAGAATTTCCTTAATTTTCAAGTTAAATAAGACTTTAATAAATAATTAGGTCAATTTATACATTTTAAACATTTTTTAAATGAATTTTAGAAGAAGTTAAATGTTGAACTGATCTATTTCTATACAAAACACAAACGAAACCAATAAAATGAATTTATAAATTAATAAAATCAAAATTTGGCATTAATACACAGTTTTTAGGATTTATTTTTAGTGTTTTTTTAATAAAAATGTTTTTTTATTGAAACTAGCCCTTATTGGGCCATTTTAAGAGCTAAAGTGCGTTTGGTGCGCAGGGTAACACACCGAAGAGAGTGCTGGCCAATCAAAACGCACGCTCGGGCTTCGGTTCATGACACGCAAGCATGCAGGGTCGTGCGTGTCACGCATCACATGCGGCATAAAGCGCACCACACGCAGCCGCCCGCCAGCCAATCGCGTGTGGCTTAACTCGCTGCATGTGACACACCGAGTTAAGCTCATGCACAGCACTACATGTAGATTTGTCCTTGAAAATCGTACGCATGCAGTCCCATGCGTATAAAAAATGCACTGTACACGGCACCGTATTAACAAATCACATCGCGAAAAAGAGAAAACAAATAACGGAAACAGGAGAAGCTGTTCCTTCGATTCTGCGGCGATAAAAAGGGGGGAAAATCCAAATTTGAGGGATTTCCTGATTTTAAACCTTGAGGAAAGAATCCCATCTCCTCGAAGTCTCAGGAACCCAGCAGAACCAATTTGGAGCTCAAATTCTTGAAGAATTTTCCAGATCCGTCGCATAATTGCTAGCTGATTCAAGCCAAAATTATTGAAAATTCTGGGCGTTCGTTGTGCAGAGTCGGTCCATATCGAGTCTCTGATTATCTCTGGTACCTCTAGGCTCAATTTAACTGCATTTTACAGTCCGATTGGTTTCTAATTTTCTCACCTTCGCAATCCCATTCATGTTCATTGTTTTTCCCAAATTCTGATTTTAATCATATTAATTCATGAATCTTAGTTCACTTTCAAATCAATTAGCATTGATTGATTATCGATTTCCTACTTCAATCTCGTACTTCTTAACATTAGCAAATCGTGAATCGTATTCACGATTTGGTATTTTAAGACATTTTTTACAATTTTGAATTAATTAGGATAAAATAAAAATATAATAAAAATGCTCTTAAAAATAGCATAAATATTAGTTTTCTGATTCTTTGAAAATAGTAAAACATCCTCTGATAAATAAAAAAAATTAATTAAATACAAAAAACTTAGAGTTAAATCCATTTTAGAAATAGATTTCAAATTCATTAAAAAGAACATTAAAAAATATATTCAAAACAATTAAATATTTGAAATAAATTAAAAATATAAATTTAAGTGATTTTAGATCTCTGGTATTAAATAACAGAGAGTTATTAAAATCATTTAGGTTAAAAAAGTAGAACTTTAGTTGCAATTTATGAGAATTAGCATCTAAATAAGTAGTTAAAACATTATTTCAGATAGGTTTTGAATTTTAAATCCTCATTGGAGAGAAAATTGAATATCACCACCGCCTCCCTAGGGTTTGACCCCTTACTTAAACACGAAGGGATAAGATTAGTATTATCGCTTAAAGTTTGGAAACCCCTAATAACAATATATTAACACGTACATTTCGAGCTTATCATTTGGCACCGTTGGCAGGGAGCCAACAAGGCTGACTTTCATTTTTTTCGAGTTAGGGATTCATTTGAACACTTATTGGAATGATGAATACTATGCAAGTGTTTTCTGTTTGAATTTGATTTTTTTTCTGTTACAGGTTTATGCCTTCATTGTGAAGGAATGTATCATGTATTAATAAGTGATTGATATTTCTAACACCTTCACTTTCTCTCTCCCTTTGGTATTAGGGGGATAGATGATGGCGTGGAGCAGCTTGAGTCACAATAGATGTCTTCGGAGACGCCATCACCGTCAACAGCACAACCACCGGTTCGCGTTCAGCCCGACCGGCACGCCAAGGTGACTGTGAAGACACCAAGTTTTTCTCTCCTTTTCTTCTCTTTCTTTTTCATTGTAATGGGGAAGTCCATTCTATAAGGATTCCCCCTTAATGGGCCTCACTCTCTCACCCTTACCCCCTCTCATGATGTCCAGCTAGGAGGCCCATTTACCTATCCCCATATAAGGGAAAGGATGGGGCCCCTAGCATGACCAGACTTACATTTTTCAGTATTGTTGTGTTGTTTTAAAGAAGTGCAGGTATTGCCCCCTCTCCATAGAAGAAGAGGAAGGAGAGGGCTGAAGAGAGACAGCGTGGGAGAAGGTCGGGGGCTTCTAAGACATTGCTGTTCAGTCTCCGACACCTTTCCTCATCAACGCCAGCACCTTCCTCCCTCTCCTTCTTCATTGTGCAAGTCCACCGACCCGTCTGTTGATGAATGGCCATTCGCGGTGCAAATCCGGGCCCCTTAACTCAGGGATTCGCAATGCAAGCTGTGTCGTGGGTCCTCGAGGTTCTAGGATCGTAGAACTGACACCCTCGACAACTCAGACCAATAGCCATTGGCTTCACTAGGGGTTGCGTTTCCCTTCCCCGCTCCGCGCAGTCAGCCGACCCGGGCAATCGCCAGGACGCATGAAGCTTGACCGTTCGGTGCCGGTAAGGACCACCACCACAAAGTGATTGGTCTCGCCTAGTGAGGCCTGCAGTGAACACTCCTCCCCTCCGTGAAACGGCCCGAGGAGTCCTCAACCCTCCTCTGGGCCTCGGGCCATACAAAAGGGGGACGACGGTGCGCCAGCCCTGCGCCCCCGACGACTCTCACTGATCCATGCTGGTAATAGCTGATTTGAGCTACGCCGGCTCAACGTGCCCTGCAAGGATGAGTTGAGCCCCAGTTCCTCCCACCCAAGGACCTTCCCGACGACCTCACCAACCCCATCCCGATCCCGCCCTCCACAATCTGATGCCTTCCAGGAGTGCGGGCGACCGATCGACCGTGACGCCGAGTGCCTTAGCGGCGGTAAACCAGTGATCAGTCAGGGATTTGCACTCCTCCCACGTGGGTGCCCAGACTTCTATCAGGCCCTGTCGGTGCCCTTTTCAGAAGTGGCCATGCCCTTAGGTCTATTAGTATCAGCCGTTTAGATCTGTTGATCGCCATGAGACACTGTCTCTCCCCAGTCCTCCTCGTGACTGCCCGCTCCAGCCCTAGGGGTGTTGAACCAAACCGGCTCCTTCTCCGGGGCACCTCCCACCTTCGACGTCGCCCGCTATCGCCCCGGACGCATCGACACAGCAAAACTACGACATGCAGAAACTGATAAGGTACGTCATCTTCTCCTTGCCAGTTATATTATCTTATGCAATACATCTTTGATTGCCTCCACCACGCTCGGGCTAGATATAGGTGAGAGAGGAAGGTTGAGCGTAAACTACAATCATCTTGAGCGTCTTACCGGTACGAGCCGAGCCCGCCCATCACGTGTGGGTCCCTACAGATTGATTATGTTCGGCGCTGTAGTCACCTTCATGCCCCTCCTACGAGGTTTGAGAGGCCACAGCCACTGCCACCCGGCGACTCCGTCGAAGCTCAGAACTTGGCGCCTCCTACGATTCCTCACCTGCACGTACAATACCTAGGCCATATCACACATTGCATCGTAGTTACATCACCCAATTAGTGTTGATTGTCCGTCGTACGATGACACCGCTGGCATTCTACACCACAGTTGAGGCATTGAGCCATCATACTCGGCGCCAACTGGACGACGGCGTCCACCATCAATAGAACATCTCAAGAAAAATTAACCCACAATTTGAATTTGAAAGGCATGTTTTAAACTGTGAAGAGAATGAGGGTCCAAGCTTGAATCAGGAAATCCTAGCCCTGCAAATCCTTGGAACTAAATCCAATAGCAGGTAGAGTTGGGGCACGTCTATTTATTCTCTTCTTCCCTCTCTTTGTATCTCAACTTGGATTTCTGCTCGCAACTTGTTGTTGGAGGCGTAGTGCATTAGATTCTTTGTTCCATTCTTGTTTTATGAGATTGTGGGCGAGAAAGTTCAAGATTGAGCAAGATTCTTGGAGAAATGGTACCACTTGGCTCTTGGGGGAAGTGACTATAAGGCTTGTGTGATCTTGTAAATGTTTTATTTAAATTTTCTCACATTTTTGCTTCTGTAAGTATTCCACTGGATCTCAAGGACTTCAAGCTTTCCAAGGCATCATACAGCACTAAAACATTAATCCTGTAGCAAAAGTTACTACTCCACTAGTGGAGCGCCACCGCCTACAAAATTTGGACCAAAGGTCTTATTTAATGTTAAATCTTATTTCCTACCCTTGAAATATCTAAAAATTCCTTACAAAAAATCACATATAAGTATTGGAAAATTTCTAAAATAAAAATATTTAATTTATTTATTTTAAAATATTTTTTATTACTTTTCATTTAATTCATCAATTTTTTTTATTTATTAAATACTGAAAAATCTAAACAAATCTGAAGTTGCCTAAAGTTATTATTCTAACATATATTTGTAATGAAATTTACTCTCTAATTAGCTCCATCTTGAATATTAAATCCTTACCCTTTTTTGAGTAAGGAAAATTTTTATAAATATTGTTGCAGAATTCAGAGATTTAAAACTTCTTATTTAATATAAATTCTGGTTTATGACTTTCCTCCATTCTCTCTTTTCATCCTTCTTGATCTTCTTGGAGCTCCATGGATATCTAGTCAAGATGGCAGTAGAAATATCATCTGAATTTTCAGTTTCCTTAGTTTCTACAAGCCACGGTAATCCGGTCACCGCTGGACAAGCACCAGTGAACATCACTTTGGGAACTACAACTACTCGCAGACTCATGAATGATAATTATTAATCTTAAAAAAATTTCTTCTTTCTCTATTGATCAAGTCTATTCATTTAAGTTTTGAAAGAAAATTGGCTTTCAAGTTCTATGGCAGATTTATAAGGAATAGAGGTGGAGAATCTTGTGTATAAAAATGGAGGAACAATGACCGGAATGTTTTCAGAGTCATTCATGCAACCCTATCATTATCTGTTAGTACATGTATGAACAAAACACAATCAACTAAAGAATAGCATAACAATTTACTTTTCCTAGTCGGTGGAATGTCATCAATCCTCAAGCAATATCTTTTCACTTCTCCTTTGGCTTAATTGGACCAGCTTGACCTCATGATTTCAACTTTTTGTTCTTCTTTGTTTATTTATCTCATGGCTTACGAGTGAACCCACAAGGTCATCAACTAGCAACTCTTCCAAGCCATTGGACTCTTCCATTGCAGTTACCTTCATGTTCCATTAATCTAAAAGATAATTTAATATTTTACATGTAATATCAAATCTGGTAAATGCCTTAGTGCAATCATGGAGTTTAGGAGCTTGTCTCATATCTTCGTCATCCCCTTGATCTTCTCGCTTTCATTCATCCTGCAATGTTCAAACTCAGTGATTAGAATGAATAAAGTGGTTTTTTGTACCCCCCCATGAATTTATCCCACATCTCCTTTGTTCTGTTCAGAGATGATATTATATGATGCTTTAAGGCTCCATGCATAACAAGATAATTTTCATCAAGGTTGGTTCTTAATCCGTCGCACACTTCTTTCCATAGTTCAATACTAATTTCCATTTGACACATTCTCATCCTGTTCTTTTGGTATGAGAAATTTGTGCCCTAAAAGTAAGAGACCTAAAGTCACTTTCCTTAACCATAGGATATACTCCTAGATAACAATCATGGTTCTAAATCCAGTGTACGCTTTGCAGAATGGTGTGAACATTTGTTCCAAAGTGAAGAACTAAAAATCCTTATCCTAAATAAATTTCATTTGGTATGATCGGAATTGCTAAAGTATCTTATAGTAGTTTTGACAATTAGTAGTTGTTTTTTCTTCCTTGATATCTCATCTGTAGTTGTGGACAACGCAACATACATCTGTATGAATTTGACATCTGCAAAAAAAATAAACACCAAGAAAAGTAGAGAAAAAACTGAACACAAAAATAAAATATTAATTTATTTGATTTTGAAAGTACGAAAAAGTACATCCTAAATAAGTAAAGTAGAAAGAAGGTTATTTTGATGACTTTTATTGCATATGTAAGAGAGGCTTAACATACTATGAACAAACCAATTTTTACAAGACGGTTTTAGGATTATCTTAGATCAATTCTGAAACCAATATTATACTTTGGTTGGACAATGAAGCTTGGCATCTTTACAAAACATATCTCTGCAGATACAAACTAACGCATGAGATACTTTTAGGATGTAGTTGAGATTACCATTCCATGCAACATGAAAACTTATTGGCTGTTCATCTAATGAATTTATAGTCTAAAAGAAAATAATTGCCTTTGTTAATAACTTCAAAAAAATTTACCTTTCTAAAAAAATTAATTAGGCCCATAAGTCAAAAAATTATTTCCCTCTTGGCTTTGAGCATGGAATACACTGCATAGCTAGAATATATGTGTAAAATAGTACAGGATAACAGATGACATAGTTAAAAAAAACAACGCACAAAATAACTAATTTATGATGATCGAGAAATTCACCATGACATGTAATGTATATATTTTTACTTTGTCTTTAAGTTGGTTAAAATATTCTAATTACACATCAATTAATTTCATGAAAGATCAAATATATCTTTTTTCTATAAAATATATGAAGGGATAAAGCAACTTAATTAAATAGATATGGGACAAAGGAATACAGCATATTTTTCATGTCATTTTATGTAAAACAAATAATCATGCCAATTAGAAAAAAAAGGATTATATTCAATGTACACATGATTTACACACGGAATGCCTTCTGATATTTTGTAAGCTCCCCCCTATACCTCCATGGTCAATCTTCCAAACATCAGTCGCCCTTAATCTGTCATAAAATGTTTTTTCTGTAATTTCAAAATTTTGACAATTTGCATATCATTAGTCAGATTTAAATTTCTATTCATATATTTCAAAGAGACAACATCATGTTATGTATTAAATAGTGATACAAAACATCAGATGTTTCTTGGATAATAATATGATCTTAAAAGTCTGAGGGAAAATCCAAAATTTATTTTTTCAGAATCGTAAAACAGTACATGAATATCATAAGTAAATTCGTATCGTATAGAGACCTCCATATAAAATTATTTAACATATCAGTTTCTTGATTCATAAATAACACACAAATATCTAATTTTTATGAATATTTCTATCTTTATTTATCCACCTGTTATTCATCCATAATTTGCATCCATTGTCTGGTTCAGAATATGGTGTCGTCTCAAAATATCCTAATCACTCATAGAAGATATATGATATTCATTCAAGAAGTTCATGTTCTTCAAGTTTTTATTTTCCTATTTTATCTAAAAAATTTACTTGAAGGAATCATGTTCAGTATAACTTTAATTTAATCATCATGTTAGATTCCATGATGAATTTTTTTTTGAAGCTAAACATGAGTTAAATGATATTCTGAAAGTGCATGTTCTTTAACTATTTCTTTTACCTCAACAACCATTTTGTTATTGTCTTCTCCCTCAATCTCATAATACATTTTCATATAAAGGACAGATGGTTATTTTGACAGGACCACTTGATAAGCCAAAAATAGGGGTAGAAATTATGCAGTTTTTAGCCCTTGTCGTTGTGAATTTTGGCTTGTGCAATAAAATTTATAAAAACTCTACTTAAGATGTGTAGCGATAAGTACGAGTGTCGTCCAAGGGAAGCTAGTAAGGAATTCAATTTGATGAGCTTCTTGGTAGTTTAACCCTAATTAGAGTGAATTTGATCTTCAATGAGGATCAACTCACCCTAATTAGAAGAGAAATTTAGAAAGGGGGATAGAAGAGATGAGATGAATAGAAGAAATAGGGAGCTCTAAATTTGCTTCTTTGATCCAAATAAAAGGGTCCAAGAGGTCAATTAGAGAGGTTGAGAGGGAAGTTTTGATTTGAGTTGGGTTGGTTTTGTAAGTTGGATAATTCAGAAATAAAATGGGGGTAATTTAATCTCCTAAAAATTAAATCTTTTTTTTTATAGTTTTCTAATGTGCATTCGGAATACCTAGGTAAATCTCTCAATCTCTCCTCTCAATCTCAGTAAGGGCTTGTACACTTTGCTCAAGCCTAGCGGTTTAGAAGTTCATACCAAGATCAAGAAGAATGAAGAAGAAATTTCACTAAAACAACATCCAAAAAACACTAAAAGTTCAAATACAAACAAGCAAAATGTACCAGATAGGTTGATCCAAGCTGGAGCTTCTCTCTGTCTTGCAGCTGTGATAGAGCACCATCAAGAATGACCCCCTCCTCTGGAAATTCGGCTTTTATACCTAGGTAAAATGGAATAAATTACCATTTTACCCCTAATGAGTAATTAATTTATATCTATCAATACAGGCTTGATCTTAATGATCCAACCATACAGATAGAAAGAGGGGATCAAGACGAGCAAATCCATAAAAAAATCATCACAATCGAACTTCTGGATTGAAAGTTATGAATAAATGAATTTAAACCAATATTAGCCCTTGGATTAAGTTCATTTATTTAATTTTTTTCTCTTTTAACTGCTCGTTGACGTGTCTTTCTTTTATTGGCAGTGACTTTTCAACTTCTCCAGGTGGGCGTCTTCTCATTGTGCCACATACCCCCCTAGCTAAAATAGAAATAAACAAAAAAATGGTAAGACGGAATATGCGTATACATAGAGCATGTACGTGGCCTTGCGTTTCTACCAGCGCAGACGAATCTGCAGGCGCCACGTCACCGCCCGTGCATGCGCGTTGTACGCGCCGCGTGGGTGGTGAACTTACCTCCTGTAGCTGACGTATGCGCAAGCACCGTTGGATCTTTATCTGACGGCCATGATTTTGCCACGTCGACACGCGAGAAGCTCTTAGTTTTTTTTTTTCAGCGAAACCCTTTATAAAACGCGAAATTGCGTGTGGACGCCACCCTGAAATATTTGTGTATATGTCCTTCCCGCGTTCTCTCTCCTCCGCTTTTTTTCTAAAACATTAAAAAAAAAATTAATAAACCAATTGCAATAAAACCCTGAAACTTTTTAAATCACATCTTTACGCCTGCAGTCACAACCGAGAGCTGTTTTGAGGGTCTTTTTGCAATGAAACTTTGCAAAAAGGCCCTTCAAAGTTCGAAAATGATATAAATACTTTTTTTTTCTTACAAATATACCTTTTCCTTAGAATAAATACATTTCCTCTTCAAATAAATCTCAGGAAAATCCTAAAAATTCGTAAAAAATTCTAAAAAATTTACTGATTCATCCCCATGCTGATAAATCTCGAAATTAAATATTAAAATTGCCATTTTCATTCAAAAATAGTTATTTTGAGCTCCAATAAATCCTTTAAAATTCATAGAATTAACAGAAAATTAGGGAAAAATCAGAAATCACCTGAAAACAATATTTTCATCTAAATATATGATAACAAGCCCATTTTATGCTCTTTCAGTGCATAAAATTGTGCTAATAACATGAAATAAAAACCGAATTTTGGGTGTTATCACCACTCTAATCAAGGCGTCAATTAATTATATATTTTCTTCATAGTTTGGAAGAGAGGAAGCTAATGCATGTGATTGAATATGATTTAGCTGATAATAATAAAATACAACGCAAGTGATGTTGTACATCATCAAAGTAGTTGCATTCAGTAAGTGAATGCAACTACGTGATGCGATGTACCCTAGGAGAATGTTGTGCAGGCCCCGACTTGTGGTGATTTGCGGAACTCCAAGCTCCAAAGCAAGCGTCCGGTGACGGTGATGGTAACCTACTGATCCTCATCGGAGCAACGATGGTGACTACGGTGCCAAACAGAATAATTCCTTAGGGGCTCGCACGTAACGAACGGGCTCGACCCGTACCAAGAAAGACGCTCAACACATAGTTTCTTTGTTAATTTTCTCTCACCTAATCTACCCGATCGGAGTGGAGTCAATCAAAATTATACTGCAAAAGGTAATATAACGGGTGAGCGGGAGAACGATGTACCTCGTCGGCGATCAGCTAGTAGTGCAAAATCTTTGTCACTGCTGCAGAAAGTGTGGGTTGCGAGTGGAGAGAAGCCGGAGAGGAGTCGGTGTGGATCAACTAACAGTATGACCTAGGAGTGGATTGAGGGAACTTGGTAGCGAAGAGTTGGGAGATAAAGAAGCCAAAGGGGCAGCAGCAGGATAGTTCGAACACCAGGCCAGGTATCGCAAGCGCATTCCAGAGACGGATTAGCGTGACGAGACCAGGAGATGAAAACGAGCAACAGCACGGCACCGGGATTGGGATGCAAGATCTCAATGGGACAACATTCTCTGTGTGAGGGAGCAAGGCACGAGCTTTTGGTTGGGCAATGATCAGGGTGTCCAGCGGACCAGAGGGGATGCCAATGCGAAGCACCACAGGTTCCTTACGCCTGCACCGCAAATATGCGTTCAGCAGCCGATCGAAGTGCACAATGCGGGAGGGACGGTCATCGACCGTCTGACCAGCAACCGTTTGGCCCACGTAGTTGCAGGAACTGGGGACACAATTGGTCACGTTGACCACTCTATCGATGTGGCACGCTCGGGTTCACCGACAAATGCACGCGGAGGGTCCAGAGGTTGCGCCTTGAGCAGCGTCCACACTATTCCGGATCTTCTCCCTTTATTGACTAGTCGCACCCGATCCTGATCTGTAGAGTGTTGCATTGGTGTCGGTGGGATGTCGATTTCAGGGGGGGATGCCCGCGTTACATTGGGAGAAAATGCAATCATGTTGCACAACCTTCAGGTTGGATTATTCAACCTGCTGGTTGGCGTGCGGTCTGTCGTGGTGATGCTAGCCGCACAGAGGTGAGTCAGGCATCCCTCGTCGGTTCCGTAGGGGGGGTATGAAGCTGGTCGGCTTTGCAACACTGGCGAGATAGCTCTTGGACCCCTGAGCCACGGCGTATGACCGATATCAAGGAGGCAATCAGCTGAGATGGCTGGTTATTTGGTCAAATTGGAGGAAAAGTGGATAATCCCATCTCATTCTCCTTTCTTCCTTGAACCCTCTTGCTTCCTTTCCTCTTCTCTTCCTCCTTCCCTTGTTCCTCTCCTTCCTCTTCCTCCCCTTCTCTTTGAGCGTGAGACCTTAACAAGACGTGTAACTACCAAAATGCAAAATCCAGATCTAGATTGTACGTGGTTCATCATGGCTTTATATAGGGGCCATGATGGACCCATTACACAACAATCGGGGCCTATTATGGGACCCCTTTACAACACTTAAAACAAAAAAAACATAAGGAAATAAAGAAATGACTCAAAATTAAACAACGGATTAAAATGCAAGGATACGGACGTGTAATGGCAAACAGGGACATGAAATCAAACGACTTAGAACAGATAACAAAAACACAATGATACGGGCACGGACGTGCTCTACCCGGGGTATTTAAACCCGGGCGTCTTCACGGACGCTTTGGCGTGCCGGTTGGGCCAGACACAGACCGGCGGTGATGATGATGATGGCGATGATGGCTGCGCTGATGATTCATTGGCGTCGTCTGGATGTGCTCCATCAGCAAGGGTTGATCTTTAGTATGACCTTTCTTGCATTGTTTGTGTACCATTGGGTTGATATGGCAATTCTCCTGCTCTTCATGTTACCTTTTAATATTTTCTATCATATATAACATCTACATACTTTAGTGTAGCATCATCATCTTCACCATCTGAATCATATTATAATAAGAATTTTTATTAGTCAAAGATGGGCACTGATATTTTAATTGAGATTAAGGTATAGAGTCAGAACAGAGTTGTTTATGCAGAAATAGACACCGTGACTCACTTTTGAAGCTTTTGACTTCTTGATTTCCACTCATGCTTCATTGGCCTTGACTTTATTAAAATGCATTACATTTTTCTCCATAGGCTGGCATACCCCTTCTGCATAGCCACAGCTAAGGCAAATTATACTCAAAAAATTCTTAATCTGAAGAATACTTGTATTTACCATAATTGTTTTCCAAACAAAAGACTGTCTGGTAACATGCACAATTGCCAGGCCACTTTTAATGCCTAAATATCATGATTATGATCTATGTTATCATTATTTTATGGTATTCTCATCATTACCATTCCACTTCACATAGTCCTAATTTTGTTAATTTTAGTAATCCTTCTTAGGCTCAAACCATTTGAAATCAACCCCATTTATTGAGCTTAGTTCTTTCATGAATTAACAAGATGATCAAAGAAGCAAAAGATGAAGGGGAGGATTAGAATAATCAATCTTGACCTAGTTGAACTTTTCAAGTCAAACTAGTGATTTCTGTAAACTAACCATATTTCACACTTGTTATTTGTTTCAGCTGGTATGCATAAAATTAATGGAAAGATTAGAAACCAATGGAGAAAATTTTATTAACAAATGATTTCTAAAGTAAAAAAATGAGTTTTCTAACTTATGTTATTTATTTTTGATTTTCTAATTATTTAAAACACTAAAAATTAAAAAGCATTAAAGGCATGCCCAATCCAACATCGAGGCATTCCAACCAGTCGGCAAACCTACATGGGCCTAGAATACTGCCCACATGGAACAGTGTTGGCCTAGAAGATCCCAATATGTATTTCATACTTACATGATGGAAAGAGTCGTTTATACTCTTCAAGAAATTTAAATATTTACATATAGATTAGTACTTTGATGTTATATACAGGTTTAAGTGGAAACGTGTGAGTCATCTGATGATGATCTAACAATCAAACCTTGGAACCCATTATGGACCCTACGACATGCAGGATGTCACCTCTCCCATTATCCCACGTAGCACCATGTCGGCGTCCCAAGTTTATTAAAAACAACTAATGTTCAAGCTTCTTTCTCTATTCACAAAAATGATACCTCATGAATCCTTTATTGGTTAATCAAGTGTGCAGTCCTATTTGCAATTTCGACTTGGTGATGCTTGTTTTCATTAAAACAATATTGTCAATTGATCTAAAGAAGAGGGATCATCACTAGCATGCCAGAATATTCAAAAAGAAAAAACCAAGGTAATTAAATGTTTTCAATTTGATATAATGCCTAATATTTTCAAAGAATATGGTGTTTTCTATTTCTCATTTACAATGGTCAGAAATTGCAATTAGATTAAAAAATTTTGCAAATTCCATGAAATCTTCACCATTTTTCCTCTAGTTCATCACAATTGTTTTGTGGTAACTTTTCTTCACCCTTTTTCCTCTTATTAAGTCCTAACTATGATTAGGTCATATTTCAATCAATATATAATAAGAACGATCTTTGTTATATTTGATCCCCAAATATTATTTGATCACTGCAGCCTCCTGTGACTCTTGATTTTTTGTGAGAGTAAATATGGTAAACCATGCATTGATTTTATTCTTGGTTTGAAACTATAAATATTTCTACAAATATTTATGTTAATCCTTGCATTATCGTATTTTGGAAACTATAAAAAATGAATGAGGTGACTTGGTCAACTCACTCATAGTATTTTTGATGTGGGGTGACAGGATAAGACCGAACATTCGTTCCAACGTCAATTGGGTGAATGAAATGCAAAAGGGGTCAATACTAATGCAACATGTTAAACCATCGAGAAGTATAGACTCGATATCCACAAACAACGGTGACCAATAATTCACGGTGAGGGGATCTTGTGTATGCCACAAGGCTCCGAGTGACCAGGACGTTGTAGTGAAACCAGATTGCGTGAGCATATCTATTTCTAGTAGTGCGTGCATCCTCGATGTGTTCAACCAAGGACATACCAACAGAAATTCTATCCTTCGACTCCAGAAGCCTATCAATTTCTCACCAAACCCCAGCAGTGGAAACGTGCTTTGGAGGTACTGAAAGAAATAATAGGATGCGTAATTAGGTAGAAGCGCAACGTACAAGACTGATGTAGCCTGATCGTTCATGATAGTGACAGCGAGAGCCGGCATGCGACCAATTTGTGACTTGGATGGTTTTGGGGTCGGCGGTGATGGTTCATGCTGCACGTGGGGTGCGTAGGCAGATGTGCACGACAGCGAGGACTGCATTGTTGGCGTGTGTAAATATCTAACAACTACAACAAGTGGCATAGAGGTGCACGAGTGGTGGCAGCTATAGGGCTTTGGGCACGGAGGTTGCAAGAGACAGCATCCAGATGAATGCAATTTAAACATTTAAGGGTATATAATATCTATATGATGGGATTAAAATACCTATTTCATGATAAATGAGGACTAGATTCCATTTTATGCATCAATTCACATATTATAAAAAATTCTATTTTATGAGTCAATCATCATTTCGACAATAAATGCAACCTAAATATACTAAGTAAAAAATATGTAAATAAATATTACTAAATGAAAAAACAAAGAAAAAAATTGTGTTGTACTCGAAGGAGCAGTCGCAGCCCTATTGCCATAGGCAACAACTGCAGCTAAAGTCCAAGCCAGAATCACAGCCCTAATGCTAAGGGCTGCAGCCACAACCACACATGAACACGGCAAGCATGATATACAAGAGGTAACCCGTGTTAGTCCCCATAAGCTCACGCGTGGGAAATCCTATTTCTTTTTAATTTCAATTCAATGGCTATATGATTTCAACATTTATATACCATTGATGAATCCCAAATAACTTGATATGGGATTAATATGACTGTATGTTTTAGAAAATTATGGCCCAGGCGATGAAAAATGTAAGAAGAGTGATGTGAGCCCCCGGGTTGCCCCGTGAATAACCATTCAGATAAGAAAAGTTATGGGTTTTGCACGGCCGAGGCCCAAGCTCGTGTCGACATGGGCTTTTCTGAAAGCCGATGTTTTATCTTGACTCTTTATCCTCTTTAAGAATATCAATGGTCAAGATCAATTTCCACGATGATACATGGACCTAGAGGGTCACACGCGTAGAATCATACTAGCATTGGTGAATATATTTTACTTTATGGGGTTTTTAAGAAAAAATTAAGTAAAATATAAATAGGGAAGGGCACTCATTTCAAGCACTCAGGCCATCTAGAATTGAGAGCCCCCTCTTTCTCCCCTCTGCTCTCTTTTCTACTCAACCAAGGTGAGTGTCTTCATGGTGAGAAGATCTTCCAGATTTTTGAGTTGAAGAAAAGGTGGAGATTCAAGCACAATGTGATTGCATGGTGATAAGTCCAAATTTAGGGGTTTATGTCATTTGTTAATTCAGAATTAACTAATAATATTTATGAAAAATTCCACAAATACTTCATGATTAAAATAGTACTAGGGGTCAATCCACAAAGAGGCAGAAATGTGATTTTAGAATTTTTTTGAAGCTTTAAATGAAGCAAATGAGTTTAAAAATGAGAAATACAATTTCTGGGAATTTTATCTCAATTTATAAGTAATTAATCTAATTTCCTATGATTTAAACTGAAGCAGAAATTCAAACAAAAAACACTAGAAATGGTTTACACTAATTTTCCTAGTTTTATTTACCACCAGATATCAAAAATAAATATTTTAGAGTTTTATGGAATTTTAATTTAGACCCAAAACCTCTAAAAGTATTCAAAACGAGAGTTAGAGATTTTTTAGAATCAGTTTAGATGTTATAATCACTATAAATTCATTATATTAACTTTAGGGATTTATCATTTTTTTTTGGAATTTGAAAATGCAGAAAAAATTTTACCTAATTATTTATTTTCCTGATTTTTGTGATCTGTTTAATTTTAAATGCTAAAAATAGAGAAAGTACCTCTTCCAGCAATGGCCAATGACGACAACAGCGGAGCAGCTGCGGCGATGGTGGATTGGCAGCAGCGGCGACGATGGTTGTAGTTTTGGCATCATCTACGGCAGTGGCAGACCACATGGACCTCCATGCCTGGTGTGGCCTGTATGGGGATGGCCTTAGTGGGTCAGCCCACTTAGGATCAGCATAATTAGGCTAAGTCAGGACTCAACCAAATGGGATAGCCCAATTGGGCTTGACCCAATAAGGTAACGACTTAGCCGATCTGGCTAAGCCCTGTAGAAGGCACTCTTGTGCGCTGAAATTGCGCAAATTACCTGCGCACAGACCAGCGGGCAGAGGGATATCCCTACCACACAAGCGCCGCACAAGGGCACTCCTAGAGACTTAGGGTATGGTTGATCGTCGAACCATAACTCATCTAATTACTCCTAATGTGTAAAGGGGATTATTCGTGCCTTTTCTAATATCCTCACTACCCCGGCTAGAGATTTATATTTATTTTCTTCCCAGTCAATATCCTCTTATATGGAGAGTAGATGATCCGGTCTTGACAGCTCAATCATCTCTGTGGGCTTCGTCATATATCTGAACCATGTGTTATTTGAATCACATTGTTAGAAATTTGTAAATCATAGCCAAAATATAGTCATCCATCCACAAAATATCCTTGGTGTATCATGCCAATCAATCACTTATATAACCATGACATGAATCAACCTAATTGACATTTAGGTATCATATCGTTCAAGGACTTTTTGAATCAATTAAGTGAACTGTCAAAAGGGAATTTCTCCCATTTCGTCTACCTCATTTCCTATTTAGAAATATCCTAGGTTAGATAACATAAAAATGTATAATACAACTACAGAACCTAATCCAGCCCCACCACCTTCTTAGGCTATTCCCTAGACAATTAAACTAATGGCATCTTTAATGGTAACAATGCAAGTGCATACCTATAAATAAACGGTAAAACTAAAGTATAAAAGCATTTTTAGTTGACCATGTTTGATGTAAATAGTATCCACAGACCAAGTAATGCACCAATCTCTTATTTGTCCTTAGCCCACTTACTAGTTGATCATCATAGATGTTTGACATCGCTATAAACATTTCTACCCCTTGTATACCTTTTCAATAGAAAGGATACAAATCAACATTAAGAATATTCGAAGTACTCAAACTTTTAAATTTTTTATTCAAGCATTACTTATTTTGATTATTTTCTATCCCATATTTTGTATAAATGTTTCACAAAAGCCACAGTTTTTTCAGATTCTAAGGTCTTGATTTGGCGCAAATTAAAGGGACTCTTACAATCGAAGCCTTTGAAGAAAATCAAAATTGAATTCAAAGTATTGATGAATTCATATAAGCATGGATTGGTTCAATGATTTCTGGGTTTCTTGAGTAAGACTTACTGAGAGCCTCAAGCATGCAGCTTCCTCTCTTATGCATGCAATTTGACGAAGCGCACCCAAAAGACATCGACAAATCATCATCAGAACCATCTTCACCATCATCAGCATCACCGCCGGTCCGTGTCCAGCTAGACTGGCATGCCAAAGCTTCCATGAAGACGCCGGAGTTTGAATACCCTAGGTAGGGCATGTCCACACACGTGTTTGCGTTTAAATTGTCTATTTTTATTCGTTTTGATTTCTATTTGTGTTCGTCACGATGAGTTCACCCTACTCGGTGTGGAGCATCCATATTCTTGCGTCTTCGAATCCGTTTGTGTCATTTTTGCATCATTTTCATATCTCTAGTTTTACCTTTGTTGTAAAAAGGGGGTCACCTAATGGGCCTCCCTAATGGACTTCTTGTAAGGGGCCCATAATGACCCTCTATAAGGTCATGGTGAGCCTCACGTTCACTCTTAGATCTGAAATTTGTGTTGCAGTTACATTCTCATTTCTGGTCTCACTCTAGAAGAAGGAGAAGAGGGCGAGGAAGAGGAGTAGGGAGAAGACCTACCTGCACTACCGTTCTCTGCCCAGGCACAATCGACTGCAACATCTTCCTCGGTCGTTCCGCCGCTGCATCATCCGCAAACAGCGACGAATCACACTATTGTTTCAAGACATGTTCGACGGCTACCCCTCACGCGTGGAGTTCCAATGCGCCCCTGGCCTCGATTGCTTGTCGGCACTCTGAGGAGGTCCCGCTGCCCCACCATGGGTGCAGTCGCCGTGTCTCATCGTGTCCCATTGCGCACGACCCTGACACATCAGGCTCATACGTTTAGTTGGTACCCCATGGACGGGATCCGGCGCTGCACTACGACGGGTTGACGCATCGCTGGCATTCTGCGACGGGTCAACTTGACTCGTTGTCGCTCTGTGATGGGTCAACTTGAATCACTATTGTGGAACTTTGCCTTTGTCTGACGACACCTCTGGTCAATCAGAGCAGCTCACGAGGATCCGAGTCGTCCTCTTAGTGATGCAGACACCAATCTTGTTCATAGCAATGGGCGTGGACGCCGTCTACGTGCGTATTGCTGACACTGCCCGAGGTTGGCTATGCTGTTAGCGCCAGCACTCGTTACGTGTTCAGACTCGTCACGCTACGCACCCACCGTCTCTAAAGTGAATGTGTTTGTCAGGATCGACCGATCGCTTGAGTCAACTTGCCACCGCACGCCTCGTATCAACGACCTCATCGCTTCATCTCTCTATTACTACGCTCTTGCACTGAGTCATCGCAGCCAGGCTAGCCAGCCGTACCCCTCTATGACACATCCCTCCCTACATCAACCCACGCCAACATTTGCTCCAACGGAGATCCCGTCGACGAGTGACACCACCGATGAGGTATACGTCCCTTTCTCGCTCATTATATTATCTCTTTCAGTATAATTTTGGTTGCACTCCATTGCGCTCGAGTTAGATTAAGTGAGAGTATCACTTTGAGAAAACTACGAATTGAGCGTCTTCCTAGGTACACGACAAGTCTGCTCGTTACGTGTGAGCCTGATAGCACCCTAATTTTGGTCTTTATTTCATGCTATTAGCATAAGTTTATGCATTTAAAGAGCTTAAAATGAGATTGTTATCATATATTTACATAAATCTAAGGTTTCCAAAGGATTTCTCATTTTTCGCTTATTTGCTGCTAATTTTATGAATTTTCTGGGATTTATTTGAGCTTGAAATAATTATTCTTAAATGAAAATAGCAGATATTAAATTTAACTTTGAGCTTAATTATTATGAGGATGAAATACTGAATTTTCCAGAATTTTCTACAATTTTCTGGAATTTTTTAGAATTTTTTTAGTATGTTATTGGATTTTTCTAAGATATATTTGAGGAAGAAATGCATTTTTATTAAGAAAAAGGATATATTTATAAGGAAAAAATGAGTATTAAGATTATTATAAAAGTTTGAGGGCTTTTCGTAAATTTTAGTT
Source organism: Wolffia australiana (assembly GCF_029677425.1). NCBI lineage: Eukaryota > Viridiplantae > Streptophyta > Magnoliopsida > Alismatales > Araceae > Wolffia > Wolffia australiana. The sequence continues at coordinate 840,304 of NC_135853.1, forward strand.
GCAATTATGCCTTCAAAAACAGCTCTCAGTCGTGGTTGCAGGCGTAAAGATATCATTTAAAGTGTTATAGGGTTTTATTGCAATTATTTAATATTTGTTTTAATGTTTTTAGGAGAAACCAGAGGAGAGAGAGTGCGCAAGGGGCATATACACAATTACCTGTGGGCAGCCTCAGGCGGCAATTCCAGTTTTTAAGAAGGACTATAGTACAAAAGCGTGAGGGAGGTTTTCGACTGATCGACGTGGCCTCATCGTGGCCTCATCGTGGCCATCGGGTGAGAATCCGATGGCGCTTGATGAGGATCAGCGCCGGGAGGTAAGTTCACCACCCGCATGGCATGTACAACACGCGTGCACGGGCGGTGACGTGGCGAGTTCCAATTCGTTAGGGCGAAGATAAAACGCACACGTACGTACATATCAAAAAGTACACAATTCGCGACTTATGAGTTTTTTCTTTGTTTTTATTTTCGCCAGGGGGGTACGTGGTGCAACAAGAATGAACCCGCCTTTAGAAGTTGAAAGGTCACCAGCCAGTGAGAGGACGACACCTCAGCGCGCGTTTTAAAAGAAAATTTATAAATAAATGGATTTGAATCCAATGCCTAAATTTGGTTAAAATTTATTTATTCATAACTTTTGATCCGGAAGTCCGATTGAGATGAATTTTTTATGAATTTTCTCATCTTGATCCCCTATTTCTATCTATATGGTTGGATCATTTAGATCAAACTACATTGATAGATAAAAATTGATTATTAATTAGGGGTAAAATGGGACTTTTAACCATTTAACCAAACTATAAAAGCCGAATTTCGAGAGGAGGGGGTCATTCTTGATGGTTCTCTATCACAGCTGCAAGACAGAGAGGAGCTCCAGCCTAGATCAACCGGTTTGGTACCTTTCCCTTCATTGTATTTGAATTTTTGGTGCACTTTCGATGATGTTAGTTTAATTTTGTGATTGTTCTTCTTGATTCTGGTCTAATTTCTAAACCGTTTGGCTTGAGCGGCATGTACACGCCCTGATTAGGATTGAGAGGAGTAATTGGGAGATTTAACTCAGTATTCAAGTGCATTTCAAAAGAAAACTAAAACAAAAATGTCAATTTCTAGGATATTAAAATTTCCTTTTTTTATTATCTAATAGTGTAGTTCTGAATTATCAAACGTACAAAAACCAACCAAATCTTTCAATTGAATTCTTTTCTTCTTAATCTCTCTAATTGAATTCTTTGATCCTCTCAATTGGATCAATTAATTCAACTTAGAGCCCCCTTATTTCTTCTACTCTTCTCAACTATTCTACCTCCCTCTCTAACTTCCTTGTCCAATTAGGTTGATTTTATCTTCATTGAAGATCAAATTAATTCTAATTAGGGTTGAATTATCAATAAAATCATCAAATTGAATTCCTTACTAGCTTCCCTTGGACAATACCTCTACTCATCATTGTACATCTTAAGTGAGGTTTTATAAATTTTATTGTATGAGCTAAGAATAGACAACGACAAGGGTTTTAAATTCCATAAAATTCACCCCTATTTTTGGCTTATCAAAGCCCCTATGGACTATACTGTTCAGCACCGTAGTCACCGTCCTCGCTCTGACGAGGGTCATAAGGTCACCGTCATCATCATCGGTCGCCCGCTTTGGAGCTCGGCACTCGGAAAACCCCGCTCGTTGTCCCTATACGTACATTTCACCAGAGATGATGCACAGGTAATGGATAAAGATACTACATTTTCTATGATACTGAAAATGTTCTATCCGCTACCTGAGGCCTCATAAGTTATAGCTGGCACCAATAGACTCATATAACTTCCTAGCAAAAACGAGTTCAAGAATGTCTGATTTCCCCCCTAGAAGTTAAAAGTTGAACATATTTTCATGACCTACCCTGAAATCACTACTTCACTAGATTATAAAAAATCAAATTCTCTAGGACTTTTGATCCATTCAGATAAGTGACATTAATAAATGTTAGTGTATCAAAGAGATGTTGATAGAGAGAGAGGGAGAGAGGGAGAGAGGGCGAGAGGGTGAAAGAGAGCGCGCTTTGAGAGAGGAGAGGGAGAGCGGAGGGAGAGAGGAGTGGGGGAGCAGGAGAGAGATAGATGGAAAGAAAAAGAGAGGGAGAGAGTGAGAGCGGGAGAGAGGGTGAGCTGGAAGGAGGGAGGGAGAGCGAACGAAAGGAAGAGAGATGTAGGAACCTTTCTCTCTCACTTCAACAACTCACACAGAGAAGGTAAGGACAGGCACTCACTATCTTGATCTCACACAGAGAAAAAAAGTTTTAAGCCCTCACTCTCTTGATCTCACACAGAGAAACAAGAAGCAAGTACACTTTGAGACAGGAAGGAATCAGTTGATGCACACAACATACTACAACAATGAAACTCCTACATATTTATAGGCACTCCCCCATAACTGACTATGGATTTAAAGAAACCCTGACCACACACCTGTCCATGTGCTTAGTCTTTAGCTCCTCAAAATCTGCTCTTTCCTCCACATCTCCCTACAATCCAGTGATCCCTTCTGACTTGATTTATTCCTTGAAACATTCAAACTAAAACTCCTATAATAACTCAGTCAAGATTAATATCCAACAAGAGCAACAGGGATAGGGGGGAAGAGAGCAGGAGAGAGGATGAGAGAGAGAGGGGGAGAGAGGGGCAAGAGAGAGAGAACCAGAAAGAGATAGGGGGGGAGGGGATGAGAGGGGGTGAAGGAGAGTGAATGAGAAAGAGAGATAGGGATAGAAATAGAGGGGGAGACAGTGAGAGAGAGAACGCAGGAATGGGAGAGAGTGGACGAGAGAGAGCGGGAGAGAGAATGAGTGGGAGAGGGAGAGAAGAGAGAGAGAACAAGATGGAAAGAGGAAGAGAATGAACGAGGGCGAGAGAAAGAGAGTGAGAACAGGAGAGGGTGAGGGAGAGGACCGGACTTCAGTCTGGTTTGACGTGCGTCAGACCATGTCCTTCAATAGGCATATGTCATCTGTGACGAATGATAGATGACAAAAATGAAGAATGGATGATTGAGGATGATGGATGACAGTTTTTGGATGAAGAAATTATAAAAATTATGAATAAAACTATTAAATCTGTTTTTTCATTTAAAATGCTGAGGGCCGAGGACGCGGATGGGGAAAACAACAACAAGGAGGTGATAAGTTCAAAAATATGTGGTTATATGTCGTTATTTTAAGGGTTTTCTGAACCTAATCAATACAATTTATTTTTCCCTTAGTACTTAAGGGGTCGAACCATAGAGAAGCGATAGGGAAATTCAATTTTTATCGAATTAGGGATTAGCACTCTCGATTTGATAGATATAAAATTTTTACTCAAATGATAGAAGGAGCGTGTAGATTGTAACTATCCTTCTAACTCTTCCAATTAAAATTTATCTCAATTTATCTTCCAATGAATTTCTAAAGTTTTCATTATCAATGAGAGTAAGATTTATGATTAGTTAACAATTTTTGCCAACCATTGCTAAATAATCCCCTAACTAGACTGATTCTATTTCTATTTGAATTGAGGTTTTCCCCTAACTAGACTGATTCTGGCCAGGCATTCCTAGTTTATTTTACCCAAAACTTAATTTAATTTGAATTACGTTTATGGGGTATTTAGTGAAATTTTTATTAAATTCAGATTGATTTATGGGAATTGATTTGTCAAATTTAGTGGATGTTCCCATGGATTAGTAATCATAAGAAATTGTTTATGGCATTTTGCAGTTTTACGCCCAATTATCTCAAATTTGCAAACGTGCCCCTAGCTCACAATCATGCTATGATTTGTTGATCCGGGGTGCTCTAAGCTGACACGGTGGTGGACAATTTGAGCTTAATTCGATTGTAGAAAGCCACGCTAAGCAATTCTTAACAAGGTAAATCCCAATTTAACAGATTGAACTCAGAGTTTTTTTTTGTTTGAAATTGGAAGCTAACGTATATTGGCCTCAAATTGGGTTGAATTAAAGGGTAAAATTCAATTCAGAATATCTAACTAACTAAATTGAAGCTTAACCGATTCAAAAACAAACTAAATTTTAGAATTAGCAGAATTAAAATCAAATTTTAAAGAAAACGGCGAACATTAATGAACTACAAAATTGCTGAAATTAAGTACAAAATCTGAAGTAAAACTGATTCAGATTAAACGAAGAAATACCAGGAGTAATTTCGAATCGATTGGTACAAATTTTGCACAACGAGCTATCAGATTTGTACTGAATTTATACTTGATTTTTAAGCAGAAAACAGCATTGTATCGTCAAAATCCTGTCCCAATTTGAGCTCCGAAAGCACTCCAAGCTGCTCCTGTGACAGAGGGGGAGCTTGGGACTTCTCCTCTCACTTCCAGATCAAGAACGGAAGCTGAATTTTCATTTTCCCACCTTTTGTTGCAGCGGAATCGGAAGAACAGCTTCTTCTGATTCCGTTACTAACTCCTCTCTTTTTTCGCTTTGTACGCAGGAGATACGGAGCGTCGCGATAGGCCTATTTGGTGTCTCGCATGGATTGGTGTAGTGCAGGACACGCACGGAGTTGCAGACGTGCGTGTCACGCACTGAAGGCATGATTGCGCCTTCTGATTGGCTTGCGCCATTCTCTTGTGCTCTACACCACTTACCAACGCTGTTAGCGATTAAACAGGCCCAATAAGGGCCAGTCTTATGAGAAAAATGATTTTTATTTTAAATAAAATTGAAATAAAACGTAAAAACCCTTTATTAATGCGTAGAAAAATGCTTCATTAATTTATAAAATAAGTTTTATTGTTTAATTTCTTTTAACTTATTTAAATAGGTCAATTAAAACATTTACTTTCTTATAAACATCATTTGAAAAATGTTTCAAATGTATAAATTAACCTAATTATTTGTCCAAAGTGTTGTTTAACTTGAAATGTAACAAAATTCTTGTTTTAACATGAAATCATGATAAAATGCATTTAAAATTAATGGTTTTAACATCAAAAACCCCAAAATATGATGAAATTAGCACTTATTTAGCTCCTATTTGCATGTTATCAAGGGGAATGATGACAACTGACAAGGCCGGGGACGAATACAGCCGAGGGCATGATGTCGGACGTCGTCTCAACGGCGTCCGACCGTCACCGAGGGTAGGAACTCGGTGTCGTATCACTAACTAATCGGGTTACGTCCACGACGTCAACCGATGGATATGCGGAGAACAGAAATACATGTATGACGATAACGAGGACGATGGTTCTACGATGGTACGTGCAATGCGCCGACAAGCTATGAGAGCTAACCCGAGCGGGACGGGTCGCCAAGCTGGGTCGAACCAGCCTCCAAGTCGCCCGAGGTGGGTCGAGGCGCGACGCCGCCGAATGGGGTAACTCCCACTGGAATGCTCACACGCAGCCGGGCGTCCGACTGCACGGACAGGTAAGACGCTCGTCTTTGTTTCGTCGTTCTCTCAATCTGTCCCACTCACCTATCTAACCCGAGCGCGGTGGAGGCAATACGAAAGAATACTGAAGGAAATAAATGACGTAAAGAGGCGAGGGGAAGCAGAGTACCTTCGTCGCGCTGGCGACGGGATCTTCGTACCAACTGGTTCCGGAGGAGGGAGTTGTCGGGTGCCCCGGAGGTTGACTGGTGCGGAGGGGCGGTTGCGCGCAGTGCGGTGCAGGGAGGCGTGGTCGACGGCGAGCAGTGCGGTGGGACGACGTCGCGAGCACGGCGGCGATGTTGCCGCGGTCGGACGACGGCGGTCACGGCTAGCGCGACCCGGAGCGACAGCTTGGTGAGGGCGTGAGCGGAGCGGCGGCACAGCGGTGCGGCGGCAGGCGGCACGGCGGCGCGGCGGCGGCGCAGCGGCAGCGGCCGGCGGCGGCGAGGCGGCAGCGGCAGCGCGGACGGCGGCGCGGCGGCGCGGCGGCGGCGTGGCGCGGCGCGCGGTCGGCGCGCGGCGCGCGGCGGCGGCGGGCGCGGCGCGGGCGCGCAGCGGCGGCGCGCGCGCAGCGGCGCGCGCGGCGTTGGCGGCGGCGCGCTGTGCGGCGCGCGGCGGGCGCGGCGGCGGTACGCGCGGCGCGCGGCGCGCGGGCGCGGCGCGCGGCGGGCGCGCGCGCGCGCGCGGCGCGCGGCGGCGCGCGCGTGGGTGGCGGCGGCGGCGCGGCGGTGGCGCGGCGGTGGCGCGCGGCGATGGCGCGCGGCGCGAGGGCAGCGCGCGGTGCGCGCGTCGGCGGCGCGGCGGGCGCGCGGGCGCGCGCGGCGGCGGGCGCGCGCGCGCGGCGTCGCGCGATGGCGCGCGCGGCGGCGCTGGCGCGCCGGCGGCGCAGCGCGGCAAGGGCGCGCGTGGCGGCGTGGCTCCCCTTCCTCCTTCCTCTCCCTTTCTCCTCTTCCTCTCTTCTTCTTCTTCTTTCTCCTCTTCTTCTTCTTTCTTCTATTCTTCTCCACGACCTGACCCTTCTTTCTCAAAATGCCATTCTTCAAAAATTTAGGTCAAGGTAAGGGAAGAGCCCACCTCTTCCCCTTATATATGGGTGAAGATGGCCCTTCCTTAAGTCCAATAACACAAAATAAAAGGGAGAGAAAATAAGCAAGAAAATAGGAAACGGGCTTGTCAGGCCCAACATAAGAAAAAGGGGGGAAAGGGTTCCTCCCATGGGCCCTTCCCCCGCTACACGACAATACGAATAAAGGGAAAACTATAAGATAAAGTAACTGACTGTAACGGTGTGCTCCCGTGGTCGGCGTCCGCGTCATGCCGAGTAACGGAATGCGGGATCCCGTGTTGCTGTGGCGGCTCGTCGTGGTGGCTGGACTCGTCTCGGTGGCGAGCTGGGTAGTGCCGGCTCCTCGGGTGCTGGGTCGGGGAAGTCCTGCTGCTCCTCTGCTGCTGGCTCGATGACGTCCGGTGGTGACGCGCCATCAGGGCATGGATGACCAATGCTGGGGACAGGCACGGGACTATAGAGGATGAGGATAATGACAAGCGAGGACGGGGACTGCGACGACAGAGGACAGGGTGGACTCCCAAAACATACTGTGGATGTTTGCTGAGGACACATGTGGGGACAATGACAATGAGGGGAGTGATGTCCACGGACAAGGGCGAGGACGAATACGTTAAATTGGTGCTGATTAATTAAGCTTACGATTGACACATAGTAAAGGTCTTATCTGTACATTTAAAATCCAAAACAGGTAATTACGACTGTTAAATACAAACTTAAGCAACCACAAAATAACAAATGGCCGTCTGATATATGTCTGATATGTGGTATCGGAGAACCGATATCCGATATCCAAACAAAATCAGGACGGTTTTGGATATCAGATATTGGCTATCGAACGGATATTGACAATCATTTGTAAAATGGATATTAGGACAAATATCAAATAGTTAAGGACGAGACAAATTTCAGATGCCAGGTATCGGCGTCCAATATCAAGATATCAAAACTAGTATACGGATATCAAAATCCAACAGCCGTATGTGTTGTGGTCGGAATCCTGTAATCCCATATGAAAGAAAATCAAAACTATGAAGGGTATATATGATACTAGGTAATAAATTGAATTGAAATGTTCAAAATGCATGGTTATGTAAGTCACAGTGTTTCTACTATAAATAAAAATTAAAATGAGAAAAATATTTTCTAAATTTGATTTTTTGTAAAAAATCTATACTTAAATTATCATGCAGGAAAAATTTGAGATACTAAAATAACCAAGATAATAATTCGAGGTTCTGATCGCATTTAAGTCATCGGATTCTTCAAACCCATATGTGGATAACGTTGTTTAATGTTAACAATATCAAAATCTTTGAAGAATATTATAACCTTGTTTAATATTGACGCTTCAAAATTTTTCGTTGTCCTCCATATGAGATAATAGGATTCGTAGTTTAAACGCCGAGTCCTTTTATCCCATATGGTAGAAAACAAAAAATTTGAAGTGTATACATTAAACGATGAAATAATATATTTAACAAATTCTCTATTTACCTGCTGGCCAATGTATTTCCTCTCCAAATCATTTCAGGATGACAACTTCGTCGAATAAATGTATCTTTACAACCATTCCATGCTGGCTATCGAAATCTGATATCCAATTCTGATATCTGATACTGTCATCCTTTTCGAGGGATAGAGGCGGATGACGACATCGAGACGCATAACGATATCAGATATCGGTACTATAGCAAACGATATCCAATATTGGTATCCGATACCCGGATATCCAGATATCCAACACTGACATTGGATTACGGTATCCTTCCCAATACTGTAATCTGATGTCAGTATTGGGACGGGCAAACACAACCATGAAATGAACACTATCTAGACATCTTTCCTCTTTCTCTTTCTATTATTCATTGATATGAAAATCCTCAAGAATAAAGGAATTCAGTCTTGAGGTAACTTGTGTTTGCTCACCACTGAGAGCAGACAAGGGTAGATTTTGGCCACGCACTTGAGAGCTTCTTTCCTGGTGGCAAAGTTGATGGGTATCTGAAATGTTACAAAGCACTCAATGGAGATCTCTTTGTTTCACCCTACATAAACTCAACTCTGAGGCAAAACTCGCTTGTCGTATACGCTCCAGTTGCATCCATCTCCTTTGCACATTCCATGCTAATGAAGAGGAGTATTTCTTCCAAGCCAAGTGATATCTCTCGCTAGGCATATCTGGTAGGCGTAGTCTTCATTTAATATACTATAAATAATAGAAATCTATCCTTTCATCTCCATTTTCTTCTTCTAACTTGCAGATCTGATGGTGTGAAAGCCGTTCAATTTGTATCCTGTTCAATGCTCCCATTCTATACGAAGGTTGTAAAATATCATTTTTCTGAATGCATATATTGATTATCTTCATTGAGTAAAAAAACAACTAAGCAAAATATAAGTGTTCACTCTTCTTCAAAAAAAAATGGAACGAAATATGTTTTTATATAAACCATGTTTTTATATTAGTGTTAAAGTTTGGGAATTTGAAAACTCTCTGAGATGGTATTTGAAAACTTCTACAGTAGGATTGTTGAAATTAAAGTGGTTGCGCATACGTTGATCTAGATGGCATGCAAACAAAGATTATAGCATGGATTGATGGCAGGCGACACCAGCTGTGGTAGACGACGGAGGCTGTGGTGGGCGACGGCGGGTGAGTGCCACTATTGCAGGCGTCGGCACTTGACAACTGACGGGTGCATTCGGAAATTGTCGAAGTAGTTTTCTCCAATATTTTACTGCCCTTGGTCAAGGACTTGATTGCATCATCTTCCTTGAGCTGTCACCTCTTATACCAAGGATGCATGACCCCATCTTCACAACACAATCATCTTTGTGAACTTCTTGACGCACCCATACTAAGACTATTTAGAATCCCATAGTTAGACACTCATACGTCATAGTGAAAGTGCAACTGTCCATCCATAAGATATCTTTGGTTTTAATGAAATTGGAATTGATTTATGAGGTAAATACTAAAGTCAAACTTGACCTTGTTCTTATGAAATATTTCGTAAAACTTTTAAGTGTATTTACAAATCACATTTCTAGAATTAATGTACACTATAAGCCAAAGTACAACGCAATGGTTGCTTTATTTTAAAAGTTTGAATCTAACTAAATTGAATGTTCCTTATTTATAATTATTATGGTTCATTGAAAAGCACAGCAACGTTATAACAAGAAAGAAATTACCTTGTGTGTGTGCTAGTACCGTATGTAACTTTCACTTTTAAACATACCATAGTGCGAAAGTTACCTTTAATTTATCTCCTTATCCATTGACTTTCAAGTTTTTATTCATGGTAATTTTTCATATTTTTTATTTATTGGATTCCTTTCTGATCCCTTTCAAGTCCAACTATTCTTAATGGCGTATCGCTTCTTTGACATGTCAAGGTTCTGTCAGCTGACTCGTACGTGATTCACCACAGAGGGATCCCTCTGTCCTAGTCATTCACCGCAAGCAATCAGGGAGTTTGGAAAAGAAAGAAAAGGATGAAATATTACAAGATAGATCTCATCATCCAATCTTCTGTTAAGAGATTCGACGGTTGAGATCATGTCCATTTAGTTAAAACAACTTGACATGCCATGTGCTTTGGGCCTAGTTGGCTCAAAGCCCAATCATATATTCTTCTTATGTTTCATTAAGTTCACTATTTTTTGGGCCATGATCTGTCTCAGCACTTATCAGCTCGGCCGATGTAGAGCTAAAATAAGCACTAAGATAAAATCCCAGATCGAAAATTGCAAAATCAATGACTACTATATAAATGTCATTCTCCTCTATACATTGACTCAAATATATAATTCTTCTATGCATTCGGATGTGTCATCTGTGGGCTTTATGGGGGCTGTTGTGTGCCAGTGATGGGTTGTTCCACATGCGGCAGTGTTTGCCAGCTACTGGCCAGCTTAAGTGTTGTGCACCTAACTAGCTGGCGGGCGGGACTTCCGCCAAATACCCACTAAAACCATTATATATATTCTTTCGTCATAACTCTCTCTCTCTTATATTTATGTCTTCAACTTTTACTTGCTCCCTGCAAACGCATAGATTGACTTACTAGAGTTAGCATTAATCTCATTAAAATTAACAATGCTTTAAACACATTTTTTATAATAAATACTTGGACTTGTAAAGTATGTAAAAATTACATTAAAATGCATTATTTTATTATTTCCTCCATTTAGTGCATGAGATAAAAATTGCTGTAAAGTTGAAGTCAATACACAAAAAATGATCCCAAAATGACTTTACAATTTGTATAAATGCTTCCCAGATTTTGGGTTTGGTGGCGAGGACGTCAACACAACTTCTGCGGACATGCCGCTGTAGTCGTCTGACCAAGTCAACGCACCAGCTTCAGTCACATCTCCACCTGCGCACGCCCCGACACGCATCATGACACATCGTCGACAACTACAGGACCGGCCAGACAACGACCAAGTCGACGCACCGGCATCAATCACGTCTCCACCTATGCACGCCCCATCACGCATCATGACACATTGTCAACGTTAGATCAAGAGCTGCCCTTTGACGTGACACGATACCACGTCGCCCATCATTATTTTTATTTTTATTTCTCGCATTTTCTCTTTCCTCCAAGGACTATATGTATAGGCCAATGTTGCAAGAAACAGTTGGCAAAGTTATATTCAAGAATTGAGTTTTCTCTTCTTAGAGGACTTGCCCTAATCCATCCCTCTTCCCCAGATCGCCCTCGCCGCCGCCGTCGTCACCGTCACACGCTGCCAAACGCCGCCACACGCCGCCCTCTCTCTCTTTTTCTCTCTACCTGTTCATGCCTAGCCTTAAGCAACCGCCCGTCCTAGCGCTAGGCCACCCACGTAGGGCCGCCCAGCGCTCAGATCGACGAGCGCTAGCGCCGGCCGCCCAGCGCCAGGCCACCCCCGCCAGGGCCACCCAGCGCCTGGCCGCCCAAGCTCTAGGCTGGCCACGTTAGGGCTGCCCAGCACTCAAGCCGCCAAGCGCCAGCGCTGGCCGCCCTGCGCTTGGCCGCCCAATGCCAGGCCACCCCCGTGCAGGCAGCCAAACCGGTCGCCCGCGCAGGCCGCCAAGCCGGCTGCCCGCGCAGGTCGCCAAGCCGGCCGCCTGCGCCAACGCCGCCCACGTAGGCTGCCACGCCAGTCGCGCGAGCAAGCGTTGCACGTGCAGACCGCCTCACCAGTGCCCGCGCAGGCACTGCCGCGCAGGCCTCCACACCGGGCACCCGCGCAGGCTGCCACGCCTGTCGCCTGTCGCCTGTCGCAGGCATCGCTCGCACAAGTGCCGCATGTGCCTGGTCGTCCACCCCTCTGGCTACTATCCTTCACCCTCTGGTCTTTCGTAGTCCTTGGACCGTTCGCCATCGCCCGTGCCGAACGCGGATCATGTCTTCTCTAACCCGTCAGCAATACGCCGAGAATTCCCCACAGCCTCAACACGCACTCCGGTGCTGAGGTATCCCCAAACTCTTTGGTGTCGCGTGTTCTTTGTCTAGTGTTCCGCGGGAAGTTCTTCCACCGCCGTTGGATTTGTTTTAGGTTTCCTGGAATTTCCAACAACAAGTGGATTAGGTTTCTCTTGAGTTTTCCTACGAGCGTGAATTCGACGGTATTGATTTTGATGCTTGGCATCATTGCGATGGTTGAAGATAGTACTCCCGCCCTCGACGAGGAAAGGGGTTGCACCACCACTATTTCATCGGATTTAAGTCTTTCGAAATCGATCGTGTGAATTTGTGGTTTGTCTTATCCATCCCCTCCCTAAACCAGCCCAGTATTTAGCCTCACCCGTCGTCCATTCCCCGTCGCCACAATAGTCCCACATCCGTCATCTCCCGTTGTCCTGCATCAGGGTTTATCAATGTCCATGTCAAGCTGCAACATCGTTTTTTGTGGCTGGCAAAAAAATTAGAAAAACATTTCTACCTAGTGGGACCTTGGAGACTAGTATTATTCTGGCGTCAATTGTGCTGCCAAAAGTTGTGCAAAATTGGAAGTTTAGTAGTCCTCCCACAATATACATGACTCCAGATCATAGCCAAAGCCTCTAGCGTTAGATGAAGCATAAACCACAGGTTACAGTCTCGTTTATTTAAAAACAGGATAATCCCTGCATTCAGCTCCATTAGTAATTCTTCCTCAGTTGCCCTGTATTCATTAGTTTCATAGTCATCTAGTTAATATCACATTTATTTTCTTTATCTGCCTAAGCGATCTTTTCCTTTGAAAAAATTGAATCTCATTATGAAAATTGAATCTCAGTTCATTTACTTTTATCAAACTTCTATTTCTGAATCTTGCCATTAGTCTTCGGGGATACGTGATACTTTGAGGCTTAATAAATTGAAGGATACATGGCATAATATAGAATTATACGATATAATGTGTAGCAAAATTTTGTGCTTGCATAGTGATGAAAATCACCAACTTGAAATCTTTTTTAAGCTCAGAAATTTATAATATATAATTCTATAGTGAGCACATTTCTTCTCCCACTTATAAATAAAAATTTTAACTTCTATCTAATGTTTAGGTCATCGCAAAGAAAATTATGATTATTGGGTGATCCAATTTCTGCAGCGTATGCTGGATTAATTGTAGAGTATGGGCCCAGATACAAAATAAAAATATGAATCACTCGCGATCATAAATTTAACCCGTTATCAAGTAGTAAACAAAGGTGTGGGATTAAGTGATTTATACTTTCACATATAGATCAATCAGTCTCCCTCAATTATTACGAGATGCTATATTATACTATTAAGTAGACTCTGTTTCATAATAAACAAGAAATTAGGGATTCTCGGAACACAAATGGCACTAGACTGGGACCCGCGGTGTAGATCCGGGTCCTGAATGTTCTAGAATAGCTCTCCCGGAAGATCTCAGCCTTTCCGGAGTGTTCTAGAGAGGGAACCGTCGCTCCTATAAAACGCGGAGGGTGCAACAGAATTTGAATATCAGCGAGCGAAAGAAGTTGGAGAGAAAGCGAGTGAGAGCGAGGAAGAAGAAGCAGAAGAAGAATCAAAGATGTCGATCGTGCCGAGCATCTTCGGGCGGCGGAGCAACATGTTCGATCCGTTCTCGCTGGAGGCGTGGGATCCCTTCTTCGACGCATTCCGATCGCTGTCCGAGCCCAGGCTGTCCTCCGAGACGGCCTCCGCCTTTGCGAGCACGAACATCGACTGGAAGGAGACGCCGGAGGCGCACATCTTCCGCGCGGATCTCCCCGGGGTGAAGAAGGAGGAGGTGAAGGTGGAGGTGGAGGAAGGCCGGGTGCTGCAGATCAGCGGCGAGCAGAGCAGGGAGGAGGAGGAGAAGACGGACCGCTGGCACCGCGTGGAGCGCAGCAGCGGCAAGTTCTTGAGGCGGTTCAGGCTGCCGGAGAACGCGAAGCTGGACCAGGTGAAGGCGGCCATGGAGAACGGCGTGCTCACCGTCACCGTCCCCAAGAAAGAGGCCAAGAAGCCGGATGTCAAGGCCATCGAGATCTCCGGCTGAAAGGTTATATTCCGCTGTTGGTCTAGTAATTGATGGAGTTTCCCCCTTTGCGAGGGGTCGTCATCTGTAAAAAAAAAAATCGTGTCCAGTAGTTTCTGGAACATTTCTCTTTTGGCACAGCGTTGATTAATAAACGGTTTCATCCCTATACTCGCCTGATGTTTTCCCACCATGCTCCCCCGCCACATAAGCGTACATTTTTCCTCTGCCAAGCAGCATCGCCCGACGGCCAATGAAGTCTTTGAGCCTCCGGTAAACAACTGATGGTGGAATAAGTCGACGACGTAGAAAGCTTGTGAAATTCTATATTCTCCCTAAAATATGAACATTCTCTTGTCATGTCAAGCTGAATAAATCGGCACAACGGGATTCAATGGAGTCTCTGAGATTGAAATTTTTATAATCTAAATTTCAATGTAATATAAGCCCTCACCGCGACAAATTATGGGTTAATGCAATATATTTGCACTCACCTCGTTCTTTGATGAAATGGGATACGTTTCTAAGAATCATATGATTGGAAGAAATGCATCCTCACTATTCGTCTCAGGCACTTGTAATCCGCTTTGAGGTTGCGTTGTTAATTATTAATCGGTGGCTTCAGAAAATATGAATGCAAATAACAAATCACATAAGAGCTACGAGGATTAAGTGAAGTTTCTGTCCAGAGGTTTAGGCATTTCGCAGTAAATATAGATGGTTGTCAGTTTTTTCTTGTATAACAGAACAGTTTAAAATCATGGATTCTTTTTTCAGAACTCAAATTTCCCTTTGAGATATGGATAGAAATTGAGAGACATTTACAGATATATATAGAGAGAGAGGGAGAGAGAGAGAATGAGCGCATGAAGACAGATAAATTGAGGAAAAAGGGCTTATTTTCGACAACAGTCACGGTGGCGGCGACGGCAGGGGGGGGACTCCATTCTCCGACGATGATGGTGCGCTCCTTGATTAACCTTTAAAGAAACAAAAATGAATAAAGCAACACAAATCAAAGCAGAATCGTAAGGAACCTTTAAAGATACACAAATGAATAAAGCAACACAAAGCAAAGCAGAATCGTAAGGAACCTTTAAAGAAACACAAATGAATTAAGCAACACAAATTAAAACAGAATCGTAATGAATATTTAAAGAAACTCAAAAATACTTGAATCACACAGTGCTGTCCTTTCCTTTTTTTTACATGAATCATTTTTCACTGGCTGCAAAAACGTTCATCCATTATATTTATCCGTGGAAACCGAAAAAATTTAAACATCCCCATCTGCGTAATAAGCATTGGCATCGCTCAATGATAATTATGTTCACCACTCTGGTCAAAACAAAGGCGGGCACCCAGGGAGAGAGTTACAAAGAAGGTACCCAAGGAAATAGCGTGATGATCATTTTTTTTTGGTGTTTTCTTTATTTTATAATTAAATCGAAAATTTTCATAAATCCATAATACCTATATCATCTGATGACTGAGAACAATCGCTAGATTTTGAACATTAGACACCCAAAATCTTTCTATTCATTCATTTACTTAAGTATTTATGTTTTATGTGCGGTGAGGATTTCCTGTGAGGTGTTGGATGAGTGATACAAAATGTTGAACTAGACAACACATCCCATAGTTTTCACATCGGTCACAAAACAGTGCCATCCCTATGAAAATGGATAGTGAGTAAATAGTGAAATGGTTCGAAGTCTGAAGAATTAAGAGGAAACAGAGAAATTGAGGCAAAATTTGAACAATGAGAGAGAGTATTTATCTAATACATTTTATGAAGAAATAATATTATTTACATTTAAAGAGAAACATAAAAATAGTAGATTAAGATGTGTATGCTAACAAAGAATTTAGGTATCTTTTTAGAGTTTGCTATTGAATTTAAAATGAGGGAAAACGGAACGAAAATGAGATTAGCACTGGGTGTTCGACAAAATGTCTGAAATTTTTGCAAAATAACATTTTTGCAAAAAATCAGTTAAATATTTTATATGTGATTTATATATATTAATGCAAGTCATCATATACTCATGCAAATATCGTGACTTACTAGATTTTGCCACCATGTAGGGATCATTGTTGGCTTCAGACCCCCATCATCGGTGGTGTCCTCCCTTTGATAAGCCCTGATTTCTCTTCTCCACTATCATTCTCTCATTGTTCTTTCTGGATGCCTGGCTTGGAACCACTAAGAAAGACTCAAAGAGAAATGAAAATGAAGATGAGGATCTAGTTCTGTTCATGGTTCAGAATGGTTTTTTATTACAATAAGAAAAGTACTTTAAAGGAGGACACAATCCGATGTTTAAAGGGCAGGAACTATAAACAATTGTACAATCTTGATGTGGGATTACTAAAATCTCTTTTACAGCATTCAAGCTAGAGTTTTTTTCATTTAGATCACGGGAAATGTCGTGCTGGTGATGGAGAAGATGGTTAGGGAAGAAATGGACACATATGTGCTGGCCATTTAATCCACAACCAATAGAATTCAATAGTTGTGTTTAAACACAACAATGGACCTTCATAAGTTAAGTTGATCCTCAGAACCGTCCGCCACTTTTGCAAGCTTGCACATTTCTATTCATTCAAATCTCCAGTAGCCATTGCTGATTCATCACCTGAGAGAGAGAAAGAAACAAAAAGAGGCAGTAATGGATCTTGATATTTGATCTTCTTACAAAAATAGAAAGTCAAGATTGAATATAATATTTTTATAGAAAATCTAGTTTATGACGGGGTTACTCGAGTCCTGTTTAGTTAATTTGTCTCTTTTACTATTGATATGATGACTGTTGAGCCTTTGCATAGCATTCCTTTTAGTTGCATTTGTCCCAGCCCACCTTTCAGGTGAAACTTATAAGGCATAAGTTCCATTTTGAAATGTACAAAAAATACAGATAATAAATAGAATTGAAAATAATATCCCATTTGAATTTCAAAATAGAACTTTCCCACGCATGCGAGCGTTGGACCTCTCCATGTTTACCTCTTGCACATTGGTGAACCTAAGGCATTGATGCAACTTGCGGCAGCAGCTGCGGCTGCAGCTTGTAGTGTTTGGTTGTCATCCGTGGCTGTTGCTGCAGCTTGTAGTGCTACCTTGGTGCCCGTGGCTGGAGTTACCTTGGTTGTGTTGCGGCCTCTATATTGCCTCAAGAAAATTTTTCAGAAATCATATTTTCTATAATTCTGACAAGCATTATAATAAACTTAAAATGGTTATGTAATATTCATTATCTTAATCATTTATGATTAATGCTAAATTAAAAAATAGTACAGTTTATATAACATGTGAATTTATGCATGGATTGGGATTTATTCATTGCATACAAAGACCTATGCATCATAATTCAGAATTTTTAGGCAATATATTAACCTTTAAAATCATAAATATCAGGGATGCATTTGGATATGTCAGATTTTTAGCTCCCTCTAAAAGTTATCATTCCATACAAACTCACCTGTAAGTAAGTGGATAAACAAAAATATCACAGTGGGATCAGAGTCTGAATGTCATATTATAACCTAGAGTACGCTCCACCAATAATAATACATCAATGAACACACAACTCATGGGACTTCCAACTTCTTGTAATTTCTCATCATAGTTCTATCCTTGACGCTCATGTGGCCTGGAATATCCCCACGAACTCTTGAGTTTGGTCTGCATAGTGCCTTTCTTCCTTGAAGAGAGAAGATTTCCCCTCAGCCCTTGGGAACACTACACCAGACCACATACTTCCTCTACCTCAGCCTTGTATCTTTTACAATTACTTAAACCCTCCTAATGAACCAGAAAATAGGGTTAAAAATGTAGTTTACGGCTTGCACAATAACATTTATAATTTTGCTTGCAAGCACAGGGCAGGCAAGGGTTAAATCCATAGAGAGCAAGTATTTAATAAGAAAATTTTAGCCCTAATTTTTTGGGGGTTTTAATATTTTTTTTAGTAAGTCAACATAAATCAATAAGCACAAACTAGTGAAAATTAATTAAAACACACAACAAAATAATTTTCCTATAATTAACCTAATTCCTTTTTTTTTTGGCAAAAACACGGTGCCGAGTACGGCCAACCCAGGGTTGTGCCCGTAGACCGATCCATCCGTGCCCTGGACGCCACCCAGGAGGTTTTTATTTATTAAGTGAAGTGTTTTTCAATGTTTTTAGGCGTGGAGCGAGTATATATATCCCAATTACACTCGGAACCCACTCGTCCACGCCCATAGTTTAGGAAAAGAAAAGATACATAACTGATACCTTGCAGGCGCTCGGGGAAGTGTGGTCGTCATCGTCCCTCCAGAGCCGCCCGGCGGTATCGATGTAGGTCGGGAGATATCCTTGCCTTCATGTCATCAAGCTGGGGCTGAAGTGCGTGGGGGGCGCTAGTTAGAGCGGGTGCAATCCGCTCCTCAAACTCCACCGTTCCACACGATTCTCTAATCCCGCGGGCCTGCCTTCGCGTGGGTTCGCCGTGTGCGGAGGGTTGGTAGGCCGAGACGATCGACTCGGTAACATCCCCTAACTGTAGAAGGAAGCACCTGCCAAGAGAGAAAGACGGAGGAGGTCCGTGTGTGTACCGCATGATTGGCGAGGGCGTCAACGGTCTGGTTGCCCTCTCGTAGCTCATGGCGAAAGCACTTGATTCGATGACGACACCGCATGATATCCTGCCATATGCGATGGAGGCGCCACTGGGAACATGGATCGGTACGAAGCATATCAACTAATACCTGTGAGGCCGACTCTACGACGATATTGTGAAGGTTCCGCTCCTCATGGAGGAGTAGACCATCGCGTATCGCCATAGCCTCGGCTACTGTATTAGTCTCATAAAAAGAAGAGAAAGCGAAGAGTATACTCCCTGTATGGTTCCGAAGGATACCGCCTCCCCCAGCTGGTCCCAGGTTCCCCTTGGCCGCGCCATCCACATTCAGTTTGACGATGTCAACTGGCGGTGAGAGCCAATAAACAATCCTGTACTGAATACGGATAGGTGATAAGCTCAATTTTACTGTGTTTTTTACTGGTTATTTATCAGTAACATGTGTGAGGATTAAGCTTATTCAACGAATTTATAAACCTCACAAGTTAGGGCGAGTGAGGGTCGATCCACAGGGAGCAAAAGAAAACAGCAGGAAATTCCTTTTCAGTACGTTAAAGTGCAACTTAATCAAGCCGTCTACAGAGAACTTCTTCAGACAGATCCTTTGCCCTTTGTGGCAAAGGATCGAACACCTTGCGTGCAGGGATAACCTGCGCGCAAGGTGTTGCGTGCTTGGCGGCCTCCTACGCGCTGACTATGCAGCACGCGGCGGCTGCCTATGCACGGAATGCCTGCACGCAACAGCGTGCTGCGCGCGGCTGCGTGCTGCGCGCGGTTGCGTGCTGCGTGCGGCTGTGCGCAGCAGTGCGCTGCTGCGTGCTGCGCGCGGCTGCGTGCTGCACGCGGCTGCGCGGCTGCGTGCGCGCGCTGGCGGCTGCACGCGCTGCGCGCTTGTGCCAGCGCGGCCGCTGCTGTGGCGGCTGCGCCGGCTGCGCGCTGCTGCTGCACGCGGCTGCGCTGCCTGTGACTGCGCGGCTGCTGCGCGGCTGCTGTGCGCGCGCGCTGACGCGGCTGCGCTGCGGGCGGCGCGCGCTGCGCGCGGCCAGCGCGCGCTGTGCTGCCTTGCTGGCGCTGCCTGCATTGCGTACTGCTGCGTGCGGCTGCGTGCTGCAGCGGCTGTGCGGCTTGCTGCACTGCTTTGCGGCGTGGTGGAGATGCGGAGGAGTTCTGTTCTTTTGGAAGATTTGGGAAGACGATTTGAACAACAAAGGAACAAAGTTTAAACTGAAATCAAATCTAAACGAAACAATCCTCAGTTGGGAAACATTGGAAGATCTTGTGACTCTTCCAACCCAACCAAAATTGTCAGAGAAGAGAGGGATTACAGGGCTGAAGCTTGCGATTTCCCCACGTCGGGTGTCACGTCCTTGCGGCGAGACGTGGTTCTTCAATCCAAGCTATCTTCAGTCTGTTCTTCCTCTCCAACTCCAAAAGCTCATCAGCTCCTGGAGGGTGCAGAAATCCTCTTCTCCAAGCCCTAGTTTCCTTAGAGAAAATTCTGAACACCTAAACTCCTCTTTCAAGAGAGTATTTATAGGTTTTCTCTTAAGTCATGCCCAGGGGCATTTTCGTAATTTTTGCCACTTCGAATTTTTGCCCACTTCTGTTGATCCTCCTCTCTTCCTTGATCTTCTTAACCTGTTTCTGAATGTTCACTAGCCATAAAACGTTAAATATATACCACTTGATTCAAAGAATCAAGTGGGGTTAGTGATTTCATAAAACAATACATATGCATGAACTTAGCATGAATTCACAAGATAATTGTAATGAATTTAAACTTGAGAACTTGATTATTTGATGACATATGTTATAGTCATCAAACACCCTAACTTAGATCATTACTAGTCCCTTAGTAATGACATGCAGGTGAGAATAAAAGATGATCTCAAGGTGAATTTTGGCTTCCGATAACTTTGATTCATGCTCTTCTCAAGGAGTATTTTCAGCAATTAAAATTGACCAGCGTAGAAGAAATTTAGGATCTATCTCAGCCTTAAACCTCAACTAAGTGCACATGATCTATGGAGTACATATAGTAAGTACATAGTATATGGAATAAGATCGAGTTAACACCCCAAGCGCACTACTGAGCAGGCGTGAGAGTGGCATTAATGCTAGCTCAATACTATGGCTATAGTAGCATCGGCTCAAACACACGGGAGACAGCTTTTCCACCTTTATTTTATTTGGCATTTGCTGCTTGTTGGTCATTTTTGATGACAATCAACTTTAGTACTATGATGCAAGCTTTTGCTTGTTTATGCGCAGTGCAGCTTTCACTTGATAGTTTGGTGGCGCTTATCCACTACCCATGTGCCGTCCTTAGTAGACCGGCAGCTTATTCCCGACGGTTATGTATCCTTCATGGGTCAGGGAGCTTCACTCAAGTCATAATAATACTGCCAATGAGCTAACACTAACCCTACTCTCCACTAAAGCTAAAAATTTTCGTGCATGTAAGTGCTAACTCAACCCGAGGTGGATGGTGAGGTGAGAGAAGTATAATGGTAATAGATATGACTGTCGTGGTATGGATCGTAGTGCACCTAGCTAGGCTTACTTCACCTAGGATTCCCTAGCTGGCCACTCTTGCATTTCTACCCTTTTGAAAAGAATCGAATTATCATGCATATCATTGGACAATCATCTCCTAAGATCATCAAATATCCATGGTTTGTGCATGCAAAAACGAAAAAAATTTCATGGATAATGCATGTAAATGTACTCCCCACCCCCCCTCAATAAAAGGCATGTTCCTACATGACAAATCGTAATTGAGAGGAAGGAGAAAGGAATACCAAACCATGGAAGGAAGGGCGGCGATCAGCATGCGTGTTGTCTAGTGACGTGTTAGGTGGGCGTGGATCGGAGTGGCTGCACACGAGAACAGAAACAAAAACGCAGAAACAAAAATAAAACAAGGAAAGTAACCAAGCATAGAGAATAGGAAATGTAGTAAAAACAAAAACTACTCGGATCATGAACTATCATGCGATGGCTTTTCTAACGTAATATTCATGGGGCTGTGAAGATCGTCTTCTTCTAAGTAGGGTTTGAGCCGTTGCCCGTTCACAGTGAATCGTCTTTGAGACGTAGGATCTAAAATTGTGACGGCTCCATTCTCAAAAACCTGCTGAACAAGGAAGGGACCATCCCATCGCGTTTTCAATTTACCTGGAAAGAGTTTTAGTCTAGAGTTGTAAAGCCATACTTTTTGATTCTCCACAAAAATTCTTCTCCTCAAGCTCTTGTCATGAAACATCTTCATCTTGGCTTTATAAATCTTCGAATTCTCATAAGCCTCATTTCTTAACTCTTCCAACTCATTCAATTGAAGAAGTCTATGCTTGCCGGCTCTATCCAAATCTAGGTTGAGTTTTCTAATAGCCCAAAGGGCCTTGTGTTCTAACTCAAGTGGTAAGTGACAAGCTTTGCCAAAGATAAGGCGGAAGGGAGACATGCCGAGAGGGGTTTTGTAAGCTGTCCTATAAGCCCATAATGCCTCGTCGAGCTTCCTAGACTAATCTTTCCCATCTGGACGCACTATTTTCCTCAAAATTTTCTTAACCTCCCGATTGCATAATTCCACTTGGCCATTCGCTTGTGGGTGATAAGGGGTAGTGACTCGTTGATGAACACCAAATTTCTTGAGGAGGTTACTAAAGTTGTAATTTGTAAAGTGTGATCCTCCGTCACTAATGATCGCTCGTGGGCATCCATATCTATAAAAAATATGTGTCTCAATAAAATTAGTCACTACCTTGCTGTCATTGGTTTTTGAGGGGATGGCCTCCACCCATTTGGAGACATAATCGACAGCCATCAATATATATTCATACCCATTTGAACTAGGAAAAGGTCCCATAAAATCTATTCCCCATAAATCAAATATTTCTACTTCTAGAATGGGTTGTAGAGGCATTCTATCTTTCCTACTTATGTTGATGGATGCTTGGCATGATAAACATGTGTTATAAAACTTTTGAGCGTCTTGAAATAATGTAGGCCAAAAAAAACCAGATTCAATAATTTTATGTGCGTTTACCTTAGCGGAGTAATGTCCTCCTCCAGGTTTGGAATGGCAGAATTCCAATATGCTCCTTTGCTCGCTCTCGGGGACGCACCGCCTCAAAATTTGATCTTGGCCTTGATGGAATAGCTCCGGGTCTTCCCAAAAGTAAAATCTTGCATCTTTAAGCAGCTTCTTCCTCTCGTGAGACGTCCAACCTGTTGGAATTTGTCCTGAAACCAAGAAATTGACAATATGTGCATACCAAGGAAGCGATGCTCCTTGTGCGGTTAGGACATGTTCATCCGAAAATGCATCGTTTATTAACGCAGGTTGGGTATTTAAAATTCAAGAGAGGTGATCTGCTACTACGTTTTCACATCCTCGCTTGTCCTTAATCTCCAAATCAAATTCTTGTAATAGTAACACCCATCTAATCAACCTAGGTTTTGCCTCCTTCTTTGCTAATAAATATCTAATAGCTGCATGATCAGAAAAAACAGTAATTTTACTTCCTAACAAATAAGACCTAAATTTTTCTAATGCAAAAATAATAGCCAGTAGTTCCTTTTCGGTCGTAGAATAATTCAGCTGTGCATCCACTAAAGTTCTACTGGCGTAGTAGATGACCACGGGTTTCTTGTCAATTCGCTGGCCTAACACTGCACCTACTGCAAAATCAGAAGCATCACACATTAGTTCAAAAGGAAGGGTCCAATCGGGCCCTTGCAAGATAGGTGCATTTACTAAAGCTTCTTTTAATTTATCAAATGCATTCTTAGCCTCTAGTGTTAGTTCAAAATCATTATTTTTAGACGATAAAAGGTTTGTAAGTGGTTTAGAAATTTTAGCAAAATCAAGGATAAAACGTCTATAGAAACCCGCGTGGCCGAGGAAACCCCTAAGGGTTTTTAGGTTGGTTGGAGGTGGAAGGCCCTGGATGACCTCGATCTTGGCCTTGTCCACTTCCAAGCCACGGCTGCTTACCATGTGGCCCAGCACTACTCCCTCCTGCACCATGAAATGAGATTTTTCCCAACTTAGTACGAGGTTCGACTCAATGCACCTCTTCAATACTTTGGTGAGGCTAAGGAGGCAGTTTTCAAATGTGGATCCAAATACAGAAAAATCATCCATAAATATTTATAAGCACTCCCCCACTAGATCGGAGAAGAGTGCATTCATGCATCGTTGGAATGTGGCGGGTGCATTACATAGCCCGAAAGGCATACGCCTAAAGGCATATGTCCCTACAGGACTCGTGAAGGTCGTCTTCTCTTGGTCCTCAGGATGGATATTCACTTGGTTATATCCTGAATAACCATCAAGAAAACAGAAATAATGCTGCCCCGATAATTTTCTAGTATTTGATCCATGAAGGGTAATGGGTAATGATCCTTCTTGGTAGCCTTGTTCAATTTCCGATAGTCAATGCACACCCTCCACCCAGTGGTTAGCCTCTTCTGCACTTCTTCTCCTTTATCATTCAGCTCAACAGTCACTCCTGACTTCTTAGGAACCATATGTACCGGGCTTACCCATCTACTATCGGAAATCGCATAGATGACGCCGGCATTAAGCCACTTGAGAATTTCCTTTTCGAGGACTTCTCTCATGTGGGGATTCAACCTCCTCTGATGTTCTCTACAGGGTCTAGCTTCATCTTCTAGAAATATCCTGTGCTCACAAATTGAAGATGGAATTCCTTTGATGTCATCAAAAGTCCACCCTATGGCCGATTTATGCTCTTTAAGCACTTTGAGTAAGCTCTCTTCTTGTGTTGGAGTGAGGGATGAAGATATAATCACAGGTAAACTTTCTGTACAGTCTAAATAGGCATACTTGAGGGTAGAGGGAAGTGGTTTAAGTTCTGGGTGAGCTTTTACTTCTACAGAGTCTAAGAGTTCATCATCTAGCTCTCTACTTTCTATGTTGGATAGGTACTCCTTCACTCTTCCCTCTTCTCCTTCATTTTCTGTGCAGAATCTGAGCTCTTCATTGCTCCCTAAGGGGCACTTCATCATCCTAGAAATGTCAAGTTGAACTCTTTCCTTCCCTATCTTAAACTCGACAGTCCCCTTTTCCCAGTCCATGATAGTCCTAGCCGTCACTAAAAACTGTCTTCCTAGAATGATAAGAGTCAAGCTAAAGTCTCCTGAAATTTTTACATCAGTTACTATGAAATCTACAGGAATTTCACAATTTTCTACAGTGATAGTGACATCAGTCAATCGTCCCTCAGGTTGCCTGACCGTTCCGTCGGCTAAGAGTAGGTCCATATGGATCTCTTCAAGCTCCCCGAAGCTGTA
Organism: Wolffia australiana; assembly: GCF_029677425.1. NCBI lineage: Eukaryota > Viridiplantae > Streptophyta > Magnoliopsida > Alismatales > Araceae > Wolffia > Wolffia australiana. Next base: position 865,255 of record NC_135853.1, read on the forward strand.
TTCCTCATACAATGCCGTCGGAATGATGCTGATGCTTGCTCCTGTGTCTAACAAGACTTTTGAAAAAGTCTTTCCTCCTATGTCACATGTAATAAAAGGGGCACCAGGATCCCTCTTTTTTATAGGTATGTCATTTAAAATGCTAGAGGCATTTTCTGAAAGTTTAACAACTTCCCTATTCTTTCTATTTGTGCAAGAGTCCTTAAGATATTTCTTAAGTGATGGTGCACACCTAAGCATGTCTTCCACAGTGACTGTCATTGTGGCCTTCCTAAAGTTCTCTAGCAACCTGTTTTCATAATCAAAGACAGGTTTCTTTCTCGTTAGGGCAGATGGGTAAGGTATGTGTTGCCCACTTGTGGAAGGTAAGGGTTCATCGTCGGGAAGATCCTCTCCTTCGTGCTCCCTTGACTCCTCTTTCTTCCTAGCGTTCTCTACAGAATACCTATAGGGATCCTGAAGTTCTTTTCCATTCCTCAATCTTGAGGCTGCCAGAACTTCGGGATCCAATTCATCCATTTCTTCATGGCTAGAATGCTGAATATGATGCAAATTGCATGGATTGATGACGGGTTTCGTAGGAAAACGTTGAGAAGTGCAAGTGTTTTTTGCAAGGATACCTTGGGACTCAGAGGGTGGCCTGAAACTCTCCAGCAGCTTCCTCATTTGCTCTTGTGACTCCAGCATTTGTTTAGTCTGGAACTCCATCATCACCTGCATTCGCATCTCCATCTCCGCCCGCAACTTTTGGTTTTGCTTTTCGATCATATCTGAAATGACGGGGGTTAATGTAGAGAAATCAGGTTGAGTTTGAGATGAAACCTGATACTGTTGTGGAGGCCTGTGCTGGAATTGTTGTCTCTGCTGGAACGGGGGCTGAGCTGCCGGCTTGTTTCCTTGGTGGAAGGCCTCTCCGTTTTGGAAATTTGGCCGCTTTTGACCTGCCCACGGTTGTTGCGGCTGATTGAAGGCCTTCACCTCTTCTTCCATGGCTTGGCAGGCTCCATCTTCATGTTCCCTGCTAAAACAGAGAGAGCAGATCTTAGCTTTGATGATGGGAGAGTTACCTAGGAAGACATTCTTCAAGGTAGAGGTGAGCTCCTCTAATTTCTGGTTGGTCTCCCTTAGGCCCGCTTGTAGCTCTCCCTCCTTGGCGTCGAACTGCAGAACTCCTGCTCTCTTGGGCTGCACATTCCTCCCATTCTGATTGGCTCCAATCTCCTGCAAATCAGTTTCTGCAACTCTCTCCAAAATATCAAAAACTTCATCCTCATATGCAGTATAGAACGTTCCACCGGTAGCGAGATTTACTTTGTTTTTCATAAAATCAGAGAGAGACTCATAAAATATTTGGGCTAATTGACATTGTTCAATGCCATGGTGAGGACATTTCCTCAACAAATCATTGAATCTCTCCCATGACTCACTAAAAGCTTCTCCATCATGAGGATGGAAATTGTGAATTTCTCTTCTATAGAAATTCGTTTTGGAGAGAGGGTAGAATTTTTGCAGAAATTTTCCTTGCATCTCATCCCATGAGTTAAAGGTGATTCCTAAATTACGATACCAAGAAAATGCTTTGTCTTTCAAAGTTAGAGGAAAATATTTCAGTTTTAAAATTTCTGTAGAAATTCCTGGAACGTTTTGACATGAACACCTAATATGGAAGTCATCAAGAAATTCTAAGGGATTTTGAGCAGGCAGTCCATTAAATTCAGGTAAGGAATGAATTAATGCATTGTCATATCGAAAGGAGATACCGTCACCGATGTTAAGATTTACATCAGTTTGACGTAGGCTTCCCGACGGTGTCGACTTGTCAAGAATGGTCCTTCTCCTCTCATGATGCTGATAAATCTCTTCAGCCATATTCTCCTGCTGAATTTCAGGTTCTGTAACTGTAGAATCTGGAGAGGTGTCTCTAATGTCCTTCTCTGCAGATTTTTCACCAGCTCCTGAACGTGTTACTACCATAAATCTTCAGCAAACGGTTAGAATAACAATAGGCTGAGGATTGTTAAGTCCTTCAGCTCTAGGAGAATCAACAAAAATGACTGTAGATTCAGGAAAATGACTGTAGATTTGCAAAAAAATGACTGTAGATTCAGAGAATTGACTGTAGATTTAAAGAAAATAAAAATTCCTACTGTTATACCGTGCTCCCCGGCAACGGCGCCAGTTGATAAGCTCAATTTTACTGTGTTTTTTACTGGTTATTTATCAGTAACATGTGTGAGGATTAAGCTTATTCAACGAATTTATAAACCTCACAAGTTAGGGCGAGTGAGGGTCGATCCACAGGGAGCAAAAGAAAACAGCAGGAAATTCCTTTTCAGTACGTTAAAGTGCAACTTAATCAAGCCGTCTACAGAGAATTTCTCTGTAGACAGATCCTTTGCCCTTTGGGGCAAAGGATCGAACACCTTGCGTGCAGGGATAACCTGCGCGCAAGGTGTTGCGTGCTTGGCGGCCTCCTGCGCGCTGACTATGCAGCACGCGGCGGCTGCCTATGCACGGAATGCCTGCACGCAACAGCGTGCTGCGCGCGACTGCGTGCTGCGCTGGCGTGCTGCGTGCTGCGTCAGGCGCAGCAGTGCGCTGCTGCGTGCGCTGCGCGGCTGCTGCACGCTGCTGCGTGCTGCGTGCTGCGCGCAGCTGCTGCGTGCCAGCTGCGCGTGCTGCGCACGCGCGCTGCACGCTGGCCGCTGCGCTGCGCGCACGCTTGCGCTGCGCTGCTGCACGCGACTGCCGCACGGCTGGCTGCGCGCTGCGCGCAGCGGCTGCCTTGGCCAGCGGCGCTGCGGTGCTGCGCTGCGCGTGCCGTGCGCGGCCGCTGCTGCACGGCTGAGCCTGGCGGCTTTGCTACACACGGCGTGGTGGAGATGCGGAGGAGTTCTGTTCTTTTGGAAGATTTGGGGAAGACGATTTGAACAACAAAGGAACAAAGTTTAAACTGAAATCAAATCTAAAACGAAACAATCCTCAGTTGGGAAACATTGGAAGATCTTGTGACTCTTCCAACCCAACCAAAATTGTCAGAGAAGAGAGGGATTACAGGGCTGAAGCTTGCGATTTCCCCACGTCGGGTGTCACGTCCTTGCGGCGAGACGTGGTTCTTCAATCCAAGCTATCTTCAGTCTGTTCTTCCTCTCCAACTCCAAAAGCTCATCAGCTCCTGGAGGGTGCAGAAATCCTCTTCTCCAAGCCCTAGTTTCCTTAGAGAAAATTCTGAACACCTAAACTCCTCTTTCAAGAGAGTATTTATAGGTTTTCTCTTAAGTCATGCCCAGGGGCATTTTCGTAATTTTTGCCACTTCGAATTTTTGCCCACTTCTGTTGATCCTCCTCTCTTCCTTGATCTTCTTAACCTGTTTCTGAATGTTCACTAGCCATAAAACGTTAAATATATACCACTTGATTCAAAGAATCAAGTGGGGTTAGTGATTTCATAAAACAATACATATGCATGAACTTAGCATGAATTCACAAGATAATTGTAATGAATTTAAACTTGAGAACTTGATTATTTGATGACATATTTTAGAGTCATCAATAGGGGCGTGCTGCACGCGGCTGCGTGCTGCACGCGTCTTGGTCTTGTTGTCTTGTGGCGTGTCTTTGCGTCTGATTACAGACGCGGTGCACGCTGCTGCGTGCTGCGTCTTGGCTGTGCACGGCTGAGCGGCTTTGCTGCACACGGCGTGGTGGAGATGCGGAGGAGTTCTGTTCTTTTGGAAGATTTGGGGAAGACGATTTGAACAACAAAGGAACAAAGTTTAAACTGAAATCAAATCTAAAACGAAACAATCCTCAGTTGGGAAACATTGGAAGATCTTGTGACTCTTCCAACCCAACCAAAATTGTCAGAGAAGAGAGGGATTACAGGGCTGAAGCTTGCGATTTCCCCACGTCGGGTGTCACGTCCTTGCGGCGAGACGTGGTTCTTCAATCCAAGCTATCTTGATCTGTTCTTCCTCTCCAACTCCAAAAGCTCATCAGCTCCTGGAGGGTGCAGAAATCCTCTTCTCCAAGCCCTAGTTTCCTTAGAGAAAATTCTGAACACCTAAACTCCTCTTTCAAGAGAGTATTTATAGGTTTTCTCTTAAGTCATGCCCAGGGGCATTTTCGTAATTTTTGCCACTTCGAATTTTTGCCCACTTCTGTTGATCCTCCTCTCTTCCTTGATCTTCTTAACCTGTTTCTGAATGTTCACTAGCCATAAAACGTTAAATATATACCACTTGATTCAAAGAATCAAGTGGGGTTAGTGATTTCATAAAACAATACATATGCATGAACTTAGCATGAATTCACAAGATAATTGTAATGAATTTAAACTTGAGAACTTGATTATTTGATGACATATTTTAGAGTCATCAATAGGGGCATGGGTCACGGGCATCCCTAAGGATCCAAGGAGCTCGCAGGCGAATGCTGAGCTGCCGTCTCGAGGGTGGATGAGGCAGTGAATACAGCGTAGCCATAACTTGACCCGACGTAGGATGTCCACAGCGCGCATGGATGTACTTGCAAAATGACAAGAGTTTCGCCCTTTCCATATCTCCCATAGTAGATAAGCTACGTTGAAGTATAGGATGGGGCACCGTTTAGAGTGTATTGGCGAGAGAAAGAGCTTGCCAAAACACTCAAACGGGGTCAGTAGACGCCAATGATCTCTGATTGGGCGCCAGCATGCCAATGCTACCTCACTATAAAAGAAAAGGTGATCCATGGTCTCTGTGTGGGGAAGTGAAGGACAGCAATGGCAGCGGGAAGGTAGCGAGTGCCCTATACGGGTCACTCGATCGTTAGTCGGGAGCCCTCGATGTAATAAGCGCCAAAGGAAAAAGGAGACTCGCGTAAGGATGGTCGGATGTCAGATACGGCGACCCCAATGCTGTATAGGGGATTTTGGGCGAAAGTGTTCCCAAGAAGAGTGGCACGTGTAGGCTCCATCAGATGTTGGTGTCCAGATAGCAGAGTCAGAACTCGAGTCCAGTGGTGTAGTCTAGACCTCAGGAAGTGTGTCCAGGGGGAGACCGTGTTGCTCCCTGAGGTGTGGCGTATTGCCTCTGAGTAATTGAGTCACCGTGAGTCACACTCGGTGTGGAACGAACAGGGGGTGGCAAGCAAGGGGCTCATCAGCATGCCAGGTATCATACCACGCGCTGATGTCACCTTGGCCTATATGCCAGCGTGTGACTTGAGCCATCTCAAGCCAATGTAACTGCCACGCCCGCCACCTCTTAGATCCCCGAATATCTATCTCGCGACGTGCCCATTCACCATATTTGGCAAGGATAAAATTCCCCAATGGGGAGGATGTGGTACGCATACACCATACAAGCTTCTTTTGAAGCATGTCCTGAACGTCCGAAAGTCATCTGATCCCTAGACCTCCTTCTTCCGTCGACCGACATGCTTTCTCCCAAGAAACCCAGTGATGGCGCATCTCTCCCTCGAGGTGACCAGACCATAGAAAACGCGCATATATGCGTTCAACAGAGTGGAGAACGCTAAGAGATAGTGAATGGACCGCAAGGGTATGTAACGGGATACTCATGAGGACATGCCGAATAAGTTGGATTCGGCCTCCTAGGGAGAGGAAACGAAGTTTTCATCCCTCTAGCTTCTTTCTAAGCTTACCCAGCACGGCATCGAAATAGTGATGATGAGCGGGGCCAAGAAAGATAGGGCATCCAAGATAATCGAACGGAAGGCGTCCTCGTGAGAATCGTGTATGGTGCTGGAGTATCTCAGAGCGCCTTATAGTGGTGGAAGGTCCCACTATAAAGCTACTCTTCGAGGCGTTAACGAGCTGGCCCGAAGCATGCTCGTACGCGGTAAGGACGCTCATAAATTCCTTAATGGATTTTTTAGATCCATTGAGGAACAAGATGGCATCATCAGCAAATAGTGAGTGCGAGAGAATCGGGCAACCCCTCTTCGTAAAGTACGGCTGGATGAGGCCTTGGTTGATCGCCCGCGTGAGAGATCGGCTAAAGACCTCCTCCATCAATATAAAGAGGGTAGGTGAAATAGGATCACCCTGCCTGAGCCCCCGCGTAGCCGTGAAAAAACCAGTGAAAAAACCATCCATCAAGAGGGAGAAGTGATTCTCCCTAATGCAAGCATCGACAAGTGCAATGAACGCATCCGTGAAACCGAAGCACCGTAACACTTCGAGGAGGAAATTCCACTCAACTCGATCAAAGGCCTTCTCCATATCAAGCTTGATGATGACATTAGAGCCCCGGATACGAGTGTCTATGGATTGGGCTAGCTCGTGCACTAGTGTGATACTGTCATGGATCTGTCGACCCTTGACAAAACCACACTGCTCTGGCGAGATAAGTCTATCAAGGCAACATCCTAGTCGTTTTGTAATGATCTTAGATGCGACTTTATAGCATACATTACAAAGACTGATGGGGCGAAAGTCTCGAAAGGAAGTTGGAGTGTCCACTTTTGGACCTAATTCATTAACCTTCGCTGACACGTCGATAGACGGGGGGGGGGGGTGACGATTAATGATGATGTGACGGTTGTGTGTCATAACTCTGCGTCGCCATGCATCATGCCACGAGATTCCAACCTTTTTCACATTTCCTAATGACAAACGTGTTAGGGCAGCACGATTCACATATAGACTGGATGTATATGTGAATCATTTGAAATACAACGAAGAATGGCAGCTTAAAAACCCCATGGATTGAGGACTTAATACGTGCATCAAAGGCGGAACTAAATTATATTAGTAAAATTCCCATTAGCAGGACTAGTACTCTAAATTGTGAAGCTAAAAGCAAAGAAGGCTATAGTGGTGAACATAGTGGGAATTATATTACACCGATGAGGCTATGGCCTACATAAGCTTTAACTATTTTTATTTTTTTGAAATAAAAAAAACTAATTAAATGAACTTGGGTGCATATGTAAAACTAATTTGAAAAATGGTATAAATTAAGATTGATAGCTTGTAACCTCCATTGAGTGAAGCATAAAAGTATTTATATACTGCTTATATGTTTAATAGATATTCATAATGACTATGCAAGAATGACATAGATTAAATACTTTTTAACTTAAATTTGTGTCTGTAATATTGTAAATAGTGAACATAAATATGAAGATTAAAATAGTGATAAAAAATAAAAAACTCTACAGGCCAATTATATTAATTATACATTTATATAGAAGGCAATAATGGGTCGTTAGTTTATATTTTAGCAATATTTTTGTGAAATGATAAAACCTATTCTTTTCACTTTTATATTATAACGCTGTATTTTTACTGTCACATTCACTTGCAAAATAATATTATTGTCACTAAATCCTGGAAATTTGTGTTTCGGCATGATCGACATCTTCGTTTCTTCTTCAGCTTCTTCCTTGCTCTTAAATCGCTTTCTCTCCAGGCTTCTTCACTCACTGATTTTCAAATTTTGGTGCACCCTCCACCTTTTATAAGAGCTACGGTTCCCTCTCTATAACACCCCAGAAAGACTGAGATCTTTCCGCGAAAGCCGTGAAAAGTTCTGGAACCGCATAGAAAACCATGGAATGTTCATACTTTCTAAAACCTATTGTCTTCTAAATGATTAAAGTCAAGAACGACCAATCAGACAACCAAGCACCCCAATAGAGCTGGATGACGAAATGTCATCTGTTCGTTCAATATCAGTCATCCGTCATTGTCTGGAGCGACGGACGGATGACGAAACATCATCTGTCTACTCAAAATCAGTCATCTGTCATTGTCTAGAGCGACGGACGGATGACTGAACGGAGAGCTCTTAGTCCTCTGTCATCTGTGACGGATGATAAATGACGAAAATGACAAAAATGATGAACGGATGACGGGGACTGACGGATGACTTTTATGCATGACAATTTTATAATAAATATCAATAAGAAAATATGAGAGGAGGACGCGGGACAGGGAGAGGACGCACGCGGAGAGACCGCGCTGCATGAGTTGCTTAGTGAAACTATTTCAGCTCAAAGCTGACCAAGGTTGCGGCCATAGCAAAGAGGCTTTTGGATTTTCCCCATCTCTCCTTCTTCGACTTAAGCTTTGAACTGTTCAAAGATTGGAGTTCGATCTCATTAAGAAACAGGAAGAACCTGACTTCGCTGTTTCGTGAGATCAACCGAAGATGGATCGCATGAGGATAGATTCCTCGACAGATCTCTCTGACGATGATAAATCTCATGAACAATCTCTGTATGCTATTCCGGAAGAGCTATGGAGGGTGATGTTGCTGAATCAGCTTCCCTTGGACAAAATTTTTCTGATTTTCTACTTTTGATCTCCTTCCCAGCACTGAATAGCCTCGAAATGTTGAATTTCTCCTGCAATATTCGTGCAGACGATGGAGACGGAGATAGAGTGAGAAACTAGGTTTTTCTCATTAGGTCTTTGATTTGATGGTTCCATACAACCCTTGTATAGGGTACGTGAGAGAGAGAATGGTAGATGAGCTAATATATGCCTAATAGGAGAGAGAGTGATATGGATAGTGAGAGAGAGATAATCTCTCATAGAAGCCCTTATTGGACTAGATTATAGAAACCCACTAAGGGCTTCATATAAGAAGATGTAGGCCTATATGGCCTACATGGGTGGGCCCTTATCGGGCCTACATAGTATACTCCAACACTACCCCCAAGCTGGAAGATGGACATCCATGTCCAGCTTGAAACATGGAAGCGAGAGCATGTAGAGATGACGCCGCCGACGATGGAGATGACACCGTCGAGGATGATGACTCTGCCACTGATTGAAATGATGACAGATGACATATTTCAGTATCCTTTAACCTCAATATAAACTAGTTCAGTTCAATCACTCACTTCAACGCAACGAGATGCTAGAATCAATGCCAATTTAAGATCACATCAATAAGATACTATTATCAAGTAATTTTTAAATATCAACACACCTGATGGATCTCAAACTTGCTATCTTTCAATCAACACACACAAGTAGGAAGGAAGTTCAAGATGACATTCACAATGATCCAGACCTCTATTTATAGATCAGAGGGTATAGATGGAAAGAGGAGGGGGAGATGAAGCAGTACTGAAATTTCAGCTCAATCGAAGCTGTTAATCATCAAATATCGCCGCTTGAAGTTGCAGCAGTCCTAGCCCTTGATTGCTTTCTCTCTCCTTGTTAGCGTTGATGCCAATTACTTTTTTTCCATTTTCGTTAAAATGTCACATCGTTAGGAGTCCACGCTGCATCATCTTCCATGCTCGTTCTTTTTGGAGGTGCCACATGTACTTGTATGGGGAAAAAGATAAAAGAGAATCATGGTATATTTATATTATCTGATTATTTTTACTTGCTCATTCTCGCAGCTGACATGGCGGCACGTCAGCGCACGCCAAGTCAGCTTTTTCCCTTTTTTAATCCAATCAGTGGCTGACATGCGAGAACCATGTGTACATGTACGCGCCATGTGTATATGTGGTGCCATGTCGTACGGCCACGGCGCCCGTCATTATTTCAAAGAAGAAAAAAAAAAGGAAAAGCTAGATTTTGTCATTTTTGGCCTTGATCCACACTCACATTTATTTCAAAAAGTGTCTATATTGGTCCACGTCGGCCTTCGTCTGAAAAATTGAAAAATCAAATCATTAATCATAAACGCAATCATGGCTTCGCTAATCACGATGCCTTGACTGCTTAGCTAAATGATGGGTTGTCGCCAATGATTACTGCTAGCTGTGATTCATCGTCGCTGGACGAATCGAACGGCGACGCGTGGGGGGCAAAATAAAAACTTTTAAAATAAATTCAAAATTTTATATCTAAAAAGAAAAAAGTCCCAAAAATACATATAAATATTTTTTTTGACATAGAAAAATCAAATCTTTCTGAATTTGATGTTGAAAAATTCCAGAACAATCATATTCTAACTAAAAAAATTATATTCTTTCAGAATCTAGTGTCAGAAAAATCCCCCAAAAAAATACATAAAAATGCAAAAAATTCATAATACCATTTTATAAATGAATTTAATCATTTTAAGCTTGATAGCATGCATATATAGTTGAATTAATGCAAAAAACATGTAAATATGGTCAGACTAAGGTACTAAAAATGCATGTTATCAATGGCCACTTTGATACTCCATTGAATATGCATGTTTAGAATATATGTTTAAAGACTAGTGATCATTGTTTTATGATCTCATCATAATTCACTAAATCATTGCATGTATTCATGGACTTCATTATAAACTTCACACTCGAATAATAATGAACAAATGTTTTATTGAATGAACTTAAGTAAAACATGCTGGTATTATTTGGCTTGATGGCAAGATGTCATCCATCATAAATGTGTATCCTAAAACCAAATCATTGGATATCCAAAGACTTGAAAATATCTAGATAGAATTATACTATCTGCTCATAGCCATATGATAAGTATTGTTGATCCCATAGCTATTGGTGCAGAGATGTGAGATATAAGTCTCTAATCATTGAATTATGATTATTGTGTGGTGGAAATGGGATCATCCACCCTTTTTATAAGAGGATATCGCTCAAGAAAGATGACGTAAATAAGTTCTTAAAATAGGGAGTGGAAATTTTAGAGAAAACATTGGCCAATGATTTTCTAAAGGCATCAACTCTAACTAGTATCATTGACATGGATTTGATATTTAACCATACACTTATTTGTTCTAGGAGCCACTCAGATTAGGGGTTTTATGTACATGATAAGCGATGACAGAAAGATTCAATTAAATGGTTGATAAACCCTTGTACATTTTAGAGCACATGGTGTGGCTTTGTACTTCACATGTTGAAAATTAAGTCTCCCAAGTGGGTCAATTGATCATTGATAATTTAATCTTTAAGTTTAATTTGGTTAAATATTTGAATTATTTATTGAATATTTATTTGGATTATGAAGTCATAAAAAGACTGTAACACTAGTCTAGAGGGTCACACCCTTAGGGTTCATTGGACATCAGATGATATAGTTATTGTGATTTTATGTAAAATTATTATTTAAGTATAAATGAGGGAAAACTCAACCAAAATATGATCATTAAAGTATTTCCTTGAGCACACTGCTTCTTGTTACTCTCTCCTTGGGTTCCCTCTTCCATAGATACATAAAATGGCTGGACACTTTTTCGAGTTTGAGAAAAATCATTCATGGACCCGAATGAATACCACATATTTATTCATCCCAAGGAGATTCAAGGATTGTTTGGGTTTCTTTAGAGGGTAATTATGATTTTTCTTGCTTAATTCATTTTTAGACTGTCAATGACAGCCACGAAACCCTTTGGAACTAACTTAGTGGATTGAACCTAGGTGTGTGCATGGTATGAGGATTGCATAGGTAGTGCAAACTGTGAAATGACATGCCCCACTTTTCAAAAAGCACCAAACAAGTCAAATTATCTATTTTTTATGCCAAAATTGGTCATTGTAGAGACCTCAATAAGGGTACAGTACGCCCTAAAATGCTTAGAAATGGCACATCTCTACTGTTATTTATATATCACATTTTCCTTCATCATTTCTTCGTACGGAAGTCAGTTGACATCTAGTGAACCAACTCATACCTTCCTGAACCTAAGTGGGATCCCTAAGCCATTGACACTCTGACTTTCTGAATCTAATCCCGCCCTAATTTGTCTTTAGACCAACATACCGCCATTAGCCATCAAAGAAGTTCTTATACTATTGAGCTCGTCATTTAAGAGTAGAATTCCTGTCTTTTGCAGTTCAATGGTCTTCATAACCCCTTCCCGAGTTTTCCCATCCCTCTGGGATGCATCCATTTCAAGCTCATTTTGAGTTTATGGACAAGATTCCAGGTCTGTCAGGCCAGGTTCTTTATGTGATGTGTAATAGCTATATATCCTAGTATAAGAACTCAAGATTATAAGTTCATTTTGAGTTTACGAACCTCGTCCTTCACTTGAATGCCTATTTACGCAAGATTTTAGCCAAATTCTAATTGTGTTTTCAATATCAGTTTTTTGAATCAATTTACACCATTAGCCAGAGTGGTTAGACCTACTTGGTTTTTCTATTCTAAAAATTCATAGTTTGACTGAACTGAAGATTCCCAACTAGAAAATATGAAAATTTATTTGGAGCATGTGTCAAAAACAGTCTGACCAGAAAATTTTATGCCGCGTGCACTAGTACAATAGCTAACTTTAACTTTTAAACATACCATATTCAGAAATTTGCCTTGAAATTATATTGGTTCCCATCAATTTTTGCACCTTTACTTATGGTCCTTTCAAATTTTGTACTCCTTTGTGATTCTACATAAAAAAATATTTGTTTTGAATCCCTTATATTCGTCCACACAATTCCTTAAAATGATTTTTTCAAAAATGCATGAATTTTAATAACATAGCATTCTTGTTTTCTAAACATCACAGCTATTATGTTTTGCAGAATTTAGTTTTTGAGAAAACCGTAGGTGCATAGTTATCAGTTCAAGTAAACTCCTCTCCATACCCCAAGCATGAGCATTACTCTCCCTCTGGGGCACAATATAACGTAGATATCACGAATAGCTAGGATACCATGATGAGAAGCGGGGGAAAATGACTTCACAATAGGTTACAGAATCCCATGCATTTTCTCAAAGGCAATTCTAAAGAATATGAAAAAATTGAATATTTCACAAGACTTACGACATTGATATCCCATCTTTCAACATGAGAAGGATACTATGGGAAGGAATTTCAATGTCCTTGCACAGTAAAATATGAAATGCATAGCATCCATTTGAATCCATAAATTAATGGGAAATTCATAGCATCCATTTGAATCCATAAATTAATTGGAAATGCATAGCATCCATTTAAATCCAAAAATAATGGGAAATGCATAGCATCCATTAGTGTCGTTAATACCCATGGTTATTAATTGGTATCAATTGGCTTTGATATAAAAGATGTTGAATTAAGAAACGCTGATTTGAGTTCAGATATTGCCCCATATTGCATATCGGAGGATTTAGATACTTCAGAGGCCGTTGGGCAACGCTGCCTAGTGCTTTCATGCGCAAAAAAGTGTAAGACTATGAGGCAGGAGAATGAGAAACATGATGGTCAGGAGAATATCAGGATCAAACCTTTGATTATTTATTCCATGATGTCCCAAAAGACTGTAGGCATTTTTTTTTCTTCAGAGATGATGACCCCTAGTGGCCAAGAGGGATCCCTGTAAGCATTATTTTTTCTTCAGACACGATGATCCCTGGTGGCAAAGAGGGAGACTCCATCAGTAACAAGACCAACGTCAGAATAATACCTTTTTACCGGAGATCTGGATGGGCTTGACTTCCAGCTTCCTGGCCTCCTCTTTGGGCACAGTGACGGTGAGCACGCCATTCTCCATGGCCGCCTTCACCTGGTCGAGCTTCGTGTTCTCCGGAAGTCGGAACTGCCTCAGGAACTTGTCGTTGCTGCACTCCATGCAGTACGAGCGGTCTGACTTCTCCTCCTCCCTGCTCCTCTCACCGCTGATCTGCAGCATGCTGTTGAAGAATAAGGAGTTTTACTCCTCAAAGCATAGAGAAAATGACTACGAATCAAGAAACAGAAATCACAAGATGAGGAAATGGCAAAATGAGGCAACTGCAATGTTCAAAATGAGGAAAGGTTAATGGTTACTCCCTCTCACTCTCCCCTATAAATACCTCCTCTTTGTAATTGTTTTGACACGGGATATTAGAAGTACTATTGAGTCTTTCTTTCTTTGTTTCTTCTTCTTCTTCTTCCTTGTCTTGAAAGCATCAGTTCCTTTTTAATGGTATTAGAGCCCTAAGGATATTAGAAGTACTATTGAGTCTTTCTTTCTTTGTTTCTTCTTCTTCTTCTTTCTCTTCTTCTTCCTTGTCTTGAAAGCATCAGTTCCTTTTTTAATGGTATTAGAGCCCTAAGCATGATGACACAGATTTACCAAGATGGCAAATACTCCTCCAAATGTCACAAAAAGCTCTACAGCAATCCCGCGACCCATCATTTCAAGTCATGCAAATGTTCTGAAAGTGTTGCATGATGGTATGTGTGTTCCTTTGAACCTTACTCGAGATAATTTTCTTCTTTGGAAAACCCAGTTCATCCTGTTGATTAAAAGGTGTGCTGCTTCTAAAATTATTGAGCAAGATCCCCCTCGTATTTCCTACATGGATGAAAAAGGGAATGCTAAAATTAATCCTGATTATGATGCATGGACCCATTTAGATCAGCATGTATTTATGATTATTTCCACATCTTTATCTAAGCCAATGCTCCCATGCATAGTAAGAAGTAACACTGCTAAAGAATCTTGGGAAGCTATATGTACAAGTGTTACAGGACAAAACCAGTCCAATACCATGAGCCTCTAGAGTAAACTGCAAAATACTTTCAAAGGAGACAAATCGACCGAAGACTATGTTCAAGAACTAAGGTCGTTGAGTGATGAGTTAGTGATGTAACACGGAGAACGCCAGGCCCAGTCGGCTCGTATTACAACACAACGGCAAGATAAAATTGACTCTAGCAATGCAGAATGATGAATGGAGGATGCACGTAAAATCAACAGGACGATAAGAAGCAGTGCTGATTAGTCGGAGACCCATTTAAAGATCCGGAGATTGACTAATCAAAATCAGACTTCCCAATGTCCCTTTGGACCTACTAGATGACTAATTAGTGAGGGGCACTTAAATGCCCAGAGGCATCCACATCCTCTACCAGTAATGTCTAGACGTATCACAAGAATATCCTACCTCTCGACAAGTAGGTGGCTATAACAACTTTCATTATTAGGCAGAGGAACACATAAACTACAGCACTGAAAGAGGTAATTGGACTGCGAGCGTAGGGAAGAAGATGGAACCTATTGGGCTAATACCTGAAGTCCGTGGTGAAGTAGGCCAGGGATGAAGGCACATGGCATTAATGACAAAGACACGAGCAGGAGTACTGAAATTGCAGGTCATCGTCAAGAGCACGATGAACAGTTGGCTTGTGTGCGCCGGGGCACAAGTGGGCATGTGCGCAGTTGCGCGTTGAGGACAGGCAAACAGAAGGGAGATTTGGCATGGGCGTGAGCTAGCAGGGCTAACACATGCGGGGATTGTGGCGCTAGTGCTCATGGGGACGCGCAAAGGACGCGGTGCTGGAGCACGTGTGTGCGAGGACGCAAGGTTTGGGCATGCGCAGGCGCGTGGATCTAGCGTGCATGAGCCATGCAGATGGGAGCTGCGTTAGGCGCATGCGGGGGTGGCACACAGAGCAGAAACGCACGGGCACGTTTGACGGTGCGCTCGGAGGCCGCGATCTTGGACCCACCACCGACGGTGCAGATAGCAAAAGTGGTTGCGTCCAAGAAGAGGGTTCTTGGTGGTTAATTCCAAGAATTGAATTCTTCAAGAAGTCTGCAATGAACAAGGCTGTCGGTGGGCAGCGGGGCAATTGAGTAGGAAAGGGCATCGGTAGGGCATGTTCTTGCAGGCTGGCGAGTAGGGCGCGGCATTGTTCTTGGAATTGGCTTCAAGAAGACGCAGCACAATAAAGATGATACAGGATGATGGAGTGACGGCAAAGAACCGTTTACCTCCACGGAGTGTTCTTGTCGTGGACAAAGAAACAATGTGAAAAGGAACTCGCACGATCTACTCTAGGAAAGGAGTAAAGGTAACTCCCAAAAGGGAGGAGGCAGGAGCCAATTGAAAAACAACACTTTCAAATTCAATCAACTCCAAGGCTTCCTTACGCATGTTGTCCCTTTATATAGGAGGGAGGAGCTGAAGTGGGCCGAGATAGGGAAACCATCGCATGACGAGGATTCCCCACAAAGTACATCAAACAGACCAAAAATAACGAAAATGTTTGAGGCCCAAAACACGGTGGCCCGATGCAATAAGAAGTCATTGTGAGAAATAAAGAATGAACCTTTTAAGACCAACCATTAATCTGAATACTTGAAGTTGGGGTCAAGGACGTCAGTTGGGGCTGTTCGAAGAGGTTGTTGATGACATGGTCCGCCATCACTTAGCTGCTGCAGGAGAACCAGTTAGTGAATCCATACTCATTTTTCATCTTCTTAGAGGTACCCCATCTGTGTATGATGCCTTCGTCTCAGGCTCAGTGCTCACATTGATGGAACGAACTTGGATGATGTTCTTGCCAAGATCCAATCCGATGATGAGATGACAAGCCAAATAGCAGAAACAAAGGACAATGTGCATTCAAACATGTCATCAGAAATAGGAATAAATAGAGGAAGGCCATGACGAGGAAGAGGCCGTAATAATAGGTACTCCCAAGATGTCAGCTTTGTGGTCGAATTGGTCATAGAGTTCATGAATGTAGAAAGAGGTTTAATCAACTATGGATAGCAACCATCTCAAAGACCTCATTCCTACTTTACAAATCTTACAACACCATCATAAGGGGGATCATCTATCTCTTGGTATCCAGATAGTGGTGCCACTCACCATATGACTCCAGAGATCTCTCATCTTCAAAATGTGATCCCGTATCAAGGAAGTGATCAGCTACACATTGGTAATGGAACAGGATTGGAAATCTCAGCCCTTGGCTCATCTACCTTACAATTTCTTAATTATCCTCTAAAATTGAAAATTATTTTGCATGTCCCTGATATCACTAGAAATTTACTATATGTGCAGAGACTAACGTCAGATACTGATGTATTTTCTTAATTTCACTCATCCTACTGCTTGGTGAAGGACAAAATGAGAGGCCATATTCTTCTCACGGGGCTCCTTAAAGATGACCTCTATCGCCTAAGGGCACCATATCTCAAAGCATTAGTACTAGTAGGAGGGTGTACATCACCAGAAATATGGCATAAACGACTAGGACATCCATAATAAGATTTTGCACAATATTATTAAACAATATGGATTGCCTACCACTCATAAACCTCGTCATTATCTTTGTGATTCATGTTGCATAGCTAAAGGTCATCAATTACCTTTCTATTTACATGTACGTCAATCATCTAAACTATTAGCTTTAATTCATTCTGATCTATGGGGTCCATCACCTGTTCTTGCTGATTTAAGATTTAGTTATTATGTTATTTTATAGACGATTTTAGCAAATATACATGTTTATTCTTGCTAAAAGGGAAGCGTGATGTCTTGTCTATATTATTAGATTTCCAGAGAAAAGTTGGAAGACAACTTTAGTCTAAAATTTTGGCCTTTCAATTCAACTAGGGGTGAGTATCAGGCACTCACTGACCACTTAAGATCTCACAGAATAACTCATCGAGTGTCATGTCCTCATACCCCTCATCAAAACGGAACAGCTGAAAGGAAGCATAGACATATTGTAAAAACTGTTTTATCTCTTCTACATCATGCAACAATGTTTCAAAAATTCTGGGATGAGGCAGTTGCAACTGCAACATATCTCATTAACAGAATCCCACACCTATTTTAGATTACGAATCACCTTTTTTAAAAATGTTTTTCAAAACAACCAGGCTATTCATCTATAAAACCTTTTGGGTGTTTGTGTTATCCAAATCTTAGATCATATACTGCAAACAAACTGACATGCAGATCAGAACAATCAGTGTTTTAGGATACAATGCCATGCATCAAGGATATAGGTGTATGTCTCCACGCATAAATTTTACATTTCATGTAACTCTCTCAATCAATCACGCATTTAAAGTAAATAGCGAAAAACCAACATCGTTTCTCACCATCCACTATGTTTGAGTATCACACAATCTTCTGCATTTGAACCTACTAGCTATAAAGTAGCTTCTCAGTCTTCACAATGGATCAACGCAATGAATGAAGAATTCAAAGCCTTGATCTAGACCAAAACTTGGTCTTTAGTTGCCCAATTTCCAACCATGAAAGCCATTGGTTGTAAGTGGGTCTACAGAGTTAAGTACAAAGCAAATAGTCACACTGAAACAGATAATGCCCATTTAGCTGCTAAAGGCTTTAACCAAGAAGAAGGTTTCGATTATTTTGAACAGCCATGTTATCAAATACACAACCATTCTTGTCGTAGTAGCCATGGTTACAACCCAAAAATGGTACATTCATCAATTTATATGTTTCCAATTCACATTTATACTGTAATCTTCGTGAAACTGTTTACATGGAACAACCACAAGGATTTATTATCCCCAATTTCTGAACCATGCCTGTAAACTTAATAAACTTATGTATGGTTTAAAACAGGCTCCTCGAGAGTGGTTCAAGAAACTAGCATCTCATTTAAATTCATTAGGCTTTGTTGGATCCAAAACTGATACATCATAGTATTTTTTAATCCGAATGCTGCTTCTCTCATTTTTATTTTAATCTATGTAGATGACATTTTAATCATGAGTGCAGATTTCACAGCAATTAATAAGGTGCTTACCTCTCTTAATTTGACATTTGCCATCCGTGACCTTGGACCAACAAATTATTTTTTGTGAATAGAACTAACCAAAGTGCCAGATGGATATATTCTTTCCCAATAAAAATTTATAGCCTCTATACTTGAGAAGCCCAATATGGGGTTATGCAAGCCAACGTCTACCATATGTATTGTCTCTCAATCACAAACATCTACTTCTGGCCATCTCGAACCAAAAACATATCAAAGCATAGTAGGGGCCCTAAAATATGCCACATTGACGAGACCAGACATTGCTTTCGCAGTCTATAGAGCATGTCAAAAAATGCATGATCCCACCTCTCAAGATTTGAAGCAAGCCAAGCATCTCCTTCCGTATCTCAAAGGGAGTATCTGTCCTGGCCTAAAATATTCTAGAAACCCTAACTTATGCCTGAACACTTTCAGTGATGCAGATTGGGTTAGGTCCTCTACTGATCGAAGGTCAACTAGTAGCTACCTAATCTTCCTTGGTCAGAATCTCAAATCCTAGAGCTACAAAAAGCAGCCAACAATTGCAAGATCTAACACAGAAGCTCAATACAAGGCATTAGCTTATGCCACAGCAGAAATACTTTGGCTCAAATCACTCCTCCAAGAACTAAATATACAAACCAATATGATACCAATCCTCCATTGTGACAATCTAAGAGCTACTTACGTTGCGGCCAACCCCGTTTCAATGCTCACACGTAGCATATTGAATTTTTCATCCACTTTCTTCGAGAGCAACTCGTCGCCAAGCAGCTACAGATCACTTTGTCAGCACCAAAGACCAGCTTGCTGATGCTCATAAAAAGGCACTACCTTAGAATCAATTTGAGCTTCTACTGACCAAGCTCAACCTTGTCCCACGCCTGAGCTTGTGGGAGGGTGTTGAAGAATAAGGATTTTCACTCCTCAAAGCATAGAGAAAATGACTACAAATCAAGAAAAGGAGTCATAAAATGAGGAAATGGCAAAATGAGGCAACGACAATGTTCAAAATGAGGAAAGTGCAATGGTTACTCCCTCTCTCTCCCCCCTATAAATACATCCTTTTCGTAATTGTTTTGACACAGGATTTCACAAGTACTATTGAGTTTTTCTTTCTTTTTTTCTTCTTCTTCTCCCTCTTCTTCTTTTCTGTCTAGAGTGCATCAATTTCTTTTTCGTCTTCACCCCCGGCAGGTCCGCACGGAATACGTGCACCTCCGATGCCTCCTTCTAGTCCCTGTTTGTGCTCAAGAAATCAGCCGCCGTGCTGGACAATGACCTGGGCTTGGAGAACAATCTGAAGGTGTCGATGAAGGGATCCCATACCTCCAGTGAGAACATATCGAACACATTTCTCTGCCGCCTTAAGATACTCGGCACGATCAACATCTTCGATTCTTCTTTTGCTCCTTCCTCGCTCTCTCTCGCTTCTTCCTTGCTCTCACTCTCTTTCATCGCAACTTCTTTTGATCACTGATTTTTAAATTTTCAACCCTTCACATTTTTATAGGAGCAATGTTCCCTCTCTAGACAAGCCCAGAAAGACCAATAACGTCCAAGAAAGCCATTTTAGAAGGTGCTATTCCTGAATCGACAAAGTAGTTCCCGACATGTCCAATTTTTTTCATGACATCTAAGAGCCCACCTCCCATGGAATCAAATCCAGCCCATTAATGTATTGTCCAACCCAGTCAGCCGAGTACAGCCATTTATTTAACCCATAAGGCAAACAGTTAAAAAATATAAAAAACGCAGAATAGTGCACGGACGCAGACTGGACGACTTTTCATCTAGTTGGGGGGCCAAACGATTAACAGAAGATAAAATCTTTGGTAAGACGAATGATGGAATAGTGTCTTCAGTCTGGTGGTCTCAAATGATGGATCATATGAAAGGATGGAAACTTTCAATTTATTTACTTCAAAATGTTTCTTAGGGATAATTGATCTTTTCGCTTACATTGACTTTTTACGAGGAATGAAAAGTATCCCCCTCTTGTGACAGCGTATGATATCCCAACTTTCAGTTTCTTTTCTGTCTAGAGTGCATAATATCCCAACTTCATTTCTGGAATCATTTGTAGATGTCCATCATTTAGGCATACTATAAAAAGAAGCCCCAAGTCAACCATCTTTTTGTTGTCCTTGCATGAAGTAAAATAGTTATAATGACAACGAGATATAATCTCCTAATGTTTAATGGCGGTCGAAGATTGTAAATTCTACAATAACTTTGTCAAATATTCTCTCAATGCATCACACATTTAGCAAGTATTATTCCTTTCAGATAAAGAAATTTGATGGGTAGACTCAAACTTGAGTGGTCAATTGGGTCAATAATCACAACCCTCAAGAAAGATGAGGATAATAGCATTGACCACAAATTAAGGAGCTAATGTATAGAGATCCAGTTCTTTTCTGGGTGTGGTGGAAGGATAAAAATCAAGAGAATTCCATGAGGCAAACATCTTTCTTAGCAGGAGGCAAGAATACGAAGAAATAATTTATAGTTTTATGGAGATCATGTTAGGCTAAAGAGAATAGAGTGAGAAGATAAATGAGATGGATAGTAATTGAAACAACAAAGGATATGCAGTAGAGACTTAGCTTGAACCAGTAAGAGAGGAAAATACAGAAAAACTGAGAAGGTGAGAGTGAGATGGAAGGGATGCATATAAAGAGTGAGATGGCCGAAAACGTAGATGGGAAGAGAGATAAACAGTTAAACCATGCTTAGTTTTCAAATTCTTAAAGTATTTATACAGAAACAACTTATTAAGAAATAAAAAAGCACGATAAGTTACAAGTTAACACAATAAGTTAAGAGAGGAAAATGGATCCAATATGTTAAGATACAAGTTAAGACAGAGAAATAAAAAGTTAAACCATGCTTAGTTTTCAAATTCTAAAATTATTTATACAGAAACAAGTTATTAAGAAATAAAAAAGCACGATAAATGGTCATTTGTTGATTTAGAAATAAAACTGTTAGTTTGAAGTGTAGTTCAACCATGCCTGAAATGACTATGAAGACGTGCTTCTTGTCCCGTTGAGTGCCTTCCGAGTGTTCTCCTTTGTTATTCTGTTAAATAGAGTAACCATTAGTCTTTGTAGGAAATATACTTACTCAAAAGAATTAAAGTGATTGAACATAACTTATCAGTTCGTAAATTGTCATCATCGTCGACGTCAGCACTGGAATCTGAGCATTGGTTGAGATGACGTAACCATGCTCACAACGTGATTAGCAACCTAAAGCTCTTTTCTTCAAGGCATGATCTGCGATATGTGGTGATGCCTCAACCAACAGAGAAAAGTCATTCCAGTAGTGTGTTTGTCAAGCTAACGGCAAGAAATTGGAGCGCAATTTGGACAACTTTGGAAAGTATCATGTGCCAACCTCCTTCCACCAACTCAAGTAAGTATATTCCTCCTCGCTTCATCAAATATTTCCACACTAGAAAAGGTTTGAGTGGGCCAAAATAAGATTGCATATTGCATCACCTTAGTATGCATTGTACTACACACAGTTTATAATGCATCTCTCTACTCTAATTGCAATAAATCCCCTGAATTCTGGATAGCATTGGCAAGGTGGGTTGTGAGAGCATTGACTAATATTGTAACTTCATTGATTAGTAATTTCAACAAACCTGTATATGCCAAGAAGTAGCTCACAAAGCTTCTAGTCTTTGTCAGCCCAATGGACCGTGACACCTAAAAAGGTGATGTTGTTTCGAGACCTCTAAGCGTCTACAGTAAGAGAGATCTTGTGGATGTTACCAAAGATCGCCACCAGTTTTCATTGCGCTTATTTATACTTCTTTTCCATTGTCGCTTTCACATTATTCAGAGCAGAAATGTCCCTTGCCACTTGTGTCTCATAGAACCATAATCTTTGGACAGACTTCTTATTGATGACTCTCCAGGGCAAATTCTTATCGCAAATAAACCGAGAATATTCCTCCTTGGTTTGCTACATGGTGATGCCACAAAGATACAGGTTGTTGGAGTGTAAGTCATATTGGAGAAGTGTTATCTGCTTTGTCAGAACACCCCTGATGTCATCATGGACTTTATGATGGGCTTTCTCCAGATGTCTCTAGAACATTTTTGGTATATTCTCTTTATTTCTATTGATGATGATCTTGTGCATGGGGTTTTGCAAATAATAAAATGGTAGTCGTATGGGCCAATTTCAACAAACCTATCCCGAATTTTGGACTGATTGCACCTTGTGTTTGGGGACAAGTTTTCATCAACCTCTACCCTAGGTATTAACTAAATACTTTTGAGTGTAGCCCCAGCAATAGAATTTGGGGTGGTATCCGATGTAGACTCCATTACTCTATTTCATCAACATGAAAGGAGATGGCATTGGCAAATTCAAAGTGAATATGATGGAGGACCATCTAGTCGAACATGTCCAAACTCGTCATCAGCCATGTTGCTGAGCCCCAACCGATGTGAAGAACCTGAGTTTTTGTGACAAGGTTTGATAAACTGCATTTGCATCATTTTAATACGTGTTTGTGACTTCTTTTTGTTTTGTGGAGGCCCTCCTATCTACGGGCCCCTGTTTCCGTCATTTTGGTCATGCCCCGTTCGTCCCCTTTGTATATTGGGAGGCTCCCTCCTGCGTGTGTAAGGGACTCTCCCATGTTTGTGTCTGTTTATTTTGTTGGCTTTTTTCACAACCTTTAGGGGGAAAGCCCATGTTTGGCTTCTCCCTTTAAAGGATCCCATTAGGGCACCCATAAGCCCCCCTTGTTTCCTTTTACTATATAAGAGAGGTGGAGGCTCACCATAGAGTAGAGACTTTTGGAGAAAAAGAAAACACTCTCCCATTTTGGATAGTCCCGTTAGGTTTTCATCCCCTTCCCATGAAGGGTTCTATGTTATTGTGAGTTGTTTAGGGTCCCCTCTGCCAGAGGATTCCCCGAGTGACGACCATCCTGTCACTGTCCAAGACGCAGGACTTTCCCGCCCCCCTCCCATAGTTGGGGGATAACAGCACTGCTGCCAACAGATCCCGGCCTTCCACTGTGTGTCTACTTACTTGCCCTCGAGCACTGCCCACGACTGCCAACGATCACGGTCTACTGGCCGCTTCTCTCTCTCAACCTCTGGTACAATCTCGACAACGTCGACCACACCGCTTTACGATCACGCCACATCTTCGTGTGAGCTAGGGTCTGCACGCCCACTCAGATGTCATCTTCCTCCCTCCCCCCCTTCCAGAACCATTCGTCAACTACAATCAAGCTCCATCAACCTACATCAGGGAAGTCCACACAACCCCCTGGTTATGACCGTTGGCCTGATTCGGTCTTGACTGCCCCCTGAGACTTGCCACCCTTCCCAGTGTTGCAGCCAACAGACTGTCAAGATATTGACACGTAATCATGAAGAAGAATGTTAGGGTGGTAGAACACCGCCGCACCACAGTAATACCATGTCTGCATATGGCCGTCCTCCATACACCTCAAGGAACAAAACGTCAGAGAAGCCTCTAGAACATGGTATGGATGCCGCCGTTGTCCTCGAGCCACACCGTTGACACGTCCACGGTGCTCCAAGTCTAGCGTTGCATTGTCCCAAAATGACTCTCACTTGCCGCCAATGCACGCCATGGAGGCAAAAGCATGTCATCATGCCCGACGACATGGTGATGCTCAGAGTGTTTAATGCACTTCCTTTAATACCCTCAACGCCTCTTGTGCCTATAAATAGTTGGACAATTTTTTGTTTTGATTTCATGGGATTTCCTTCTTCTATCCCAATTGATTCCTCTTCTCGCTCTCTGTCTTTCGCTACTACTCCATCTCACACCTCTTTCATGGTATCAAAGCTACACGAGGCTGCAAGTGCCAATTGCAGCTGAAGCACCAGTCGGACATAATCTTCAACCGCCTCCACCGCCTCCACCGCCTCCACCGCCTCCACCGCCTCCACCGCCTCCACCGCCTCCACCGCCTCCACCGCCTCCACCGCCTCCACCGCCTCCACCGCCTCCACCGCCTCCACCGCCTCCACCGCCTCCACCGCCACCTCCCCAACCGCCTCCACCGCCTCCACCGCCTCCACCGCCTCCACCGCCTCCACCGCCTCCACCGCCTCCACCGCCTCCACCGCCTCTACCACCTTCACTGCCTCCACCGCCTCCACCTCCTCCACCACCTCCACCGCCTCCACCGCCTCCACCGCCTCCACCGCCACCTCCACAACCGCCTCCACTGCCTCCACCGCCTCCACCGCCTCCACCGCCTCCACCGCCTCCACCGCCTCCACCGCCTCCACCGCCTCCACCGCCTCCACCGCCTCCACCGCCTCCACCGCCTCCACCGCCTCCACCGCCTCTACCACCTTCACTGCCTCCACCGCCTCCACCGCCTCCACAGCCACCTCCACAACCGCCTCCACTGCCTCCACCGCCTCCACCGCCTCCACCGCCTCCACCGCCTCCACCGCCTCCACCGCCTCCACCGCCTCCACCGCCTCCACCGCCTCCACCGCCTCCACCGCCTCCACCGCCTCCACAGCCACCTCCACAACCGCCTCCACCGCCTCCACCGCCTCCACCGCCTCCACCGCCTCCACCACCTCCACCACCTCCACCCCCTCCACCGCCTCCACCATCTCCAGCGCCTCCACCATCTCCAGCGCTTCCACCACCTCCACCGCCTCCACCACCTCCATCGCCTCCACCGCCTCGAGCATCAACTGTAACAACAATGCCAGAAATGTCACTGAAGCTCAAGAAGTCCAACTATCTGCTTTGGAAAATCCACTCATCCTCATCATCCACCACCAGAAGAAGAAGATACCGATGATGAAACTACTCTATGGAAGCGCAACGATCAGCAGATATTAACTAAAATTATTTCCTCCATGTCCATCAAGCTTCTCCCCTTCGTCTCTAGCTGTCAAACAGGACGAGAAGCCTAGGAGAAGCTTGCTTTTGAACTCTCTTCAGCTTCTAAGTCGTGGATCAAAAAGCTAACCTCGCGCTTCCACTCCATCAAAAAGGCAACAAAATCCCTCAATAAATACATCTCTGAGTTTAGCCAAGATTTTGCCTAATTAATCAATGCTGGTGAACTCGTGGCTGAACGAACAGTAAAATTTGTGTTCCTTCGAGGCCTTCGTTCCAAGTTTCGTTCATTTCGAACTGGGGATACCACTCGAAATAAGAACCTTTTCTTTGATGATTTACTAGGTGCTCTGCGATCTGAGGTCTCCTTGGATAACTTTGAAAGCGATGAAGAGGCCATGGAAGCTCCTGCTTCTCCCATGGCAAATCAAACTCAGACAAACCTCTCTTACATGTCCTCATACAATCAGCAATCTACCTCTCAGCAAGAGCATAGTACACGCCACAAATCTCGTGGAGGCAATAGCCATGGACGTGGAGGGCACACTGGCCGGTTCGTACCATGATGTCAGCTCTGCTTAAAGCAAGGCCACCGAGCACAAGAATGTCGGACTGTCTAGGTGCGCTCTTCTTCCAACATGATGGTACATCCACCAGGCCAGGTCTTTGGCGGGCCTCCACAAGCATACTCCATTTCATATGCAGGATCAGTCACCTTGTTACCCGACCACTTCTGACTCCACGATCGCACCCCCATCATCAAGTATGGTACCCTGACAATGGTGCCACTCATCATGTTGCGGCAGACACGCACAACCTCTAGAGGGCCATTCCCTATGAAGGGTCGGAGCAGCTATATGTGGGCAACGGTTCAGGTTTGTTAATCAAGTCTCTCGGTTCATCTACCATACATCATCTCACGTCTATCGTCCTCTCTTGCTATAAAAATGTCATTCATGTGCCTCAAATCTCAAAGAATATTCTGCATATTCATAAATTAACTACTGATAATTACATTTTTGTTGAGTTTCATCCCAATGCTTGTTATATCAAGGATTGCTCGATAGGGGAGCTGCTCCTCTCCGAAACAGTTTGTGATGGACTATACTGCATCACACCTTCACCAGCAACGGCTTTCTTGGGTGATGACGATCACCAGATGTCTGGCATCTGCGTCTTGGACATCTTGCTTTCAATATTTTGAAACAAACAACCTTTTGTTTTAGGCTTCCCCTATCTCAAACTGTTTCTTCTTTTGTATGCTCAGCTTGCTATCGGGCCAAATCACGCAAGCTCCCATTTTCCTCCACCTCTCATACTTCTTTGTGGCCCCTTCAAGTTGTTCACTCTGACTTATGGAGGCTGGCTCTTGTGAAGTCTTAATTGGGATACTCGTATTACGTATCTTTTATCGATGAATCCAGCGGGTGTATGTGGCTCTACCCACTAAAGGCCAAAAACGATGTGCACTCTACCTTCATCCAGTTCCAGCAGATGGTGGAGAAGCAGTTCTCAACCAAAATCCAGACATTTCACTCGGACTGGGAGGTGAGTTTCAGTCCTTCTACAAATACTTTCTAAAATGTGGAATTAAGCATCAGGTCTCATGTCCACACACTCTGGAGTAGAATGGCACTATTGAACGTAAACATCAGCATGTAGTGGAAAATGCACTCAGCATGTT
This sequence comes from Wolffia australiana, assembly GCF_029677425.1. Classification (NCBI taxonomy): domain Eukaryota; kingdom Viridiplantae; phylum Streptophyta; class Magnoliopsida; order Alismatales; family Araceae; genus Wolffia; species Wolffia australiana. The sequence continues at coordinate 892,216 of NC_135853.1, forward strand.
GCATCAAGCCTCACTCCCAATCAAATTCTAGGACGAGGCCGTGGTAACAGCCGCATACCTAATCAATCTTATGATTTCATCAATTCTTGGAATTAAATCTCCATTTGAACTTCTACATTCTAAATAACCAGATTACAAATTTCTCAAAATTTTTGGATGCTTCTATTTTCCTAACTTACGACCGTACAGTAAGAACAATTTTTTGCCGAGATCCAAAAGGTGTGTTTTCCTTGGCTATAGTTCCCTTCATAAGGGTTTTTTATGTCTTTCTTTATCCAGCTCTCATTTATACATTTCTCGTGTTGTCATCTTTAATGAAGAAGTTTTTCCTTTCTCGCCCTCCTTTAAGAAACCTCAACCTTTGGATGGGCTGTTGGGTTCAGCTCCAACAGAAATTTCTGATCTTTACTTCTTTTCTTCTTCTAATGATACTCAGCATTCCTCTCATGAAGTGCATTTTGTAGAAAGTCCCGCATTCCAACATTCAACTGCTGATTCAGTCCCCGAAAATGGCAAAACTCTGTTACCCTCGTTTCCTCCCTCAATAGATTGTACTTCATCAATGCCACCATTGCGTACCCGTTGGATATACAATATACTGAACATTCCAATTCGTCGCATGCAGGCACTCGATATCTATTTTCCTCAAACGCACTCCAAATTGAGGTATGCCCATCCACTTCCTCTTCCCTTACTGAACCAACGAGTACATCCCAAGCACCATGTTCTCTTGTTTGGAGAGCTGCTTTGGAGGCAAAAATCTCTGCCCTTCATAAGAATTGTACTTGGGTACTTGTAAAACCTCCAAAAGGAGTGAATATCGTTGGCTAAAAATGGATTTTAAAAGCTGATGGCACCTTAGATATATGCAAAGTACAGCTTGTTGCTCAGGGGTTTAGCCAAGCCACGGGCATTGACTATCAGGACATTTTCAGTCTGATGGTCAAAATGACAACTATTCGACTCCTACTTTCCATTGCCTTATGTAACAACTGGGAGGCTAAGCAATCAGATATTTCTAATGCATTTTTACACTGTGATCTCCATGAAACTATATTTATGAAACAACCACCTGGATTCGTTGATGCCTCTCATCCTGACCATGTGTGCTTACTTAAGAAGTCCCTCTATGTGGTACAAAAAATTATTTGACTTTTTAACTCTTCAAGGCTTTCATAGCTCCAAAACAGATACATCTCTATTTTTTAAACACACATCATGTTCTAAGTTGTCTATGTTGATGATATATACTAGTTATCGGGTCTAATTCCTCTAATGTCGCAGGCACAGTTTTCTCTCTCCAAAGAACATTCCCAGTTCGAGACCTTGGTTTGGCCACGTACTTTCAAGGAATAGAATTGGTAAAAACTTCAACAGGTACTGCTCTAGGTCAAATACTTCAAACTGCCAAGATTGGTGAATGCAAACCCACATTTTACGATAAAATGTGGGGTTGAAGCCCTCTGAGTATAGAAGAAATGGCTGAAGATTTCACCCAATTTAGAGCAGTCAATAGGAATATATGCCCACATAAAGTCATTACTTGACGGTAGTTTTTTTATTTTCTCTTTGAGTAATTGGCGCCTATGTGGACACGCACCCCACGCCCACATGGTTCATGTGTGGGATGTGTAAGAGAGACTTGAATGATCATGAAAAGTATATTCAGATATAGAGTATGCCATTATTCAGTGTGGGAATAAGGTGTCCCTTCATTTTATTTGTTTACAGTTCCTGTGCCTTCACCGGACACCACAAGGCGGAAGGAAAACCACGTGGGAGATGCCGACAAAGGCAGAGTTTACAAGAGGTGATGCCGACGGGATGGCACTTATGGCCAAAGGTGGCAGGAGATGACGCCAACGTGCAATGCCGCGGAGAGAGCTGCACGCTAAGCCTCCGACTGAGACGCACGCTCTGCCACGGCTAGAGCCGCACGCTCCACCTCAGGCATAGTTACGGGTTGAGCTACGTGTTTAGCCTTGGGCAAGGCCACGCGCGAGCATCACTTTTGGAAGTTGTGAGTGGAAGGTGCCACAACAGCGGAGGCTGCCGTGACGGATGCGACGACCACGATGGACACAATGGCTGTGATGGACGTGATGGTCGCAACAACCATGACTACGACAGTGACAGCTTCAACAGTGGAGTGGAGGCTACAACGGTGAAGGCGGTGACGGCTGCGATGGCAACAACGGTGACCACGATGGCAACAACGACGGTGGCAGTGGAAATTCTCTCCCTCTCTCTCCTCCCAATTCTACTTTCTCTCCTAATCCTAATTTTCTCTCTCTTTGATTTTTCTCCTAACCCTACTTAATTGTGATCCACTTGCAAGGACAGGCCATGATCACCCTTAACACGGGCAGAAAACAGAACCATAGGATCTTTTCTCCTTTGAAGAAAATCTGGGCGAAACCGAAGAGAAGTGATGTAATACGAAGAATGTCAGGATCGACGGCTCGTATTACAACACAGGATGTCAAGGTAACCCACGATATGATGATAATGAGAACATGCAATTGTCTAAAGAAAACTCTTAGCTGAGCAACATAGGCATGGCAGATTAAGGTGAACAATCCAGTTAATTCTTGAAAGAAAAGATTGGTCAAAATAGACTCTCAATGACCCTCAAAATCACAAGACACCTAGATCGCAAGGAGCATTTTACGGCTCGAAGATGTTCACATCTTTATGTCTGAGAACTAATCTTCTACCTCAAAGGAATACCCTACCTCTTGACAAACGGTGGATATCCTATCCGAACAGCTTATGAGTAATAGAGGCATAGGAAATGATAGGGGATGACGGCACTGTAAGACATAATAATACTGAATTAAAAAGGGGAAGGACAAGGTAGGACCTGGCAGAAGTCAACCATTGGTTCACTGGTGTGTGATGACATGTAGGCAGAGCACGACGCGCGACGATTGGATGGGGTGGCGCGTGTTAGGGCGCAGTCTACAGCAAGGGACTTGAGAACAGCAGGCATGGCGTGCTTCAGGGCAGTAGGCGCGGACAAGGGTGGCACGCGCGGTGGGGCGCGGCGTGTGGTTGGCGTGGCGCACAGAGAGGAGCGGTGCGCAGCGAGCGGTGTGCGCGGCGGGGCGCGGCACACAGCAGGGTGTAGCGCACGGAGGGCGTGGCACACAGCAGCGGACAAGAGGCGGCATGCACGGGCCGCGGCAGCAGCGGACAAGGGTGGCACGCAGGCGGGCCGCAGTACGCAGCGGACGCGGCCGCGCGGCAAGACGCAAGGTACGTCAACGGACGAGGTGCACGGAGGGTGGCGTGCACAGGCGGTGGTGTCAGCGTCGACCGAAATCCCTTCAAGATTCAGTCAGATCGGTCGATTCTTGAGGATTCTTGGGCGAGTAACTACCAAGAATCCATGGTTTCTTGAATCGTGGTTCTTCCAAGGAAATGGGGCATGGAGGAGACTGGTCGGCGATGATGCAATCCACGGAGTGATCTTGACGTGGGTGGCGTAGATGACAACAAAGGCTCACGTCCTCCACTCTCTAGAATTCTAACTGCTAGCTAATCTCTCTAAAGACAAGAAGAAGAAACTTTCAACTTTCAATTTTCAAAATCCTACCTACACTTGGGCATATTATCCCCTGAAATAAGGAGGATAGGTGCCAACTGAACGACTCTAGGGGAAGAAATCATCGCGAGACGAGGTCCTTTCCCTAAACAACCATTACAACGAGATAATAAAAATTATGTGGACAAGGCCCAAACACACTGGCCCGGTCCAGTAGTTTAGCGAAACAAAATACAACAAAATAACACGAGAAATGAAGAAACCATCTACGGTGGATACTTGAAGGCGGGGTTGCGAACGTCAACGCGAATGGCCCGGCGTGGTTGGACTCGTCCCGAGTCAGTGTCATCATGATGGTCCCCCATCAAGGAGGGATCCCAGTGAGCTTGGGTGGCGCAAACAATGAGATCCACTACCAAGTTCCACGACCAAATGTCGATGGTGAGATCCACCGCAGGAGAACAATGGGAGAGCACCATTCACGTGTTCGACGAAATGTGCGGGCTTCACTTTGAGACTTTCTGGCGAGGATAACCTCAATCCAACACATTTAGATTTACCGAACCGCACAATCATGGTTAGTTCTGATGTGTTTGGTCAAAATGTTTCTTAATTAGGTTTAATTTTGTTTTTAGTTTCATATTTTAATTTAAAATAAACAAAAACTGATGGCGCAGCCCTGGACACGCCATCGGAATCGTCACCATCATCCCCGACAGCACATGCTCCAGCACCGGATACGTCTTCGGAGACGTCATCGTCGCCCCCGACAGCACCAGCTCCAGCCCCAGACACGTCTCCGGAGACGTCACCGTCGCCCCCGACACCGCCACCGGTACGTGTTCAGCCCGCTCGGCAAGCCAAGGTGACAGTCCGCATGCCCGAATTCAAATATAGGCGCTAACGCACGCCTTATCATCATTTTCATGTTTTCGTTCGTTCGTCGTTTTTTGGTTTTGACCGTAGTCGCTCATCGTTCTGACTCGTCATTCTCATGTTTAAGGAGGGAGGTTCATCCTTATAAGGATCTCCCTCCCCTACCCTCTTTCGTCAACGTGTCCCGGCTTTCCGGCTTTTCCCTTACTCCCCGCTGCTTTGTTTTCCTTAAGTGTTTTGCTTTGTTTTTCACTCTGTCATCCTTTATGTCTTTTTGTCCAAGGGGTACCCATGTCATCCCCTATATAAGGGAAGAGGGGGGGGGAACCCTAAAAGGTACGTTGTTGTTTTTTTGAAGAATTCTAAAGTATCGATGTCTTTTTCAAGAGATGGTTTTCTCCCGCTGAGCTAGGGTTACGATCTGTGGAGGAAGAAGAAGACTTGGGCAAGAAGCTGACAAGGAGCCAGGGGAAGAAGAAGAGCATCACCGGAGGAGGAGTGGTCCAGCGGTGAGCGTGGAGCCTGACACCACCGCCGCCATCCCCCGGCCGCCTGCTGGGGGGCACCGCCACAGCCGCCCTTCCCTGCCGGGCTCGCCCCTTCAGCGTCGTGCCGTGCTCGCGCCCTGCCGGTGCACTTCTGCCTACGTTGTCGGCCTCGTCGGCTGTCGTCCTCCACTCGCACCGGCAGCTTCCCCGCGGTCGACGCTGCCTGCGTCGACCTTGACCGCGGGGATAAGTCCTCCTGTCACTCCGTCGGGTTCAGCCAGTTCGGGGCCCCCGAGCGTTCCCGCGCGACGTGGGACCCGCTCGGACCGCGTGGAGCGGCTCCCCGCTCTCTCCCCTCGCGGTTGACCAGGAGGCGGTGATCCCCGCCCGCTGATCAGCAATCGTGACAGCAGCGACCGCTTGCGGAGTCGACCGCCCCTCTGTGCCTGCTCTCTTGACGCCCGTGGGTGCCGGCTCGACCAGTTGCACCCCAGAGACGCTTCCCTCACGGCGTCCACCCCCTCTCGGCCCGACCGTCGTCCGACAACTGGCCGAGGCCTCTGCACCGCGTCCGTCCCTAGATCCGCGTCTTCCGAGTGCTGAGTGCTGCCCGCGTGATCTCCTGTGCCCAGGCTCTTCGCCAGGCTACTGACCGTCGAACCACGCCGACGCACCACCGCGCAGTACCCTCCCGTCCACGCTGCGCGTCTCCGCGGGATCACCCGGCACGCTGTGCCTGTAGCCTGCGTCGCACCCAACACTCCACCAGGCGCACTTCACTCGTCGTGCCCGGATCCTGTCTTCCCAGCGTCGCCACTCCCGGTCCGTTTCTGCTGGCCTCGGCTCCCGGTCGTAGTTGCTCATTGACTCCCCGAGACACCTGGAGTGTCGAGATTTAGCGACCCCCCCTCGGCATTCCCCAGGTACGCCGTCCTACTCTGCCCCGTCTGTTATTTCCTACAGTGCGCTTTCGATTGTCTCCACCGCGCTCGGGTTAGGCGTAGGTGAGTGTGAAAGAACGAGTGACAATTACGTGATTCTGAGAGTCTCACCTGGTTTGATACGCGTCGGGTCCGCGCGTCACATGCGAGCATTACCCGGCGGGGATTCCCCCGTTTGGTGCCATAGCGACCTCGTCTGTCCGGACGAGGGTCAGAAGGTCTACTTCCCCATCCCCGGGCGACCCCGTCGTCCCTCGACCGTCGGCTTTCCACTGCTCGTCGGCAGCTGCACGTAATACACTCCCTCCCGGAGCATTTCATCATAGCTCATCTCTGTAGGACTTCCGTGCTCGACGAACTCCGAGTTTTTGTCGCGCACCGACTCACCTTCGACACTGAGTACGAAACCTCGGTGACGGCCAGACTTCGTCTCGGACATGGTCCTGCATCAAAAACCATCATTGTAATTCCGACTTTCTATAATCGTAATTATTAGATATGAATCCGATTCAGACAATTATGGATCCGCTGGACAGATATCACATCTGCCTCCATGTTTTCATCATTAATTCATCATTATTTACTAAAACCATCATTTAATTATCATAAATTGTCGCTCATATGTGCAAATTTAATTCAAAAACACCTACCTATCCGTGGATTTGACCTCAACTGGCCGTTATATTATGTTTAAATCATTAATTTGACCGAGTCTTGTTCTATTTTTATTGATGTGGGAATTTTTGTTTAAATTATCCTGATTTCATGTTCATTTTTGCTTTTAAGAATCATATATAAAAAATCAATAATTAAAAGATATTCCATATTAGATTCTGGATTTGAAGCCTTCTATAGAATTTCATTACATGAAAAGATAAAAAATAGATAATTAGTCTTGATAATATTTCATTGACACGAACACTTGGGATGCAAATACTTTTGGAATAAAGTAAATATGAACTTTGAAATCTAGAAAAAGTAATTGTATTGAAAATGCAATAATCAAGACTTTAAGATACTTTAATGACATAAATACTTACATCAAATGATGATTATGGCATGGTTAAATGCCATAAAACAGATATATGGAGAGAGATGAAGCTAGTATCTAAATGTACCAACAAGACCATTATTGGAGTCGAGCGACGGTGTTTAAAAGTAGCCAACCTGAGCAGTAAACTCTGCTTAAAGTGGGTAAATGGTCAACACTCTTTCTCTCGACCATCTTTGCTTGAGGTTGAGTGAGAGGCTGACTATGAGGATCCTAGATAAAAGTAGATAAAACACATGGAAGGAGAGCGGGTTGGAGATGGGCCATGTTGGGTGGAAACTGATAATACAATGGGTGAGTAGGAGGTGGGAAATAGGATTAGTAGGAGAATGACCATGTCTAGCCCTAATCCTATTCATCTCATGGGAATACTCACTAGTTAATTCAAGAATGCACAATTTCAAAAATAGCTTCATGGAAATGATGAATACAAACCTAAAATTTAGGTTATTATCAATCCACAATGTTTTCCCTCTCATTACGTGATGCTTATCTTTGAGCACAAGAGGTGGATAGCGGGAGAGTGATTGAAAGTGAGAGAGGAAGGGGAAGAGAGGTAAATAAAGTGTTAGAGAGAGAGTTAGAGAGGGATATAGAGTGAGTGGGAGTGTCAAAGGGGTGTAAAGAGAGTGGGAGTGAGAGAGGGGTGGAGAGAGGAGTGGAGGGATATGGGTGAAGAAATACGGATAGAGGGACTCATAGAGGTGTGTAGGGAGACTGGTAGAGGGAGTGAGAGAGGGATGAAGAGAGGAGTGGAGAGATAAGGATGAAGAGAGATGGAGAGAGGGGTGTAGAGAGATAGATCGAGGGAGTGAGAGAGGGGTGGAGAGAGACAGACTGAGGGAGTGAGGGGGGTGTAGAGAGAGGGATGAAGAGAGACAGAGAGATGGAGATGGAGTGAGAGAGGCGTGGATAGACAGGGAGAGAGAGGGGTGAGCAGAGAGTTGAGTGAGAGATTGAGATTTCAGAGAGAGAGAGAGGCAGAGATAGAGAAGGATGGCTCAGTCAAATGACCTATTTTTTTGTCTCTGATGTTGGACAAGATGAGAATATCTTGGTTGGGACTATTTTCAGCCGATACAGGAAGTGGACAAAAAATTTGGGATGCGACGAACCCTAGGCAGGATGATTCAGACGAACCTCGTAAAATCTCGTCCATCATCCCCGTCTTGGACAATATTGTGCTATAAGTACCCTAAAGAGAGATACATAGAGAGGTGAAGAATGAAAGAGAGAAAGGTAGAGAGAACACTAGATGGAGAGAGAGAGAGAGAGAGAGAGTCATAACCAAAAGGGTTGGGCAGAATTTGAGTCTGGTTGACAAAAAACCTTTCTTTATGTAATCTCTACTTTAGGAGAGTAGAGATACCATTATCTCTTGCAGCTCATCATGGGAAACTAGCAACAAATATATAAACTCCATTCAGCCTCTGATTTTGTAATTATTCCTCAAATATACTATTATTTCACATTCTTATATATCATGGAAATCCCAACCCAACATATCGTTTTGAATGATACACTGCATGGTACATGATTCACAAGGAAAAAAAAATTTCATCTACCAAATTTTAGTAGGCATGATGGGCAACACATCTAGTCACATATTCTATTATCAATTTAATATATGACACAACATTTTAGATAACATTGGAGTTAGGTGGATGGAAGACATAAGGAGATAATAGGAGCTATTGAGAACATAGATAGGGACTGATATCTTGGCATTATAAGATTGTAAGAAATGATGATCATATAATGTGATCAATCTACGAGTACAAAGGACAAAATTCCCTTAGTGGTGTTTCACAAAAAATCTCCAACAACTTACTATTCTGGTATGAGGTTAGAAGATCACAACCTTGATAAACCTAAGTAGTATTGGGTTCTATAGGCCTTGGCATGGATGAAAACGAAGATTCTGTGCAGCAAAAGACATGTAATGGAATCAATAACAACATCATTAAAATCATTGAAATGAAGTACCTCAGCACGGATCACATACCTGATTCCTTTAATCCTCGAACAAGTCATGTTGAGCTGCTCATGTGTGACGCCTCTAGAAGTATCCATGCAGTCCTTGGCATGTCAAAGTGCCTCCTTCTCGTTGACGAGCCCTGTTCACTCTCCGTCACCGTAGTTACGCCATCCTGATCGCATCACGATTGGAGAGGAGGTGTGGGAGGAAGGGAAAAAAAGGGGAAGACCCATGAACAATTTTGGTCTGAGTGAATTTTGTTCAGGGGCTTCCCCTATTTATACTAAGTAGGTATTTTCCATAAAAACACCCAAAACTTAAGTATATCATCCGACGTCCAAAAGACCATTTGCGTGTGACCCTCTAAGCCCATGTATCAGTCTAGATAACTCGAGCGGCCCAATAACCTTTATTGGCCTTCTAAGTTAATTAACTATATCATCATGTCGATTAACTAAGATTAGACTGATTTAACCTAATCGATAGGTTGAGTCTCCAACACATGGAGTGTCAAGCTATACCTTCTGCTCTAGAAGATATAAAGGAGTGTGTATCAACTCAGTCATGTAACCAGTTAATCATCGGTTTACCGTGTACATATAGTCCCTCATCGATTTGATGCTCCAAGGATGACTTAGGCTACGGTCTATTGTCAAACCCTAATCGATCATCCGATTTAGAACTGATGCATTTGGAAATCATTGGATAACTTTTCTTTGATATTTCACTGCCTTGGCCAAAGACTTCATTGCATCGTCTTCCTTGAGCCGTCACGTCTTATACCGAGGGTAAACAATCCCGTCTTGACCACTCAATCCTCTTTGTGAACTTCCTGATGCACCCGAACTAAGACAATTTGGAGTCCCATGATTAGGGGCACGTAAGTCATAGTCAAAGTATAACTGTCCGTCCACAAGACATCTTTGGTGTCACAGGTCTAAGGACCATCAACACAACCGTGACGTGAATCAACCTAATTGACAGTTTGTTATAATACTATTTAGGAAATTTATACATATCAATTGAGTAAACTCTTTCCACTTAATAGAACCCACTATCTATCCTTAGTGACTCCACACTAATGGCTACGCGACCGGCCAGACTCATCATATGAGTGAGGCTAGATAGTGTTATTTTATCTGGATATTTTGATGTCCTTCTCGAGTATCCTTCAAAGTGGAATAATTATAACACATGATTAAAGACTAGTGATCCGTATTATAACCTCATCATAATTCACTAAATTCGATCATGTATTCATGGACCTCATCATAAGCATCACATGTGAAATATTATGAATATATTCTATTAATGAACATCAAACGAGATATGGAATGTGTGATTGGCTTTCTGGCCACCTATATTTCCATTAAGTAGAACACAAATGAATTTTGGTCCAAACACAATGTCTCAAAGAGGAATAGTTTGGCTTCTGAGATCCCACACCAAAACTTAGCAAACTATCATATAAATAACAGTGAAGTGGATCTAAGGAGATAATGTATCTTTTGACTCTTTTTTATGGATCACCATAATTCAATCTCTCTCATTTTGTTATTCCTATGTCTTGTATATTTGATAACATCAAGTATGTAGTCATCAATATGTGTTTTATGATTTATTTTCTTATTTATATAAATAATATGCATAAAAATATCTCTTATTCATGTTGAAAATTAAATTAACACTCAATTTTATAATGGGTCCTAACTAATCAAGTGTAATGATTTATGATCTTTACTCATGTGATTATCTTGAATCAAGTGGTTTCTTTTTTTCATGATTTCATTGGATTTTATTTTTATGAAAGGCCTTAAATAATTTTAATATTAGTGATCTATTGATGGTGGATAAGAAAGTGCACTAAATAAAAAATGAAGCCCATTGTAGAGTAGTCCCAATTTGGATCACAAAAGGGTCTTAAGCCCCATCAAAGGAGGGCCTATTTTTAAGAACAAATTCAAGTGAGTGGTTATTATTTTTTTCCTAAAAAGGGGATTATGAAATTGACTGGCCAAATATCCAAATCCTGGCCACACATTGTAGGTTTATGAAATTAAGAAACTAAGGTCCCTAGTTATAACCATTTTCACCCACATTTAAGTATCCCTGAATTTTTTCCCAAACTCTATTTTTTCCCTGAATTTCATGGATCCACTCTTTTTTGAGTGTGAGGTTTATTGAAGAAGGGACATAGATTATCAGATTTGGAGGAAACTAAAGAAGAGTGCATCCTAGGCTTGAAACAGAGTGACACTAGAGGTTTGTGCATTCTCAGAGTTTCCTACATTCCACAGTCTATTTGTATTTATTTGGTTCTTTTAGGACCTTGACAGGAAAAACCCAAGGCTTCCCAACAGCACAAATGGTGTTAAAAAAAGGATCATATAGGTCAATTTATTGCATTTTTACTAATCGAAGACATGGAGATCTGTGTTTTTTATAGTTCTCCTATAGACAAACCCTAGTGCCCTCTAAAAAATTATCTTAAGCCATTTTATGTAGCTATTATGTGATTTCTTAACATTAAAATATTTAAAAGGTTTCTCAAAAATATATTTAAAGTTATTCCCGACATTATTTAGGTTTTCCTTCATTCCATTTGCTTAAAGATGAAACTGTTGCTTCTCTATATTTATCTTCTAATTGATTATTCCCTCTCTGTGGTTCAACCCTAAAATCTATATTTAGTAAGAAACCATAATAAATTTTTGGTTTAATCTATGAATTAACGACGCGTTTTGCCCTTTTCTAGCTTATCAATCTGACAAAGAAAAATGTGTGCCCTCTTCAATGAATTTATCATTCGAACTACTTAAATAAAATGAATGATCATAACAGCTTTCCTCAAATCCGGTTTCAAAGCTTGCAAGAGTGTATTAATCCATTGAAATATGTCTAACATTGTGTTATGAAGTTCAGATTATTTCTACATTACAAATTTCCTTTGCTTGTGTTCTTGTTTGGTGGTTAATATTTTACGCACATTTTACCTATAATCATAAGTTTCCTCTGAAAATTCAGGTCTTCAAACTCTTAACCTTTCATTTTTCCACTAAACTCATGTCCAGAAATTAGTTATTTTACAAAGAATTTTTTTTAGAAAGAAATCTGACTTTTTCATTTTTAAGAGCTGAAACTAAAAGTTTCCAAATATATTGTTTTCAAAATCAATGTTGTCATGGATTCCCATTAGACATTAAATTAATAATATATATTTAAATCAATAATTTAAGATATGTATTTGAAGGGGATATTCACCTTGTCCACAAAATATTAAACAGCCCATATAATAGCTTCCTTCTCGTCCCATTTGTTGAGACAGATTTCCATTCAATCTCTTTTTCACTTTCCTGGCAAGACTTTCAAGTAGATTAGTGTTTGTTTTTAACTGAAATAGACTGTAGTGATAGATCTCTGGGTTTCTGCTGGTTGATAACATCAAATTTGGTCAACAAAAATGCCTTTATACTTCATTTGTACCACTTCACTTTAGGTTTGCCCGTTCATTATTCACCATTAAATTATAAAGTGAGAAATTTCTAATTTATTCTCCTAAGACCTATTTTTATGAATTTTGTTATTTTTCAGACTAATCTCACTTGATTCCTTAAAGAGGTGGATTTCTCACATATTCTTAAAGTTTAATTTAAAATACAGGACTTTGGTAAATAAAATGGTGAATTTGGGATACAAATGGGAGGAAAGGAGAAACCCAATCCATGTCTAGATAATAAAAAGAGGCCAAATACACGATAAATCCATTCTTCAATCCCATTCAAGCCATTTTTAATAACCGGGTCAAAGAATTGTCTATTTTCAATTCTGGGATGGAAGGAACATGGATCCAGGGAAGAAATCAAGTAATCCTAGCCCTCCAAACTTGTGAAATCAAATACAATAGCTGTGAGAGTTACAATACTTCTATTTAAACTCTTCTTCCCACTCTTTTTGTATCTCATCTTGGGTTTATGCTCCCAACTTGTTGTTAGTGGCCCAGAACATCAGTTTCTTTGATCCATTATTTTTCTACAAGTTTGTAAAAGAGATATTTCATGTTTGATCAAGATTATTAGAGAAAAAGGTATGTGTGATATTTGGTAGTTTTGACTTTAATTTTCTCATAATTAGCTCTAGGTAAACACTTAGTGGATAGCCTCGACAACAAGCTTTTGAACATATTAAACTACACTAAACATTCCCTCCTGCAGAAAACGTTACAGCATTTTGTGTATACTACGAGTCACTACCCCATTCTATCGTTCGGAGGCATAGGCACCACCCACAATTTACACACCCAGAGCAACTGCCTATACGTTTTAGCACAGGAGCGGTGCCCAAAGGTAGCCAGATGCATCTAATTACTCCCTGCTCTAAAAATCCTTAAAAAATCTTTAAAATTGTAATAAATAATGAGATGATATTAAAAATAAAATAAATATCAATTTTATTTATTTAAATAATTTTCATTAGCCTTCATTGATTTTAATGATTTTGATTTTAGGAAATATTCTAAAATCCAAAAAATATAAAACCACATGAAAAATATTCTACAATATAATTAATTGTAATTTACTCTCTCATTACTCGCTCCTTGTGGATTCCACCCTTACCCTATACAAAATGAGGAAATAATAATAATTTACGTTGCATACATCAGAGTCCTGAAACTACATATTTAACCGAAGTTCTAGTTTAATCACTAGTTAATGATGTACATTGTGTGAACGTCAAACCAAATCACACCACCATGTTATATTTAAGGTCATTGGATAAAATGTTAGTTCATTATTATTTCAGTGTGATGTTTATAATGAAGTCTATGAATATGTGCAAAGACCTAGTGAATTATGATGAGATCATACTACAAAGATCACTAGCCTTTAAACATGTATTCCAAATATTCTTATTCAAGGATGTCAAATTATCTTGATGGAATAGCATTCTATGAGTCTACTTATACAAGAACTATATTTGATAATCTAGTAGTTAGGGTGGCGACACTAAAGGAAGAATAATGGGAGCTGTTTGGAGAAAGAGTTCACTGAATTGATCATAAGAATCCCTGAATGGTATTATGCCTAAATGTCAATCAGGTTCATTCCTATTATGGTTGCCTAAGTGATGCATTGACCTGAGACTCCAAGGATATCTCGTGCATGGACGAATAAATTTCGACTACAACTTATGAGTCTCTAGTCATGGGATTCAAATAAGTCATAGTTCAGATGTAGTAAGAAGCTCAAAGAGGTGATTGAGGATTCAAGACGGGATTATTCTCCCTTGGTATAAGAGGAGATTGATTCAAGGAAGACGATCCAGCAAACCTTTGGTCAAGGTAGTGAGGATATTAGAGAAGACGTTATTTAATGATTCCCGTTACGCATCAATACTAATCGAATGACAAATTAGGGTTTGACAATCAACGCATCGGTACATATATTATTACCTATGATGGTAAAGCTTATATGAGAGTGTATAAACACTACTCGGTATCTTCTAGAGCATGAGGTGTAGCTTGGCAACCACTGGCTGGAAATTTCACGTCTCGATTGGGTAAAATCAATCCTTAGTTAATTTACCTATCTGTTGATATAGTTAATTAATAAGGTTAGATAACAATTTCTATTGGGCCACTAAAGTTATTAATTAGAATGATTCATGGGCCCAGAGGGTCACACGCATAAGATTATAGGGGCTTTGGTGAATATATTTTACTTGATAGGTTTTTGAGAAAAATCTTATGTAAAATATAAATAGGGGAAGGGGCACCCATTTTAGGCACCCAATCCAGTGAGAACTGGGCTCCCCCCTTTTCTCCGTTCTGATAACTTCTCCCCCGACCAAGGAAAGATTCTTCATGGTGTGAATATCTTCGAGATTTTCAAGAAGAGTTGAAGAAGAAGTGGAGATCCAACAGCAACGAGATCACATGGATATTTCTATAGGCCAGGGAAATGAGCGGCTTCAAAATAATCTCAGCGTGAGCAAGTCAAGGGTGGAACAAATTTCGCCAAAAGTACGTATGATGTCTTTATTATAAAGATCTACTAAGAATTGATTACAACTTCTGTTGCATAGAAAAAGATGTTTTCTATGATTGAACTATGGCACCAAAACTTAACAGTCAACACGTACATTTTGCAAATGATGGCCTTACAAGACTTTGATATGATTGGAGTTAAAACATATGTCAATTTTCTGTTATGTTTCAATCTGTCCACGTAGTCCTTCACTTCAATTCCTATTTGTGCTACGTTATGGTCAACTATTTACTGTATTTTTATAGACATTTTTGTAAATAATTTAAGCCATAAATATGATCTTTTGTTTGGAGCTTTTTACCAGAACAAAGGCTTGGATTTTCAATTTAACATGTTTATACTGATACCGTGCTACCTTTGACTTAACAATATACCATATTAATAAATTAACATTTATTGCTTCACATGGAAATGTGCAATAGGATATATATATATATATCTTCATGTTTCATGATCATTAACAAAATATAGAAGTTATTCAGACAATCTTGGTCTCCATTGATTTGTGCAGCTTTTATTTATTGTCTTTAACTTTAAATTTATTGTTATAAGATCTTATTAAAATTATTATCTCAAATCTCTCATACTCCACACAATGTGAATAAGCCATGTGTGCCTTCTTATTTTATTTTACTCTTTCAAAACACATAAAAGAATTGTTTTGTAAATCGATGGACTTCATCACACAATATGTTTTTAATGAGGATTATAGAGGCATTAGAGTAGTATGGACCTCCTTTTTACTTACAGGTCATGCAAAGGAAGGAAACAAGTCCAAGATTATACAACTATTCCACTAAGACAACAAACATGTGAAATAGTTAGGCACGACTCTCTTTCTGGGTTATTCGAGCTTCTCAATTCTATTGGGCCAAAGTGTTTTTTATTTCAATAGCCACCATATGTCAACATGATTACTGATCTACTCTACACAATTCACCATTTTGAACCTTTTAGAGAAGGTTTTTTTTCTTTCGTACCAGCGTCTTCAGCATATAATGCAGTTGAAGCACCTAAAAGTGAGTTCGGTGTCTCACAGAATTAAGTGGTTTTGAGAAATCAATTTGTTCTTAGTTTTCTGTTCATGTGAACTCCTTTATGCAACCCATAATGAGCCTTGCATTGATAAGATTTACACGTTTGTTCACCAATAGAGAAGGTTACAAAAAGCCAGTGTACTTTCCGAGCTGAGGTTTTGAAGGCGCGACTTTAGGCACGACAAGCAAAAGGGGCGAAGCGAAGAAATGACCGAATGTTCAGCATCTGAATAAGCAGAGCATCAAAAAGCGAAGCAAGCCGCATGCATTCCCGCTCGTAAACGCTCCTAAAGTCGCGTCTTCAATTCAAGCACAAGATTCATGTCTTTTTTGTGTATATTAATCATAGTTAAAGACAGAAATCAGGAGAGATAATGTTAAGTAGTAGGTCCGGTTCACTAGGTTCTACCACCGAATCCAGAGTAAATCAAAAGCTTAAATATTGAGGAAGATGTACGATACTAATATCTCATCTTTAAAAGGACAAACGTGTATATCTCATCTTTAGACAAAGTCATGAGCTTTTAAGTAATTCCCTTTTATTCTAAACTAGGTATTAGTGAATATATGCCTTTCCCTAGACAAAGCCAAATATTCTATCCTCTATAATTTTCATCAAAAAGATATTTGATATTTCAGTAAAATTTTCAATTTCCTTTAGACTAGAAAATGTTTACGGAACTGATCAATAATACAAAATTTTAACTGATAAAAAAATCATAAATTTATTATTATTTGGCGGGGTAAAGGTGCTATGGAAGCTACTGAAAGATAAAATCATGGGAGAATGATAATATGAGAAGGATGGTCCACCTAGTTGCACAATAAAATATCATATGCATAACAAGTTCGAAATGCACCAAATACCATTAATAGTACCATTAATACCCATGGTTGTTTAGTGGTACATTAACAATAGAGAAGGTCATACTGATATCAAATAGAATTTATTATAAGAAACAAAATTTTGAGTTCAGAAAACGAAGTCCTGTTTTCTTTCCTTGATGCCTATTAGACATAAAAAAGGAAATGCCGTACCCCCGATCCAAAGTTCATTTAATCCTCAGAGCTCTTATCTGGTCAATTCTTTACATACATCTTTCTTTTAACATAAGCCACCTTTACCTATACTTTGATTAATAATTCAATGCATCCTAAAATAATATTGAGGATTCATTTCTTTGAGATTGGAAAATAACACAAATTTCATTTCTCTGCAATCCAAAAATGATACAAATTTCATCTTGAAATTTGTCTACCACAATTATATTCTACGCAAATGTCAACCAATCCCTTGATTCTTAGAGACTTGTTCCTTCTCATCAAAGAGCCAGATGCGAGCAAATTTTGAGTAATCAATGTACACATACTAAGGTGGGTTGCCCCATAAATTTGTCGCGGTGAAGAAATATTTAAAGTTGAAACTAGACTAGAGAAACTTGATTCTCCGGAACAATAATACTTAATCTTGTTGTACCGACGAATCGAGTTGAACGCGACAAACTGAAACTTCAATATTTAGGGGCAAAATCGAAGTTGGAATGCTTTCAATCGCTAACTTATTCCACGGTCGGAGGGTTATGATACTTCGGAGGCTGTTTGGCAACTTCTGTTTTTCGCGCATATAAGTAAGCGACAAATGTGGCGTGAGCATAAAGACGGACGATCACTCGAATATCGGGAGTAAACCGTCTATTATTCTAGACCGTGCAAAAACAGATAATCGACACGACTTTTCTTTCCTCACAGACGACGATCTCTGGCAAAGAGGGAGACTTCAGTTATTAGATAAAACCTTTCAGCCGGAGATCTCGATGGCCTTGACTTCCGGCTTCCTGGCCTCCTCTTTGGGCACGGTGACGGTGAGCACGCCGTTCTCCATGGCCGCCTTCACCTGGTCCAGCTTCGCGTTCTCCGGCAGCCGGAACCGCCTCAGGAACTTGCCGCTGCTGCGCTCCACACGGTGCCAGCGGTCCGTCTTCTCCTCCTTCTCCCTGCTCCTTTCGCCGCTGATCTGCAGCACGCGGCCTTCCTCCACCTCCACCTTCACCTCCTCCTTCTTCACCCCCGGCAGGTCCGCGCGGAAGACGTGCGCCTCCGGCGTCTCCTTCCAGTCGATGTTCGTGCTCGCGAAGGCGGAGCTCGTCTCGGAGGACGGCTTGGCCTCGGACAGCGATCGGAAGGTGTCGAAGAAGGGATCCCACACCTCCAGCGAGAACGGATCGAACACGTTGCTCCTCCGCCCGAAGATGCTCGGCACGATCGACATCTTCTTCCCGCTGCCTCTTCTTTTTCCTCGCTCTCACTCGCTTTCTCTGCAACTTCTTTCGCTCGCTGATTTTCAGATACGACGGCATCCTCCGCATTTTATAGGAGCGACGGTTCCCTCTTTCGAACACTCCAGAAAGACTGAGATCTTCCGGGAGATCCCCCTTCTAGAACATTCTGGGCCCAGTCTTAGCATTTGTGTTCCGAGAATCCCTAATTTCTTGTTTATTATGAACCAGAATCTACTTAAAAGTATAATATCGCCTCTCATAATAATATGGATTTACTTTGTATCCTAGGAGGGTGATTGATCTATGATTGAAAATATAAATGACTTAATCCCGCATCTTTTTTTAATACTTGATAAGAGGTTATACTTATGACGGCTTGAAATTCATATATTTTATTAATTGCATGCCATACTCTGGAATTAATCCAGCTTTGATCATCGTAAAATCCTATTTTTCAGTGTTATGAGCTAAACACAAGTTACAATTTTTTAAAAATTTACAAGTGCGAGAGGAAATGGGATCACTATATAATTGTATATTATTAATTGTGTAAATTAAATTTCAAGTTGGTGCTTGTCATCAGAATGTACGCTCATGCTTATCCCATGTGTCATTGAACATATGAAGTTTTGAAATATCACGAATCCCTCAGTATTGATCGCATAATTCGAGAATCTAAACACAATAAAACTAAATCAATTGCAATTCAAATTCCTAACCGATTATTTCGCAAAGAACAATAGTTTTTCCAAGGCAGGGAAAGAAAAAGAATTCTGATACTAAATAGGTGAATATGGAAAATACTGAGGGATATGAATGAAATCCATGACTCAAAAATCAACCCACCACTAGAAAGGATTATTCGATGATTTGTGATGGAGCACGAGACCCCGCCCCATCAAGGACGATGCCGAAACCCCCGCCGTCGTCGACAACACCCGCCGGTTCGAACCCCGCAAGATCAGCCCGCCAAGGCGAGGGTGAAGGTATCTAGATAGTTTTGATTTCTCGGGCCATTATCCTCCCAAAGGCCCTTTTTGTTTCCTCATTTCCCCTTTGAATCCTCTTCCCTTTTATGTTGTTTTAAGACAATTGTATTAGTGATCCTAAGAGGGGGCCTCTTTCCTAATGGGTTCCCCCCTCTTTTGGTCCCTCCTTAGGGCCCACTACTCTCCCTACATAAGGGAAGGAGAGGGCGCCCTAAAAATATAGAAAATACTTTGAATTCTTGGAAAGAAACATATCCCATTCCATCCTCTTGAGAGAGGAAGAAGAAAAAAAAAAAAGAACAAAGGAGAAAAAAAAAGAGTGTGAGAGGAGGAATGGAACGGGAACAGGGTCGACCGACGTCGCCCGCTCCCCGTTCCGTTCCATCGGACCACCCACGGCCAGTGGCCATGCCGCCCGCCGTCGAAGCCCTAGGACGCAACCCTCGGCCGCCCTCCACCGCCACGGCCGCCAAAGGTTGCAGACTCCGTCGTTGGATCCCCAAGCGCCCGATCCGGTTGCTGCTCCGCCATCGGAGCCCTCGGACGTCGCCCTTGGCCGCCCTAGGTCGCGGACCCCGCCATCAAAGCCCCGGGCCGCCGGTCCGGCCGCCACCCCGTCGTAGAGGCCCTAGAGCGCCGCCCTCGGCCGCCCTAGGTCGCGGACCCCACCATCGGAGCCCCAAGACGTCGGTCTGGCTGCCACCCCGCCGTCGAACCTCCACTAGCCCCTCTTCCGCGCACTCGCTCTCAGCCGCCGCACGCGCTGCCGAACGAGCCGCTGCCCTCCCGCCACACGCGTCGTCGTTGCTCCGCTGGCTCATGCGCCGCTGCCCTCTGTTGGATTAATATCCTACGAATGGTCTAAGAGGGGGGGTGAATTAGACCAATCCCTATTTTTATTTTACTTATTATATTATTATTTTTCCTAATATCTATACTTATTATCTAATTATATAGAGGGAAGAGGTGGACACCCAGAATTTTTATACAGGTTAGGGCTAATCCCTTACTCCTGTCCCGGGGTATCCAACCGGAGTTATAATATGTCCCTAACCAAGTT
Organism: Wolffia australiana; assembly: GCF_029677425.1. Taxonomy (NCBI): domain Eukaryota; kingdom Viridiplantae; phylum Streptophyta; class Magnoliopsida; order Alismatales; family Araceae; genus Wolffia; species Wolffia australiana. Next base: position 912,506 of record NC_135853.1, read on the forward strand.
TATAGCCCCCCAAGCTAAAACAGCCAGGTAATAGGGATACACGGATACCTCCTATCTAGAAATTGAAAAACAAGAATAACCTTGAGCCCTCTTAGCCTTTTGATGGAATCCTTGCTTTCACTTCTTCTCCACTGGACCACTCAAGTCCTTCTCAGCTTCCAAAAATTGCCGTTACTCAAGGTAGTATTTCTAGTCTCACAGGTGCTGAAATAACTTGGGAAATTATTAAAATAAAATGTCTTCAGCTTTCCTGAAAAGTTAGCTAAAATATTCCAATCTCAACAAACAGTTTTCACTTATGTAAGAATATAATTTGCTCCTTATTATGTAATTCTCAGTCACAGTTTCTGCTTTTCGTGCACAGATTCATGAAAGCAATATCAAATCTGGTAACCTCAGAGATCTATTAGAATATCAAATTTTTTTTTTTATGGTGTTCAACACTCCGCAATCACAAATGCCAAAAAATATATATATATATATTTTTTTAGAATTTCAATCTTGCACCAGAAATGTAATCACTAAATTCGGATTAAGGTAACCCAAATTTCAGATTTACTTTAAGACCATCAAATTTTCAAGGCTAGGATTATGAGAGTCACAATAATTCAAATGTTCAACATTCTTAAAATTCAATATGAAATATAGGAATTGTAAAACGTAGATTCAACAGTCAAGAATTTTAATACTCAGTTCAAATTTCAGAGAGTTGAAAATGTGAATTTAACAGTAACGATTTTAACTTTTGGATTCAGATATGGGAATGTTAAAATCTGTAGAATCAACAGTTATTTTAGAATTCAATTCAAAATCCAGAGATTTTAAAATGAAAGTTCAACAGTTATGACTGTAGGATTCAATTCACAATTCAGAGATTTTAAAATGAAAATTCAACCGTTATGACTATAGGATTCGATTTACAATTCAGAGATTTTAAAATAAAAGTTCAACAGTTATGACAGTAGGATTCGATTCACAATTCAGAGATTTTAAAATAAAAGTTCAACAGTTATGACAGTAGGATTCGATTCACAATTCAGAGAACTTAAACTCAGAATTCAACAGTTACGATTTTAACTTTCAATTTGAGTTGAAGGAATTTATAAACCGTGAATCAACAATTATGAATTTAAGATTCAATTTGTAATAGAAACGATATCAAAATTGTCGATCTGAAATTAATGATTCTTGAAAAACGATTTATAGAATTTTGATCTGCAATCACGTTTCTTGAAAAACAGTTTTAAGATGTCAATCTGCAATTTCGTTTTAAAAAAAAAGATTTTAAAAACAATGTCGATCTGCAATCACATTTCTTGAAGAGCGATTTTAAAATGCCGATCTGCAATCACGTTTCTTGAAAAAAAATTTTAAAATGTCGATATGAAATCACGTTTCTTGAAAAATGATTTTAAAATGTCGATATGAAATCACTTTTCTTGAAAAACGATTTTAAAATGTCGATATGAAATCACGTTTCTTGAAAAACGATTTTAAAATGTCGATATGAAATCACGTTTCTTGAAAAATGATTTTAAAATGTCGATATGAAATCGCAATTCTTGAAAAAGATCTGCGATAGAACGATTTCAAAAACAATGAAAGAAGAGAAAACAGATCACAAGCCTGATTTCAAGCTCGAATTTCCTGAACTTTGGAGTCACACTGCAGCCAGACTTTTCTTGCTTTTCGTTGCCTTGAACCACGCTTTCTTCACAAAACACCTTCTCAACTTCTTGACTCTTCTTGCTCTCGTTCAATCTGCAGTTTTTTCAAAATACCCCACACTATTCCATTCGTCTGTCTTCCTTTTTATTTTATCTCTTTTCTTTGCTCTCGTTCAAGGGCATTTTTCATTTTACCAAAATACCCTTATCATTTTGTTATCTTTTCTTAACTTTTGAAATTCATAAAAAAACACATAATCTAAAATCTTCACCCTCGGCCACCGTACACTACTGCCCTTGGCCGTCGCACGCTGCTGCCCTAGGCCACCACACGCGCCACCGTCGCCCACGCCTCAAGCCACCCCCGCTCGAACCGCACTGCCCGCTACCATTTAGGCTTCCTAGAACACCGGGGGGCAAGGAATTTCCCCCATCACCTCCGTGGGTTCTACCCCACCTGCTTGGGCCGTCACGAGCAACACTCCAGCCCGCAGCACTACTGTCAATCAAGCACCACTTTCCTGCTTCAAGTGCAAAGGGAAAGGGCACAGAGCTAGCCAATGTCCGTCTTTGGCCCTCTTGATTTCTACGGGAGAGGTCGAATAGGACCTTGATGGCACGGCACCATCCGACACCGCAGGACCGTCGCTCGTGGAGCCCACACCATCATCGAGCCCGCCGCCGACACGTGTCCAGCCGACGTGACAAGCCAAAGCGACGACGTGTACACCCGGGTTCAGATATTCGGCGTGACGACACGCCACCTTCAGATCGTTTATCTACTCGCTTCTTATTTCCTTTCGTAGTTTCGACCATCTCGTCCATGATGTAGAGAGGGGAAGTTCCCACATGAGGATACCTTCCCCTCCCCCTTAGTGGGCCTTCATAAACCACCTCTTTTATTTTCATTTCTCTCTTTTCATTTTGTAGTTAAGGGGGCCCTTTTACCTCTCTCCTATAAAAGGGAGGGTAGGGCGCTCCCTCAAGATACTCTTGAATTTTCTATTGAAGTTATAACGTCAGGAAGTCAAAGAGTCACTTCGTTGAGGAGAGAAGGAAGAAGAAGGAAGTAGAAGGAAGAAGAAGGAAGAGGACGAAGAAGAAGGAGAAAGAAGGAGGGGAGGACCAGGGTCGTGATCCGCCGCCGAGCCACTGCTCTTCGCCACACGAGCCGCCGCCGTCGACGCCCCTCCCCGCCGGTCTTCGTCCGCCGCCGTTGCGGTGCAGCCCCCGCCGTAAATCGTCACCATACACCGCTATGAGCACCGCCGCTGCCCCATACCTGTGCACGCCGCCATCTCACTGCCTGAGCGCACCCGTGCGCCGCCTTCGCGCACCTCGCGAGCCATAGCGCCGCCCGCCACCACAAGTCTTCTCGCACCTTGACACTGCACACCTCAACGCGCCGCCCCGCATGCATCGGCGCGCTGTCGCCCGCTGGCCGCGGCCGCCGCTACCGCCTGCTCGCCGCGGGACGTCGCCCCGCAAACAGCACAGCACTACCGCCGCCCGCACGCCGCACGCGACCGCCCCTGTGCGCCCGCGCGCGACCAGCTGCGCGCCGCACGCTACCCCGCGCTCGCGTCCACACGCACCGCCAACTGTGCCCTGCCCGGGCCTGCACCAGCGCACCCGTGCGCGCTCTTGCGCTGCGCGTAGTGCGTGCCGCCGTGGCCAACGCCCACCCCGCCGTTCCTATGCCCCGCGTCACCGCTACACCACCGGCCGTGTCATTTCGACGCCGGAGCCAACGTGTTATTGCTAATCCACCTCTATCGGCCTCCAAGTACCACGGAATAACTGTCGCTGGATGCGACGAAGGTACCCCCCCTCACCCTCACTTGTTGTTTTGTCATTTATTTTCTTCAGTATACTTTCGATTCGCCTCCACCGCACTCGGGTTAGACGTAGGTGAGAGTGAGACAGGTTGAGAAAATGACGACGATTTATGTGAGAGTCTTACCTGGCTTGTACGAGTCGGGCGAGCCCGACGAGTGTGAGCATCCAAGCGGGATATCCCCGTTAGGCAATGTAGTCGGCCTCGACCCTCTCGGGCAAGGTTCAGGAGGTCTGGTTGACCCTACCCAAGGTGACCTCGTTGGATCTCTGGAACGGCACCCCCGCATATCAGCACTCGCACGTACTACGTGTAGGATATTTGCATTTTCCGTCTACATCCATATCTGTCCATCCGCATTATCGGACGACTCTTGCCGTCGTCGTCCGATAGAGACCCTTGTTCGATACCGAGCCGCTAACCTCGGTGTCGACCAGACGACGTCTTGACGATGTCCGGCATCAAATTGGTATCAAAGCCCGGCTGTGGTCGCCCACAGCATGCCTCCGACTTTGCATCCGCATCTAGTAGCATCTGCATCGCATCGTCTTTTCAAAAATTCATATAGGAACCCTAGGAATGGCCTTAGAGACGCGATCAACACGAATGGCACAACGCGGAGGTTCTACCTCCCCGCGACGTTCAGAACCATCGCAAGATGAGAGGGACAATGATACTGCCCTCTCGGGACCCCAACCCGCGACACCGGTAGCCAGTCCGCTACTACCAAATGTCGAGGCCACGTGGACCACACCTGACGGTACGGGTGTTCCCGGGACATTGGGCCCACCGGAACTCCCCGGCGCGTCCCGTGAACCACAGCACTCTCCACGCGGCTCACCGCGATTCCTCGACGACGCCTCGCCTAGTGATTATGAGGATAGGGCTACCGTAGGTCGACGGCCCCACCGGAAATCTCCCGTTATCGAGTACACCCCCCGAGTGACCCCCACACGGGGCCGAGGATGAGGACGGGGAGGAGTACCACGCTAGTACCCGCTTCGAGAAGAGCTACCGGACGATCAAGGAGCTTACTTTCATGCTATGACCGCTAGGCTGGAACGCATGGAGCGCACGTTCACAAACCAACGGACGTCGGAGCATGGAGCTGACATGGGTCCGGCCGCCAGAGGGCGACCACACAACCCGTTATGGGTTTCTCGACAAGGACCCCAAGGGAGACACATCCACGACCTCGATGATGATTACGAGGGTTTTGATGACCGTTCAGACGGCATCCCCCCGCAGGGACGTCTGATCAAAGACCCAGCACAAGACACCCACGACGTTCGTACCTGGGATATGCAGCACCCGCGGGACAACCCGCCCGCGGGTATGACGCGGACCAGCCGGTCCGCCCAGACCCTTACGTCCGACAGTATGATCGCACAATGGACGCTGACTATCCGGTACACCGATACGACCCAGTCCAGCCCCCCGATCCTAGGCAGATGGTTGACCCACCGGCGCGCCGTGATGACTATTTCCGGCCGCCCCCGCCACAACATTACGGGGTTGACGATGTCCCCTTACACCCACACCGCGCGATACCCATCTACCACGCACCTCGTGAGGGTCCTCCCCACCTTTGGGATGACCATGGTCACGAGCCGATCCCGCCCCGTCGCTACATGGAGCCGCGACGCGGAGACTACCCCGTGCCCCAGTGGCACCTTGATGACGATGAACGTCGGCATGAGGAGCACCGCGCACGCATCCAGAGGAGCGTGCGCGCCGACGTTGCCATCTTTGAGGGCTCTCGGAAGCCCAAAGAGTTCATCGACTGGGAGTCGAACATGAACTCTTATTTCCGGTGGTATCGTATGGATGACGACCTTTGTGTTGAGTACGCGGAGACAAGACTTGGCGGACAGGCCAAGATCTTTTGGGAGAACGAGCGAGTTGCCGCCGAGCGACGAGGACGACCCATCACGTCCTGGGTGGAAATGGCGCAGAAATTACGGAGCAAGTACGTTCCTTGGCAGTACCAGATGTCCGTCTTCCTCTCGTGGCTCGACCTCAAGCAAGGTCGGCTCACGGTGACAGAGTACATCGAAGCCTTCGAGGAATGTCGGATGCGCTGCCGCTTCGTGGAAGACCCACATATCATCATTGGACTATTCGCCCATGGCCTCAGACCTTCCTTGCACAACAAGGTCCTCGAGTGGAAGTCGACGAGGCTTACCACCTAGTGGAGCACATGGATCCTCCCGCCGACGACACCCCCGCACCTAGCGCGAACACCGCGCCCCAGAACCCACCTATTCGGACCCTTCCCGCTCGTACCACACCACCCGCGACTACACGGGTTACTCCGACCACTAGGGGGCAAGGAACCGGCCCCGTCACATCCGTGGGGTCTACCCCACTAGCTCGGGCCGCCACTTGCGATTTACCAGCCCGGAGCTCCGCCGTTAGCCAAGCACACGTGACGTGCTACAAGTGCCAAGGAAGAGGACACCGGGCCAATCAATGCCCCTCTTCGGCACTTCTGATCGATGCTAGAGACGTCGACCCGGATCACATAGACAGAGCGGACACACCGCAGGATGACCACTACCACAGAGACGAAGAGTTCACCCTCGAGTATGAGGAGCCCAATGGACAGGTCGGGTACATACAGATTATCGAGGCACGAGAGACCCCCTCCGTGGCACCATGTGTGTCCAACCGGCCGTTGGCCAACATTGCCGTCGACGCAACCGACACTAGCAGAGCACGACCATCACCGCGGGTTACCACTCCTGCTAGGACCCTTCCGGCTGCACCGCAGCCGGAACCATTCGTTGATGCGGCCCTCCACACCTCGATCTTCTATACGTACGTCAAGATCAATGGCAAGGCATGCAAGCTGATCGTGGACAATGGGAGTTGCATCAACGCAATCTCCGATACGATGGTTACCCGACTAGGGTTGGCCGCGATCGAGCACCCTACTCCCTACGATGTCTCGTAGATCGATGCTTCTTCGCTACTAGTGAAGCGTCAATGCCGTGTTCCGTTGAAGGTGAGTGCCTACGACGAGAACGTCCTCAGCGACGTAATCCCCATGAAAGTGGGGAGCATCATCCTAGGCCGTCCCTGGCTATACGACCACGATGTCACCCTAGCCGGCCGAACGAACACCTGTTCGTTCATGTACCAGGGACGACGGGTTACATGGTACCCATATACCATGAAGCCGATGAACAAGCCGGCCGCAACCCAACCCGTAGGGTTAATAGTCGTCAGAGGGCCCTTGTTCACCCGTGACCTGGGTTGCGAGGGGGACGACACACCCTTGTGCCTCGCCGTCACCCTCGACGTCCCCACCGATCCACCGGTTACACCTCGTTCACCTGAGGCCGAGGCCCTCATATCAGAGTTCGGAGATGTCTTCCCGGATGAGCTACCTGGTGGATTGCCCCTGATGCAGAACATACAGCATGCAATCGACCTAGTGCCCGGCGCGTCACTACCGAACCTACTGCATTATCGCATGGAGCCGCCGAAGTATGAGGAGTTACTACGGCAGGTCAGGGAGCTCTTAGAGAAGGGCCTTATCCAGGAGAGCCTTAGCCCATGTGCTGTTCCGGCCCTCTTAGCCCCGAACAAGGATGGCACGTGGCGTATGTGCTGTGATAGTCATGCCATCAACAAGATAACGATCAAGTACCGTTTTCCCATTCCCCGAGTCTAGGACTTATTTGACATGATGGCTGGATCTACCATCTTCTCCAAGATAGATCTGAGGAGTGGATACCATCAGGTTCGGATTCGTCCCGACGACGAATGGAAGACCGCCTTTAAGATAAAGGACGGGTTATATGAGTGGAGAGTCATGCCATTTGGCCTCTACAATGTGCCGAGTACATTCCAACGCCTCATGAATGAGGTACTGCGCGCATTCATAGGGAAGTTTGTAGTCGCCTACTTTGACGACATCCTCGTCTACAGTCGATCGAAAGATGAGCATCTCGACCACCTTCGGCAGGTTTGCACCGTCCTACGGCGCGAGCAGCTATACACTCACCCCAAGAAGTGCAGCTTCCTCACCTCGGAAGTCGCATTCCTCGGGTTTATCGTCTCCGTTCAGGGCGTTGTCGCGGACCCAGAGAAGGTCCAGGCCATTACGTCGTGACCGACACCGGCCAATTTGCACGACGTTAGGAGTTTCATAGGTCTCGCGACCTTCTACAGACGATTCATACCGAACTTTAGTTCCGTCACGGTTCCCATCACCGACTGCCTCAAGGGGGAGTCGTTCACTTGGACACCAGCGGTAGAGCGAGCTTTCCAGCAGATAAAGCTCATGATGACACAAGCGTCGGTGCTCTGCCTACGCGACTTCGGGAAGGTGTTCGAGGTCACATGTGACGCCTCAGGCGTCGGGATTGGTGGCGTCCTCAGTCAGGAGGGTCGCCCTGTCGAGTTCTTCAGCGAGAAGCTGAATGACGCCAAGCTGCGTTACTCCACTTACGACAAGGAGTTCTATGCCGTCATACAGGCCTTACGGCATTGGCGGTACTACCTCCTACCCTCGGAGTTCGTACTCTTCTCGGACCACGAAGCGCTCAAGTATCTGCACTCGCAGCAGAAGTTGAGTGACCGACACGCCAGGTGGGTTGAGTACCTACAGGACTACATGTTCGTCATCAAGCACAAGAAGGGCAAGGACAACGTCGTTGCCGACGCCCTTAGCCGGAGAGCTCACGTACTAAACGTCATGAAGGTGACAGTCCTCGGGTTTGAACCGTCCTAGATGGGTACGACAGCTGCCCCGATTTCAGTGCGATCATCGCCGAGGTCCGATGAGGCCCGTCCCAGGACTATAGGGACTTCATCATCACGGATGGATACCTGTTCTACAAGAATAGGTTATGCGTGCCCCACACGTCGTTGCGTGACTTCATCACTTGGGAATGTCACTCCGGAGGACTTAGCGGCCACTTCGGCCGCAACAAGACTATTGCAGCCGTAGAATACCAATTCTACTGGTCTTCGTTGAAGTGCGATGTCGGCAACATAGTTGCCCAATGCCGCGTGGTGGAGATTGCACAACGAGCCAAACCACGTTTGTGGCCGTTGGAGTAGCAACTGTCGCCACCTTCTTTCCCCACGTTTCCCACCTTCTTCTTCTACTCCATGGATCTATAAGATCCCAAAACTTCATTGTTTTCAACGGCGATTTTAATTTGAAGAAAAGATTACTTCAGGAAATCTCGCCCATTGGTTTCTCCTCAACCGCCGATGTCGCCACCGGAAGTGCCGCCGCCGCCATCGCTGAGGGGAGGCCCTCCTGCTGCCATATCCATTGTTTGTTATCTCTATCGGGCCGTTCTTTCTCCTCTGGCGGACTGTTTCTCCCTCTCAATCTCTCTCTCTTTCCCCGTTAACTCTCTCAATCCTCCCTCTTTCTAGGTCCCCCTCTCATTCACGCTCTTATTTCCCGTCTCTCAAAATCGTCTCTCTTCCTAGTTATTTCTCCTTCGCCCTCTCTTTTCCCGTTATCTCCCACATCCCGCTCGTTATAATCACATCCCACTACTCTTCCTTTGACTCTCCCTCTCTTCCTCTCCTTTTTTTTAACCCCTCATTCTCTCTCCGAGCGACGTCTGTGATCCGTTCTGCATCACCGCGTCTGTGCCTCGGCCAAACTGGTCAAGAACAACGTCGGGTTATACAACCCGCTACCGACGCCCAAGCGTCCCTGGGATGACGTGAGTATGGATTTCGTCCTAGGATTACCTTACACAGCGAGGCACCACGACTCTATCATGGTAGTCGTGGATAGGTTCTCGAAGATGGTGCACTTCGTGCCTTGCGCGAAGACATCCGACGCCACGAAGGTCGACCAGCTATTCTTCAGGGAGATTGTGCGACTTCACGACCTGCCAGCTTCGATCGTGTCCAATCAATGTGAGCGAGTTTGCCGTGACCACTTTCCCGGTGAGCTCACCCAATCGGCACAAGTCAGTCGATCGTATACTGCTTGGGGTAATTAACGATGGAGGGGACAGGGTATCGCGAAGGCTCGAATGTGCAGGTGTGGATGACCTGATCACCATAGAGCGTGAGCGCTGCCAGCAAAAACCAGGCCCTTGCCAAACGCCGCCACCAGCTACCCCAACTCGACGGAGCTGAGTTCTTTCGACCCCAAGAGGATTGATGGTGCATGCCATCAAAGATCGTCGACGACAACGTCCGCGCCGCCCAACATCGTCCCCGAAGGTCTGGTGAAGAGATGCTCGAATTATCTCATTTTGTATTCTTTGTTCTCTCTCATGTTTTGTGTTCTCTGTCGTGTCGTTGTGTTCTCATTGCAGTCGCCAAGGCCTGTATATAAAGGCCATTATTTTCAAGAAACACTTAGGCATTCATAATTCAAGGATCGAGTTTTTGTTTAACTCTTCTTGGAGGACTGCCTAAGCCTCCCTATCCCTTCTTCAACCCTACCCCGCCGCCTCCGTCGCCGCCGCCACCGCCACCACCTCGCATCGCGGGTCGTCATCCTTCTCCTCCTCTCCATTCCTCCCCTTCCCTCTACTCTACCTTTCTCTCCCTTCTTGTCCTTTGCCCTTGACAGCCCTACGCCGCCGCCCAAGCTGCCCTAGGCTACCACCCAAGACAACCCAAGGCCGCCGCCCAAGGTCGCCCGAGGCTGCCGCCCTTCGCAGCCCAAGGCCACCGCCCTAGGCCGCCCCAGGTTGCCGCCCTTGGCAGCCCTAGGCTGCCGCCCCAGGCAATCCCAGGCTGCCGCCCAAGGCCGTCGCCCCAAGCCAACCCAGGTTGCCGCCCTTGGCAGCCCTAGGCCGGCGCCCCAGGCCGCCCCAGGCCGCCCCAGGCCGCCCCAGGCTGCGGCCCAAGGCAGCCCAAGGCCGCCGCCCCAGGCCGCTCCAGGCTGCCGCCCACGGCAGCCCAAGGCCGCCGCCCTAGGCTGCCGCCCCAGGCTGCCGCCCCAAGCTACCGCCCTAGGCTGCCCTACGCCGCTGCCCAAGGCAACCCCAGGCCGCCGCCCAGAGCGCCCCAGGCTACCAGTCAGCGCCGCGTACGCTTGTGCCAACGACGCTGGTCGTCGTCGACGCCGTCCGACGCTTCGAGCCGCGCACGCTACGTGCACTCTGGGTGCACTGCACGCCCTCTGTGCACTCCGCGCGCGCGCGGGTATTCGCCTACGCCTGACTCTGCGACAATGACATCTACTCTCTACCAGGGCCGTTCAACGCCCGGAACACCCAGAATCTTCCTCGTCCAATGGGCCGCTCAACGCCCGGATTCGCCCAGCGTCGTCACGATCGAAATTTCCCGCATCCTCTTCATGCATTACGGCGCCGAGGTACGCCTGAACTCTTTGGTGTCGAAAGTGTTCTCCGTCCAGTGTTTTCTCGAGAAGTTTCCACCGCCGTCAAAATTAGATTTGGTTTGGATTTCCACTTCTCTCTCTTTCTCAAGTGTTTCTTTGCGACACAAATTCCGATATTGATTTCGGTGCTTAGGCATCATCGCAGTGGGGGAAGACAGTACTCCCGCCCTCAATAAGGGTCAGAGCTGCACCACCAGATTTTCATCAGTTTTAAATTCCGAATTCGACCGTGTGATTTCTATGGCTGTGTTATCCCTCCAGTATCCGAACCATCCCAAGTCGTCCATCTACCCGTAGTCTGTCCCGTCAACCCAGTCGTCCATTCCTTCATCGTCCATTCCTTAGTCGTCCATTCCGTAGCCGTCCTACGTCACTTTTGTGCTTTCCTTTATTTTATTTTATAATGGGGGAGCCCATTTATAAGGGCTCCCCTAATGGACCTATTTCCCCTTGTTGACCCATTTAGGGGGCCCATTTGACCTCTCCCCTTTATAAGGGAAGAGGAGGCACCCAAAACAGGCAGACCAGGAAGAAGTGGAAATTTCTCTGTTCAATTCTCTCTTGGTCTCCCTCCCTTGTTCAGAGAAGAAAATAGAGGGGGAGGAGAGGGGAACGGTGAAGCAACCAGGGAAAGAAGTAGCTGGAAGGGAGCACGGGAGGAATATTCAAGAACTTCCTGGCATCGCTTTCTTCTTCTCATCCCCCTACAGATTCGTCCACCGACAACGGAAAGGAACAAGTAGAATCCTCGGTGTCCACGGCAACTCAGACGTGGATTCTTGTCTCATTCTAGCGTCAGCCCGGTCAATCGTGACCTTTCAATGCGCCGCTGAAGAATCAAGAACCTTGAGAATCGGTTGTGGGAGAAAAGGACGGGAAAGCTAATTTCCAAGGCCGCTTAGGATCCTAGACCGATCAGAGAAGAGACAAGGAAATTGGCACTGCCGCCAACGCTCTCCTCCAAGGGGAATTGGACCTTTTCTTCTCCCCCCCCCCCCCCCCGTGCTCTTTGACGGCCGCTAAAGGACCCGATCTGATCCACGGGATTCCTCTCAGGGCATCGACCGATCAGACAAGAGACAAGGAAATTTGACATTGATGTTAACTCCATCCTGCGACGGGAATGCCCCGCCTAATTCCCATGTTCCCTTGAATGAGTCGATTCTGCTTGCCCTGGGTCTTGGCTGACACCGGGAATCTCACCATCGCCGTATACTTTTGATTGGCTTGCAGGAGGTCTCCCGGGGGCGCTTCAGCCCACCGTGATCAGCCTGACACCCCAGTTTGTGGCTTGTTTATCAAGGGGGACCAGCGGTCACCGTGCGTTGTTCTCAGACTGGGAATCGATATCCCAGCGCGATCGAACGGCGGTGGCGAATTGTGATGACCGTTTGAAATGGATCTGTGGACTTTGCCATGGATCCGAAAACGTCTAAGCCGCCATTTTTCAGTACTGATTGTCGCCACTCGCACGAGCTCAACGACTGCTTGGGCCGCCTACTGTAGTTTAATCCGTCGAGTCCGGCAGAGCTGCTCGAGCCACAACGCTACCGCCGATCGCTCCCCGTCCTCACTCCTCCCCCCTTCACCTGCGCTCCGGCATCTTTGCATCACTCGTCGAGCCGCCGTCCACTCCCTGGCGTCTCTCTGCTCCACCCTCTCTGAATCGCCGCTGATGTCGATGAAGTTCTGCACCGCGAGCCATGCCGACGAGGTACTATCCTTTTCCGACGCTTGTTTATTTACCTTTTGCAGTATATTTTTGTCTCGACTCCACCGCGCTCGGGCGAGGTAGGTGAGAGAAACAAATTGAGAGAACTACGACTCTGTGAGTGTCTTATCGGTACAAACGAGTACGTCTGTTACATGCAAGCCCTACAGATAGAGTCCATTCGGCCATAGACGCCTTTGTCGCTCCAACAAAGTTCGAGAGGCCACCGTCATCGTCACTCGGCGACCTCGTCCAAGCTTGGAGTTCGGCGCCTCCCTGGAGTCAGAGCCTTCACGTACGACACATAGGGCACTCATTTATTGCATCGTAGTCGCATAACCCGTTAGGGTTTCGTCCGTCGGATAACGACACCGTCGACGTTCGATACCTTCATCCCATATCGGCACTGAGCCATCATACTCAGTGTCGACCGGACGACGTCCTAGACGATGTCCGACATCAATTTGTTTTCTCCTATGATTTGATTTCGTCCACCACATACTCAGAACTATTTTATGATATCCTCTAGATTCAATGTTTCTGTCATCATCATAACGTATTGACCATAATCATTCAAATTTCTTTGATGTTGGTAATCCTGTATAAAAACACGAGATTGGTGGCCCCATAGCTATTTGTCAAGTTTATATTATTACCATAGCTAAAATAGCTTCTAGATATACCATATCCTCGTTTATTTTATTAAAAGGTATGCCATGAATTATTTATTTATGTCTAGAATATATTATAAAACATTCTAAATATTTATCCGCTTTGCTCCTTTGTTCTTCACATAAAATTAACTATTTTGTGTTGTTTTCATATTTTAACTCATTACTCTTAAGCCTTTCGACCTCCATCATCCAGTGAGAAATTAGTTAATGCGGACAAAAAACTTTAATTTTTTTCTTCCAAACTTTATAACAAAAATATTGTTTTGTTAAGGTGGGGATTTCATAACAAAATATACAGTTAATCTTTATATCAAATCATAATGAAACAGTCTCACGTGAGTAGATACACTTGAAATTTGCATGGTATATTCCCTAGTACTTACTCTTTTCCCATAAATAATAGCATTTAATATCCTGAGTCAACCTAATGGTTCACAAATTTCACTAGTATAAAATTTAGTTAAATTTTCCTCTTAATGTGTATGGCATTCATTTATGTGTCTTCTAATTTTAGCAAAAATCTTTAGGCCTTGTGTTAAAAATTCATCTATATTTTACGATTTTTGAGGTATCAATTTTATTTTCAGAAAAACTATTGATAATCGGGTCAATCTACAAGTTAGGCATAACCTAACTCCCCAGCACGGATGATGAGTGAAATTGATACAGGGAATCATGGCTTTGATGAGCTTGATCCAAACTTAATGGTGTGGTGAACTACCAAATAAAATGGATCATAAAGTGAAAACATAGAGCCAAAAACATGACATTTGAACTGATCAAATTTGTGATTTCTTGGTTCCTTCAATTGGAATATTCAAGCTGTTCATATTTCAGCCCTCTAGAAATAACCATGTGATCTTTAGAGTGTCAGATCTCCTCTTCTTTCCCTAAATCGTGTTTCTAGATTTCTGATTTCCTCTCAATTCAGTCCAACTAGAGCTGAATCTGGGAAGACCAATAGAAGAAAGGGGAGGGCACTCATAATGACTCTCGTGGGTAGAAAATTAAGGTGCCCCTTCTATTTATAATTTTCGAGAAATTGTAATAAAATTCTTCCTCGAGAACATTTTATAAAAGTTTTCAAACATATAGTATACTGATCAACATCCCAAAGTATTGCACATGTCATTATCTGGGTACATGTTTTTAGTCTAGTTAACAACTCCAGTACGATCTATATTAATTAATTATTAATCAATTTATCCTAGTTGACAGGTTAATTTGCCAGCTAGATGGGTTCCAAGGTACACATTGTGCTCCTAATTTTCTCATGGAATCTTTACCCACGTCACCTAAAATGTACATATAAAAATTCCTCCATCTGATACCTTTGAATGAAATGGGTATTAGACATAGTGATGGATGTGATTGAATCAGGCATCAATGTGATTGAAACTTACTTATCTTATAGATATTCTTCATCATGGGTAGTGGATACTGTATTTTTTTCTCATATTTGTCACCACTTTTGAAAGCCTAGAAGACTCTTATTTGAAATTCAGGATGAATGACTTTAAAGCCCTCTAATCTGCACAAAGTTGGGCCCAAAACCAGCTTTAATTTTAATTGTTTAAGGATTTTATTTCTTTATTGTATTTACTTTTCTATTTTCAGGTTATTTTATGATTTAATTGATATTTCTGGATAAATATTACAAAAAGAAAAAGACGAATAAAAAATATTTATTTTTGTGCCACATGGTAGATGCCAAGTGGCAAGCGCTCTGATAGGTTACAAGGTTTCACTCTATATTTTCTCTCTTTATTACGCTTTGGAAGAGGCAATGTGGGCCCATCCTGGTTGATCACCCCACTTACACAAATTGGATCTCTTATACTAATTACATAATTGAGGCTCCCTTCATGTTTCGACCATAAATTGAGCTTGTTTGATTGGGGACCATCTAGCATTGAAGACCAGTCTCAGCTACTGCGTGGATTGTGGGCTGAAGGAGAGACCCGGCCTTCATGTACGTGGCCTAATCAATAGGGCCCCCAGCGTTGACGTTATCTTCGTCGTGCGTATCTGTCCCTTTTTGTCTGTGTGTGTCAGGCCTACGTATTTAGTCCGTGTATTCCTATATTTGGGCTTATGTGTTTGGGCCCATGTGTGGGACTTTCCCTACTGGAGGGGGGGTTAGGATTCTTCACGTTGGGCCTCCTCCCTATTCCAGGGGGAAGCCCATAGTCACCCCTATGTGGTGTGTGTGTGTGCGTGTTGGGGGGTTGGGGTGGGGGGTGGGGGGGGTGTGGTGGTGTGTTTGTATCCCTCATTCAAGGATGAAAAGAAGGGGGAAAAGCTTTTTTTATATTATTTTTAGTATTTTTTGTTTTTAAATTATTTACAAAAATGCCCCTATGAGTTTGGGCATCCTTGTGAATCCCTGGCCTGACATAATGCCACCCCTGCCTCTGCCACCACCGTTCATCTCCAGCCCTGCCCCGCCACACAGATGCAACTCCGCCACACCCGGTGTGCCCACCATAGTCGCCCCACCCGCTGTCGTCGTTGTCGTCGCCAACCATGTCGCCTCATGCGCAACCATCTCGTCGTGTGTGCCCGCAGCCACTTCGCCTCTAGCTGCCAGCCGACCCACCTATGGCCACATGATGCATCTGCCATCCGTGGCCGCCCACTGCAGTCACCGTCTGCCTTGCCTATGTTGCCCAACTTCCACGGTTGCCTTGCTGCCCAACCCCCCACCCCCACTATTGCGTAGCCTGTGCCTACCAGGCGGCGCGCCCGCGACCTCGGCACTATAGACAGCGATTGTGGGCGCTTTCCCCAGACAAGGTGTGGTAGTGGGCGCAGTCGAGGTGAGCCTGCTGTAGGGCGGATGGCAAGGCCGCTGCAGACGGCCGACCGCGGATGGTGGGAATCCTTGTTTTTAAGTTATTTAAATGATCATGAATTTGTGCGTGTCAGTTGAAAAGTAGGAGAAAGATTAGCAAGAGCTAGGTGAAGTTTAGGTTAGCAACTAGCTCATGAGTTGATGTTATCGCTATGAAAACAAGGAACCTCAAGCTTCCATCCAAAGATCTTGTCTTTAAATGACTGCTATTATGTTCTTAACATAATAAAAAACATTTTAGTGTTTCTTTTTTGGATATACTATGCACACCATGATCAACATTAACAATAGTGTTTATAGTTATTTGTGGAAAAATTGGTCGATTTTTTGTACAAGTGGGCGATGGTTTGTACTGGATGGTTGCTTATTGTGAACATTGCCTATTTATTGAAAAACATTTCAAAATTATTCAATCAGACACTTAATTATATGCTTCACATGGTTCATAAAGGATAATAGTATCCAAACTCACCACTTATGAATAGTGTGTTGAAGAGGAGAAAATGGACCTTTTTAGACATAGTGGCATCAATTATGAGCTTATCGAAACTATCAGTGCTCCTTGGGTATATGCTCTTGAAAAACAATCATATAGATTTAACTTGTTAGCTACTAAGTTTGCGTGAGTTAGCTGCTATGTGCAATTTTATGTATATTAACATATGGGGTCATGTGAAGAGGCAAAGCTAACTAATCTAGAACCAAAGATTTGGATATGTAGATTTGTGGGGTATCCAAAAGAAACATGAGATTTCTACTTTTATCTCTATCAAGAAAATGCTCTGTTTGTTGTGAACAAACCCACCTCCGTGGAGTATGAATATCTAGTAAATAGGATAGTGTGAAAATTTTGTTTTGGAAGAAATTCCAAGTCCAAACATAAATCCTAACCCGTCGACCCTATTACATAACATGTTCAAGTCCATATATGAGGGCTATGTAAGTTAGGAAGGGTAGTGAGACAACTTGATTTATATGTTGCACATATCATAACTGATGAAGCCAAGACATAA
The DNA here is from genome assembly GCF_029677425.1 of Wolffia australiana. Taxonomy (NCBI): domain Eukaryota; kingdom Viridiplantae; phylum Streptophyta; class Magnoliopsida; order Alismatales; family Araceae; genus Wolffia; species Wolffia australiana. The sequence continues at coordinate 929,604 of NC_135853.1, forward strand.
ACCCCTAACGATAATGATCATCTTACTTACGATGAGGTGGTTCAAGATTAAGTCAATCAGAGTCATTCTTGCCATAGCTTCGTACTACGTGTATGAGATCTCATAAATAGATTTCAAGACTGGTTTCGTTAATGGAAACATTGATAAAAAATTGCATCTGACACAACTATTGGGTTATGTTCCTTGCTTCAACCATGGAAAACATGATTCCACAATGTAGAAGAGTGTTAATTGATTATTAATCAATCTTTAAAAAATACAACAGATGTACCATATGGGGAACTTGTTCCACCATTTACTTTCCCACCCTGAGATTTTTCTGAACCATTTCATGGGCCCGGCCTCTAGAAGTGTCCACACGATCACTTGGCGCTTGGATGTCCACCTCTTCTTCTTCAACATTCCTTGAAAATCTTGAAGAACTTTCACCATGAAGACACTCTCCTTGGTTGAGTGGAGAAAGGGGGTTCTCAATTATGGCTGGCATGTGTGCTCAAAATGAGTGCCCCGTCCCTATTTATATATTCACCAATGCCCTTATGATCTTATGTGTGTGACCCTCTAGGCCCATGTATCATTCTAGTTAATAACTTGAGTGGCCCAAAACAATTATAGATCAACCTTATTAATCAACTATATTAACATATAGATTAGTTAACTACGGTTTGATTTATCTCAATCCATATTATAAGTTTCTGGTCCATGGGGTTCCAGGCTAAACCTCGTGCTCTAGAACATATCGAATAGTGTTTGAACTCTCTCATGGAACCATCACTATTATCGGTTACCGTATATGTACAATCCATCATCTGTCCAGGACTCTGAAATAACTTAGGGTATGGTTGATCATTAATAAGCCTAAAAATGATATGTAAATATGTCGTTGACTTGGCGTTTAGACTTATACAATAAAATTTATAAATACCCTTAATCACTAAGTATAGAATATTGAGCAAACAAGAGGTCAAACCACAGGGAGGCAGCAAGCAAGAATTTTTATCCCATTTGTAATGAATTAATTTTGCAATTAATAGGCCTTAATTAAACTTAATAATGTTATTAATTAATCAAAATCAAGTGCAAACTTAATTTTGATTTTAAATATTTTGGTCAAAAATCTCAAGATAGAATGATTTTAATTATAAGATCAGATTAATTCGGATTATTAATTTCCCAATTATTATAAAATTTTAAGACAATTTTTATGAATTAAAACTGGGAATTTAATAATCAAAAAAGGGATTTTAAAATTGGAGTTCAAGATGGACGAAATTATGGATGAAATTTTATATTTAGAGTTTTTATGTGTTGAATTAAATTTCCAAACAATCAACTTTGAAATCTAGAGAGAGAAACTAGACGAATTAACCTAAAGAGGAAAAGTGAAGAATTTGGGGAAAATGTGAAATCCGACCCTAAATTAAGAATATAAAAATGCAGAATTGTTCCAAATCTATTTAAAACTAAATATTAACAATCAGACTTCGAATCAGACTCAAAATGCAATGTTAATTTCATTCAAAACAACTTCTAGGGCATGTACATTTCACCATGCGTTGGCGTTTTAGAATCGTTCAAGAAGAAGTTCAAAATACAAATCAGAAACTTACAAGTTTGAATGTAGGATCAAGATCTGTCGACTTCCAAAGCAACTCATGTGTCCTTCTTGGGCAAATCCTTGGGGAGAGCTTCAAAAAGTAAATTTCACCTTTTTCTAGACCTCTATTTAAAGATCCAACTGTTTAGATTGTGGAGGGGGAAACATGCCCTCAAAATTTCAGCCCAATCGGACGTCTAGATCTCAAGATATCAAGGTTTACTGAGGATTAATCTGGACCATTGGATCTCTTTTATCTTTCTTAAAAAATAGAATTTTTCTATTGGCTGGCATTGTTTTTCTCATTTTCCCCATCCTCGACGTTGTTGTTCGCGTCTGCAGGCCCAATCATTGAAGAGTGATTGTTTGATTTAAATGGCCCAGAAAATGCCATGTCGCCCTTTCATTTTATTTTTTTCGCAATTTTTGACACACGCATCGTCGATTTCTGCGTGCATTTAATGCACATGGCGAATCGACGCCGTGTGCGCATTGAATCACGTGTGTCGGTTAGCGCGTGCACTAAATGTACGCACTAACGAACTAAGAATAATTATAAATGCACACTGAGAATCAATCTCCGTGTGCATTTATTGCATGAAAATTAAAAACATACCTTTTCTTCGTCGCCTTCCACGCCACGTCATATATACTTGCGAGCTAATAATTGGCTCATTAGGGCATCACAATTTGCAATGCCATAATGAGCCAATAATGCTCATTTTCTCTCTCTTTTTATTTTTATAATAATATACACCACTTATTCGCCCAAATTTCAGGCGAATGACGTGGATGTCACTCTAAATATATATAAATATATATTAAAAATGCTTTCTAAAATGCCATATAAGTAGAATATGTATTATTTAAATAAGAAAAATCATATCTTAGCCAAATATTGGTCATAAAATATTTTAAAAATATGTAAAAATTCCAGAAAAATTAGGAAAGCCCTTACCAACCTCTCGTCACGTAATTAATGCCCTGTAAAAATATTTCTTCAAGAAATGAGGGTAAATATTATGTAAAAATACTATAAATTTAGAAATAACACCAAAATAAAAATGTATATCATTTATTTCCATTTGTATATGATAACATGCAAATATGGTTAGTAAAACACATAAATATAATGTAAAATTTATCAATTAAACATGCTAATTTGCATGTTATCAATTGTCAATCCCTAATATGACATTCGATTAGTATTGATGGGTAACAGGGATCATTGGAGAATGCCTTCTCCAAATCCTTACGACCGTGGCCAGGGATTTTCTGCAATATCTTCCATGAGTCAATCTCCTCTTATATTGAGGGAGGATGATCCCCTTTTGACCACTCAATCATCTGCATGAGCTTCATACTACATCCGAGCTATGATTTGTTTGAATCCAATTATGAGAGGCTCCTAAGTCGTAGTCAAAATGTAGTCGTCCATCCATGATATGTCCTTGGTGTCTCAGGTCAATAGATCACTTATACAACCATGACACAAATTAACCTCATTAACGTTTAGGTATTATACCATTCAGGGATTCATACGGATCAATTTAGTGAGCTCTTTTTCCAAAGAGCACCCACTATATGTCCATAGTGTTGCCACATTACTAGCCACATGATCAACTATACTTATAAAATAAGTGGGATCAGTAAGTTCTTTTCTATCTGGATATTTCGATGTCCATCTCAACTATCTATTGAATATGAATATTTATAATACACGTTTAAAGTCTAGTGATCAATGTATTATGATCATCATAATTCACTATGTCATTGCACGTATTCATGGAATTCATTATAAACATCGCACTGAAATCATAATGAATGTAATATTTTATTCAATGAACTTAAATAAACATGGTGGTGTGACTTGGATTGACAGCCACATAATATCCATTAACAACTCGAGGACTATTGATCCAAGAAGATTCTAGATAAGGTGCGGAGACAAAAAAGATCCATTTATAAATCAAAACAAAGCTCCAAGAAAATGAAATCTTAAATTTGATGAGGCTATTTTATCTTATGACTTCATTTAGAATGAAGATGAACCATGTGTACAAAAAGACCAATCGGAGTGGAACCACTTTTGTGATTTTATATGTAGATGCCATATTACTCTTTGGTGATGATGTAGGAGTATTGTAATCAGTAAAGAAATGGCTGTCCAAGAATTTATCCATGAACTACTCAAGTGAAACAACCTATGTATTTTTTAAAACTGATATATAGAGACAAATAAATAGGAAGATGATAGAAAAGTCTCATATGCAACATTTATTAGGTCCATTATATGTCCACAATGCTATGTACCAAATCTGATGTTTCATTGTATATGTGTTACAAGCCGATTTCAGGCAGACTTGGGAGAGGAATATGATAACGCATAATTTATTGGGTTGATTTTGGGAAATTTACACATGCTTATGCATTAAAATAATTATAAATGTGATATATCAACCTTTAAATGATTAAATATATTTTTATAGTGATATTCTGATATTTTTGGATTTAATGGTGTACTTACATATTTTTTTGACATCATATTCCTAAAGATATTAATTTTTCTGGTTTGGAATATAAATTTATGAATTTTTTTACCTTATATTCATAGACATATGGATTTTCTAAGTCAATATATGTAATATGTTTGAGACCCTTTATTATTTTTATAATGAATTGATTAGGTATTTCTGCCTTAAAATGTTCCTACCATGTGTCGATATTTGATTCATTGAATGGCGATACATCAAAAGTGTCCGCCATGATTAGCTAGGGTAATCATTGCAAAAAGGTACAACTATGGTATTGTGAATCATTAATTAAAAAAGGCAAGATTGAAATTGCAATAATGTGATGTTAACATCGAGATAGAAAAGAATTAAAATAAGAGACAGATAAAAAAAATTTTGGGGCAGTCAAAAATGTGTGACAAGTAAAGAAATTATTGGGAAATATTCCCCCCTTTCTGATGTGAATGACATGTGTTATGTTGTTGATCACATGCGTGTTTAGTGCTTTAATATGATCATATTTGCATATATATATTTGCATTAAATCACTCATATTTACAAGCTATCAAGATTTAAATGATTTAATATATTTTTAGAATGATTTTATGAATTTTCTGCATTTTATTGGATTTTTCTAACAACAGATTCTAAAATAATATAATTTTTGAGATAGAATATGATTTTTCTGGAATTTTTTAGACATTAAATTTGGAAAGATATGATTTTTCTATGTTGAAATATATATGCATACGTTGATATAATTTTAATATATAATCAAAATTCATAAGAATGAAATACTTAAATTGATAATTATTTTTGGGCTTTTATTTTATTTAATATGGATATTTAAAGTACTTTTGGCTTTTTTTGGCTCAAGGTGACGTGGCGTGCTAGCGTCCACTCATTTGAAACAAAAGAAAAAAGAAGGAAGAAGAAAGAGGGTGATGTGGTGCGCTGACGTGAAGCCACGTCATCCTCGAGAAAGAGTTTTTTTATGTTTTGCCTTTGTTTTTCTTGTCCTTTTTCCAAGTACACAAGGCGCAGACTATGAAAAGCAATGAAATACTTAAATACAAAAAGTGCGGAATCTCAAGTGCTTTGACTTCTTCACAGGCACGAAAAATGAGGATGCTCACGAGGAGAGAGAAGGAAATCAAGGGCTAGGATTGGCTCAACTTCAAACGACCATAACTTTTGATCTACAACTCCGATTGAGCTGAAATTTTCAGCATTGGTTCATCTTCCCCGCCGCTTTCCATCCATAAACTGATGGGGGACCATCTAGCCACTGACACCAGTGGACGCCAGCAGCCACATCGAGCATCATGAGCTGACGTCCGCGACCCATCATTCAAGTACTCGGCTTAATGACAAGCCATTGGACAATCTATCTTCCCTTTTGTATTTGGCTCAATTGTAATTTCCTTTTGAATTGTGGACGGGCCTTTATGTTTGGGCCTCGTCCTTTTGAATTTTTTTTTACTTTGTTGTTAAGGAAGACCGCTCATCACGAGACGGTCCTTCCCTATTTTGGCCCAATTGGGCATGCCCCTACCATATATAAAGGACGGCATGCTCAAGAAGACATTTTGGAGTTGAATTTGATTGAAAGATTTCTTCACTTTTGGCTCCCGCCTTCCCCTACCTTTGGGAGTATTTTACCATTTTCTAGAGTAGATCATGGGAGCACGTGCGCTGCGCATCCATCCACGTTGAGACTCCGTGATGGAACCGTCGCCGACGCCCCATCATCATTCTTGAAGCCGATCTTCAAGAAAACTTTTCCTTGGGTTGTTTGGGTCCAAGAAAGCAACTTCATGGCCGGATCTTGTGAGCACCACCGTTGCCATCACTGCCATAACTGCCGCCGCCGCTACAGCAATCATAGCCATCACTACCGTCGCCATTGACACTAGCACTGCCGCGCGCTCCCTTCACCACTTGTCGCACGCCGCCTGCCACGCGCTCGTGTCATCCGCCCTGCGCTCTCACCTACGCGCGTCGTGCTCACTCGCTACTGCAAGCGTCGCCCACCGTTCATCACATGCTTGTGCATCTCCACTATTGTGCACCCCGCCCACCATCTGCCGCACGCCCTCATTGCCGCGTGCGCCTTCACACGTACCGCACTATCGCGCGCCCTGCCTTGCACACACTGCGCATTGTGCACCCCCACCATGCACCGCACGCTCGCATAGTCACGCTGCCGCGTGCCCTGGCTGCACCCTGCCCGCGCCCTGCACCACGGGCCGCTCACATTGGCCGCACTGCCCCGCGCCCCCCGCGCTGTCGCAAGTCCCGCCCTGTGTTAGCCACGCACCTACGCCGCCATACGCTGTGCCACAAGCCGGTCAACACCGACCTGTCCAGCACTCCCAGGCACCTGCACCTCGCTTTGGGCCATAACGCGCCCGTCCACGCGTAAGAGCCCACCCTATTCTCCGAACAACGGATTTTGCCCTCCGGTTCTACCTCTTCCCCCTACATTCACAGTCGTTTATTTCCTTTAGTGCTGTTGAAAGTGTGCTTCCGATAGCCTCCGAGAGATTGACTAACATATAGGATTTAGCCACCATTGGTTGTGCAAGAGGTAGGAAATTGTTTTGTGATACTACTAATTCTCATTGAGAAAGATTGGACACCTTTGGGTAATTCCGTTTACCCGTCGCTGTCATGGGCGTCTAATTTGGTCCAAAGGGGCGTTGAGGAGTCTGATTGTGACCCAATGAAACTCTGTCAACTTAATCGATTGTCAGTTTTTTTGTTGCTGTTGCGTATGTTATCATTGATTTTATAACTCCGCATTTCATCGATATTACATCACTAGGTCGAAATCACTAAGTTCTGAGTTGTAACACGTGTCTATTGATCACGGCCGATTACGTGTTACATCATACCCTCTAAGTTATAAATAGAGGCTTGGATCATTGTGAAATTCATCTTTAAGCTCTCTTCCTCCTATTGAGGCTGATTGAAAGAAAGTGAAGTTTTGAAGGTCCATCAAGTGTTCCTTGGTGTCTCTAGTGTTTGGAGAGGTTCAATAAAGAAGTGGACAGGCTGATCTGAATTAGGAAGATGCCTTGATCCCGGCGGAACATAGGGATCTAAGGTTAGCTTTTCCCCTTACATTGAATCATTTCCAACACTCTAGTTAGTTTCACCTTCTTTCACCGTCTTATTTAACCATCATCCATTCCCATCCTTCATCCTCTCCGTCATCATACCTTATCATCCACTCTCACCCATTTCATATTTCGTCTTATGTAGTGGCGATCTCATCACCTACCTATATCTTTCCCATTTAAGATAATATATCTTTCTCCTTATTCAACTTATCATCCCTTCTCGATACTACTACATCACTCATCGTATCCACCACCTAACACAACATCGTTACGACCCCAACTCATTTCTCCATCCTCATCTATCTTAAACCCTAATTAGTAGAACCCTAATTAACCATCTCTCATCTTATCGTTCGCTCTCATCACACATTCACTATCATATACGTTACTCTTATCATCTTCGTGCTTCACCTAATTGAGATTGTATTTTCCCTCATATCCTTTCCCTGTGGAGACATCCCTTACTCATCGCTATCTAATTAAATTATCTACGAGTATAGGTTTATAAATTTATTGATTAGACTCAAATTCTCAATGACATAATATTTACCTAAATTTTGAGTTTATCAGCTGTCATTCCCGAGAAAAGAATGGAAAAATATAGAATCTCGTGACGTGGCACATGGTGAGGCAAAACCACATCACAATGTAAATATCATTTAATTTCTTTTCTCTTTATTGCAGGTATGCATGGTGCTTGTGGATTACACAATCGTGGAAGAAGAGACAATGAAACCAATCATTATTTATTTGATGATTGGGCATCTCAAGTGCCAACAAAAAATTAAGAATCATCAGCGCTGATAATGGGGAGAGAAAAAGTGGATGCCTAGGATTGCTCCAACTTCAAAGCTTGATATATGATGCTCTAGAGGTTTGATCGAGCTGAATTTTGCAGTGATGTTCTATCTTTACACCTTTTTTCATCCATACGATTTGAAGATTAACCTGTGAGGGCATTTTAGTATAATCCTTTAATGTGTATTTTGATGAATGTTCAAAGTAATGCATGCCTCAATAGGTTGTAATGAAAGCACAATAGGTCCTTAGTCAAATAGTTGACTGATTGTAAGTGAAGATAAAATACCAGCCTTAGTTAAATTAAAAGTCTACTTAGTTTCAAAATATAATGAAAAAGTGAAATCATGTATTTAGGACTTGTATGGTATGAAGATAAAAAAAAATTCTAACACTGTTTCCAATATTTTTTTGATTTTGGCTTTATTTGAATGATTTAATAACTTCTTCAAATTCCTAATTACTATCTTTGAGTATTTAAGGCTGAATTTATTGATGATTTAATTTCAATTAATAACATGAAGATATGCAATGGAGATATCCTGATTAAAATGATGTAATAAACATACTTATAACTTTCACATTATTTCAAAGCTGAAATCCTTGGCGTACCGGTTAGTTCTTGCTCTTAAAGCTTGAAAGGTATTTTGAACTTATGGAAAAATACTAAATATAAAAATTTTAAATTCAAATGATTAATATTTTATATTTTCTAATCATAACCAATACATATGACTTTTAGACTGCTGAAAAATTACCATTTTACACTCACAGATTTGAAAGTCCATTTGCAGTTTTGAGCCATAATTTCAAACTCCCTTCTCCTTGACCTTTGAAAATTGAAGTCCGAAATCTAGAGAGATCTTTCAATCCTTGGAGAAATTTTCAAGCAGTTTTTTAGCATTCTTTGAAGAGAGCAGCTGTTGCTGACATCAATACAAGTTCATAGAACTTGGAATCGTGGTTTCTGGTGCAAGGTGTTTCAAGATTCAAAGAAAAGAAGGCTGGTCTCCGAAATTCACACAACCTCAACCTTGTGATAAGTTTCACATATTTAGCATAGTTTTATGTTGCTTTTGAGATTTTGTTCAGATTATGAATAGTTTCTAACATCCATATAAATCCAAAGAACTTAGAATCACATCTTTTGGTTGAGTTTTGAGAGAGTTACAGGGGTTTGAAGTTGGACGTGTAGAAATATGGGGTAAACTAAGAATGTCAAAAGATTGAACTCTGGTGATTTATCTAATTGGATTTTAAACATTTTTAGAGAACAATTGTGGAAACTTTTCTTACAAAACCATTCCAGGTAAAACCATCTTTTTTGGTTTAGGAATGAAAATTATATTTTATTTTTAAGTGCCAAAGGTCAAACATGAATCAAGGAATTCATCCAAAGAGAAATTTGGAGGAGAAGAAGACTTGAGGAAGGAATGACAACAAAAAGGAAGGTATTACTTTTAGGGAGATCATAATTGCATCTTTGAATTTTTATCTCTGAATTAATAAATTTCTGATTTAAAATATTATTGCTAAAATACATGAAATTAGGCCTTGACTTTAAAACCACTTGAAGAGTGATGTACACAATGTGACGGTGTCATCCGGTTAGGTTACACTACAGTAAGTAAATGAGTGAGATATTGAAAATGAATGATGCAATGCTTTAAAACAACAAAAGGTAGTTGATTGCTTCCGGTTAGAACGAAGGACAAAGGATAACACGATGGGGTATAAGATCGGGGCAGGCTCCCAATGACTCGTTAGATCTGCAAGAACACCGACAAAGCAAGGAAGGCAATTATTGCCTGAAAGAGTTCCAACTTTCGTCGATGATGAGTCTAATCCGACACCTCAAAAGGAAGATTCCTATCGCACAAGTGAGTGTGGCTAGTCTTATCTAATAACTCTCAGGCAGAGGAACAGTCGATGACAGTACTGAAAGTGATAATTAAGCTGGAAGCAAAGGGGAGGGAGGGTAGGCGTAACCTGTGTAGCAACATCCCATTGGCAGCGGATTAAATTGTATAGTGATAGTCACAGGACCCCAGCTGATGTTCCAGTGTTCAAACGATGGTAACCAACAACACACCATCAGCAAGGGAGACTTCCTATCTCAAGCAAGAGGAGAAAGGGTCACGGTTGACGATGGCGTCACTGCGGGAGAATCCCATAGTCAACAAATTCCTGTCGGGCCTTCAGATTGAGGAGAATGTCGACGCATTCTGCGGTCACCAATTCGAAGTGACTAATGAAATTCCGGATCAGTTGCCATAGATGACCACCGTTGCACGATATCACGATCCGAGATTAGTGAAATTCATTAAGAGGTGGAGGAAATGCAGAAGGAGAAACCAAGAGGGGTCGTCCACCGTAGACAGAGTGTGAACGACTAGTCTCTAAAGAGGAATCGAAGACTCACGAGGAAGAAGCCACCGGAATAGGAACTTAAACAAGATTAGAGTAGTAATCAATGGGTCTGTATATTATACTCATAGGAGATTAGATCGATAGGGTGAAATATAAGTTTAAACATAGAAAGGATCAAACGTAGATAGAGTTAAACATAGATAGGAATGGACGGTCGGGATTAGATCGATGGTAGCCGTTATAACAATTATAACGGCTACGATTATAACAACAGAAGTTCAAATAACTGATTCATATGGATGGATGAGATTTAATCAAGAAGTAGCCGTTATAAGAATTATAACGGCTACGATTATAACAGCAACTATATGTAACTACTTTATAGTATAAATTCACCCACCTTGTTAAACATTTAATGTGTGGAAATACAACGATCTTAAGAGCATTTCTTCGTCCCTCCTCCTCTCTTCTTCTCCCTTCTATTCTCTTTTCCTTCTTCTTCTTGAATCTCTTGAAGCTAGAGCGAGTCTCTTTACTCTCAACCCTGTGAACAACCGATGGAGTGAACAGCGATGATTGAATCCCAATTCAAGCCAAGCAATAAGGGACGAGGAAGATTTATCCCAGTCGCAATTCGGTCGCTGCTCACGGTACTCAAAAAATGTTCTCGTTTCAGACGAAGTGAATTGATGGTTAAGGGGTCACAGGTCGAATATAGGAATGGAGAATTCTCAAGGTCGATAGCCCCCTGTCAGCATTGATGAACTAACCCCCAAGGCAATTGTAGGCCATCTTAGCGGAGGAACTAACGTGGATGATCACGACCAACTCCACGAAAAGCAGAGAACGCCGGTGCCATCATGATGCAAAGGGATGGAGGAGTCGTCCACATTGAAGGAGCTTAGATATTTGAAGAACCTGAACGAGAACACAATTCCTCCAGTAGTTATACCAAAGACAGGACGTGAGAAGGCTGGATCATATTCACACTGATCTTGTTAACTCGTACAGATCTAGATCGCCATGCAGGAGGTAGAAGGGACCCACCACATGAACAAAACAACGACGACTTTTCTTCTATCAAATGCAGTCCAAGACCCCCCATTAGGGCATACCCTCCTTTATATTTTAGGATATATATTTGATTCCTCATATGTAATGTGACTATAACACGCGTAGAGTATATTGAAGACGAAGTGAACTAGATTTGAAAATTACTTTTTAAAAAATTTTGAAAATCAAATCTTTGAAAAGCGTAAGTTTTCTTAATGCCTGCACCCCCAAACTAAACCCTTTTATTTTCCTCAATAAAATCAACATGCTCATGAAAATATGGAAATCAATATATTGCACAGCGTGTAAAATAATCTAAAATTTTATTCTGTGAAACTTATCCAAGCATTTATTCTGTGAGCACACACAGTCCAATAAGGTCCAGAATTCATAAGCATTATATTAATAGACATTCTTTGATAAGGGGTTTTCTGTAAAATACCTTAAATAAATATAAATAGGCGGGGGCGCCCATTTTTTTGGTGCCCATGCAAACTAGACCTGGGTGCTTCCCCCATTTTTTGTCCATCCTACTCATTCCATTAGTTCCCTTATAGTGCCTTGATCATGATGAGAAGCAAGATATTCAAGAATAAATGGAGAAGAAGAAGAAGTGGAGATCCAACAACACATTGATAGTGTAGATACATCGAAAGGCCTGGGCACGTGAATGATTGGAAGAGACTCTCCCAAGGAGCAAGTCAAGGGTAGACCAAGTTTCTTAGAAGGAAATAGATTATCGTTGTTTTAGTAGATAAATTAGGAATTGGTTATCGTATTTCACCACATGAAAATATATTTTCTAAACATTCAATCAATGCATAGAACCTAATAGTATCACCCACAGCCTCCATGCTACATAGATTGAATAGTGAATCTAGGGCTGCCACATTCTCTTTATATCTTATTGCACCCATTTCTTGGAGGTGACACATTAGATCAAAATTTTGGGTCCTAGGAATTGATGGCATTATATATGGCATGTAACCCAATTACACATTCCACATCTTCACATGCCTTTATTAATATAAACATACTCATTAATTCCACATCTGTGATGCATATGATGAATCCCAAGGATATAAGTGGTGATAAGAGAATTATGATGAGGTCATTATTTAAACATGTACCCTAAAAATTGCTCACCATAGGATATTCATATACTTGAAAATATGTAGACAGAATAACACTATCTACTCTTTGTCATGTGATGAGTATAGTTAATCTCATAACCATTGGTGTAGAGACATGGATAGTGTGTGCTTTGACAAACTCTATATGATTCAGTTAGTTATCCTTAGACCTGTGATAGAAAATAAATATTGTGGATAGAAGGTTTTATTTTGACAACAACCAATAAGTCTAGAATCACAGGAGTAAAAAAAGTGTTACCTCATACTGACATCTTCCACCTCCTCTCTCTCTTCTTCTTTGCTATAGCTCTTTCTCTGCAACTTCTTTCGCTCGCTGATTTTAAAATGCCGTCTACCCTCCGCCTTTTATACTAGTGATGGCTCTCCCTCTCTAGGCCCTTGGGATGACTCACCCCTTAAACAGTGTATAACCGTATATAATCTCCACTACTATAATTGGATACATGTACCCTTCTGGCCTCTGATTGGCTGACACAAGAGTGAGAGAGAAGAGAGAGAGTGAGAAAGAAGAGAGAGAGTGAGAGAGCCCCTTCCCCGGCGCCGCCCCGTCCTCCTCCCTGGCCTCCTACGCCCCCTCCCCGCTGCCGCCCGCCCTCCTCCCCTGGCCTCCTGCGCCCCCTCCCCACTGCCGCCACCCCCCTTCCCCACTGCCCGCGCCCCCTCCCCGCCGCCGCACCCTAGACATGGTCATTCTGTTCTTTTTGTGCAAATTTGTGCGAATTGTTCGTTCTGTTCAGTTTTCCGAACATAACAGAAACAAATTAGAACAGAACATCGCACAGACCCGTGTGCGGTTCTTTGGTTTGCTTTGTGCGAACTTTGTTCTAGTTTTGTGCGAATGTGCAAATTTTGTTCGTTTTTGAAAAAAAAAAGAACAGACCAAAGAACAAGGCCCTGTGCGGTTCTTTTGTGCAAATTTTTTGTTCATTTAAAACGAACAGAATAGAACGACCATGTCTACCGCACCCTAGGAAGTGGGCGGTTGGGGGAGGGGAGGGCCGGGAGGCCAGGGGAGGAGGGTGGGGCGGCGGCGGGGAGGGGGCGCGGGTGGCCGGGGCAGGGGGGGCATGGCAGCGGGGAAGGAGGGTGGCCGCAGCGGCGGGGAGGGGGCGCGGGTGGCTGGGGGGGGGGGGCAGCCCGGGGAGGGGTGGGGCTGCAGCGCGGCACATAACCGCACCCCACAGACCCGTGTGCAGTGCGGTCTGCAAATATTCTGTGCGGTGCTATGTTCCCCCTCTGGCCTTCTCTGACAAGAGAGTGAGAGAAGAGAGAGAGTGAGAGATCCCCCTCTCAAGCGAAATTCTCTGACAATAGTAGTTTCCGAATACGACCTTGAAGGCTTGAACTCCTGTAATCAAATTACGTGACAAATAACCATCAAACTCGGGTCCCATCAATCATCTGCTACAGTAAAAACGCGCCTGAAGTCTTCTCATTATCCACGCCGAAGACTCGAAATTGGATTCCCCATCAAAATCCTTCACCCTGGGCATCAAACACCACTTGCCATAAACTAACCCGGGCTTTGCGTGTAATATATCCTCTCTTCTACCGACAACGCATTGTCACGCTAGGTTCCCAAATCATGCCAACGGCGCCAAAGCAGAGAGATCTCGCGCGGAATAGCCTGTTATTCCGCTGTTTCGGGGTTATCGTAATCGGCTGCCTCGTCGTCCTGGTGTTTACGGCGAGCAAGACGTGCAAGCCGGAGCCGCCCTCCGACCGAAGCCCAAGCGAGATCATCGAGCCAGGATGGTCCGGCCGGCTGGAAGAGCTCTCGGTCGCCTGGAACCTCCTCGAACCCCCCCAAAACCCGCCGCCGAGACGGCTCCGCATCGCGCTCTTCGTCAAGCGCTGGCCCAAGGCCGGCCGCGCAGGCGGCCTGGAGCGGCACGCGTCCACGCTGCACTCGCTGCTTGCCCGCCGCGGCCATGTCTCGCACGTCTTCACCGCCGACCCCGGCGGCGCCGCCGAGGCCAGCGAAAACCCCAACACGATCTTCCACTTCTCCAAGCCCAGCGCACGCGGCGTGCTCGACCCCGACGCCGGCTGGGCGCAGTTCCTGCGAGAGAACGCGTCGTCGCCGTTCGACGTGGTGCACAGCGAGAGCGTGGCGCTGGCGCCCAGGCTCGCCGCCAACTCCCCCAGCGTAGCCGCCACTTGGCACGGCATCGCCTACGAGGCCATCCACTCCGAGGTGGCGCAAGACCTGGCGCGCCTCCCCGGCGAGCCGCGGTCCGTCGCCCGGGCCACGCGCTTGGAGACGCAGCTCTTCCGCCTAATCGAAGAGGTGAAGTTCTTCGACTGCTACGCCCACCACGTCGCGACCAGCGACTACGAGGGCGAGGTCTTAAGGCGAATCTACATGATACCCAGTGAGCGAGTGCACGTTATTCTAACCGGCATCGACGAGAGGGTTTTCAGGGCGGATGCAGAGAAGAGTTTGGCCTTCCGGCGGCGTCACGGCGTTCCGGACGACGCTAAGCTCGTCGTTGGGCTGTCGGGCCGGCTCGTGAAGGACAAGGGCCATCCAATCATGGTCGAGGCTTTGAAGGAGATGATGGAGGAGGACTCGGGGTCTTTGAACGGGGTCTTCTTCTTGGTCGCAGGGGAAGGGCCGTGGGCCGCGAGATACAGGTCACTCGGGGCGAGCTTCCTGGTTCTGGGCTCGCTTAACAGCTCGGACCTGGCTGCGTTCTACAACGCGCTCGACGTGTTCGTGGACCCAACGCTGCGCGCGCAGGGCTTGGACCTGAGTGTTCTCGAGGCCATGAACTCTGGCAAGCCCGCCTTGGTCACGAGCTTCGCCGGCTTGACGGAGTCGGCGATCGTCGGCCCTGAGATGGGGTACGTCGCCGCGCCCAAGGTTTCGGGGATTAAGGAGACGCTGTCCGCGGTCATAAGAGACGGCCGGAGCGTTTTAGAGGAGAAGGGCTCTGCGGCGATGAGGAGGGCGCTGAAGCTCTTCACTGCAACGAAAATGGTGGCCGCCTATGAGAGACTCTTCCTCTGTATCGCGTCCAAGAACGCCGGCGATGGGGGAGAAGACTACTGCAGGTATCCTTAGCAGACGGACTGAGCAAGCGGGCCACGCCGGGCCTCGATGACCTGATAATTTAATGGAGCCAGAGACTTGAGAACAGTTCTTTGTGGTCCCCATGGCGACTAAGCAGCGCTTGACCCCAATTGCGTGATGTTGGTGCTGTTCACATCAGTAGGTCAAGCCATAACGATTTTGTTTTTCTTTTCACATGCAAGGGTTCTGTTCATGATGTCACCGCTGATTATTTTATGTACTCTCTAATCATGTTATCTTCTTGCAGCTCATGTCATGTTTAAGGGCTAACGTGAGGGAAAAAATGAAGGGTTAATAGCACGGTATATCCCAAACCTTGTCAAAAATCTGAGATATAACCTAAACTTTTTTTTTGGCACGGTATATCCCAAACTCTCTAAGTCGACGCCCACATATCCCGGTGATAACGTGGAAACCATCGTGGCTGCCAGGTGGATTTCCGGCCAGATTTTGACCTGGCGTAATCCACCTGGCAGCCACAATGGATTCCATGTCATCACGGGGATATGTCATCTGCCAAGTGTTTTCCGATAAGAGAGAGAGGCATTCTAGAGAGAGAGAGAAGGAGAGAGAGGGGTTCTAGAGAGAGAAAGAGAGGTGTTCTAGAGAGAGGCATTCTGTATAGAGAGAGAAAGGGAGAGAGAGGTGTTCTAGAGAGACCCGAACCGAATCAAATCACGCGGGAGAGTGAGGCGTTCTTGAACAGAGACATCGATAGAGAGAGAGGGGAAGGTTATCGGCGATCGTCGTAGATATTGGAGAGAGAGAAAGAGAGTGAGAGGGGGGGAGAGAGAGAAAGAGAGTGGGATTTATCAAGGGTTCAAGAGAGAGAGAGAGAGGGGAGAGGGGAGGGAGAGATTTTCTGCTCGGGGGGTTTTCAAGGGTTCAATTAGAGCATATTCTAGATTCATCGGCAGATCATGCAAGGGAGGTCAAGATCCCAATCCTTCAGAAGCATCGCGACCCATTTGCATTGCAAAGGAATATAAATCAATGTGAACTTTCTCTTCACTCGGCAGCCAACATTGATTCAATGTGAACTTTCTCTGACGGTCATGGTGAAGATCATCATCTTTCATTTTCCCTCTCAGATTGTGTTTCTCCTTCTTCCACTGAGATACGGTTACGACAGAAGTCCCTCCCGGATCGAGAATTTTCGTGCTTCCTATAGGGTTACGACGGAGATCATCCTTCACTCTACCATGCTTCGAACACCGCAGTTCGTTCCTATAGGCCATCCTTCTCTCATGAGATCGTTTTACTCCATTTTCTTTTGATTGAGAATACCTCAGACAATTAATACTCTTTGGAGCACCGTCGTCCTTCTTCCCTGAATAACGGTCGACCATGGTTCAATCTTCACAAGGCAATTTTCTGATTGCTTTCCGGCGGCGGTAACCTGGTAAAGTCAATCAACCCTTGTATTCTGTCATCTGTGAAGAGCATTTGTTCAGCTTTTTTTTCCAATCGCATTTGTGCATTCCTGCTTCTCCGTGGTCATTAATTATCTATTCCGAAAGTTTTACTTTCGTTCGAGATGCAGAACGCTTTCTTTGATTAGCGAAGCTTACCGTATTGAAGGTAATCTTGGTTCATTTTTTTGTGTTTCCGTTTGTGCTTTTCGGCTTCTGTCGTCATTTGAGATGTGATAATCCCATCTTCTTTTTCTGTGCGGTTGGAATTCTGTAGTCGATTTTGATGATTAATTATGTCAAAGTATTATGTGTGATATGTATGCGCAATTGACACAACGTTTGTATCTCCGTGGTTGTGTCAATTGTGCGTTTGGTTGATTTGGTTGATAAAAACAAGTCGTCTCTCAATCCTTCGCTGCCAGACTTAGTCTTTTTATGTTCCAGTTGTCTTTTTCCTTACCCCTTAGTCTTTTTCCTAGATCACTGGAGATTTTTTGATGTTCTAGTTGTTGATATCAATATCTAGGATATCGGTTGTCGAGAACCAAGAAGTTGTCATCATTTTTTCTTCTTCTTCATTGTCCCTATTGGATATCATTATGTCAGTAATCGATACCCAGTTGTTCATATTTGATGTGAATGTGAGATATCAAATGTATGGAGAGGAAGACTACCCGAAAAGTCTCTCTCTTCGAAAATTTCTCTTTCCCTCTCCCCCACTATCTTTCTCTCTTTCCCTCCAAATCATCTTATTCTGCATCTCAATTTTCTTTAATTCTATTTCATTTTTTTTTAATTCTTTAAAATGTAATTCTGTTTTTCTTATTTACCTTCTAATTGAAACTTAGATTGTGAAATTTACTTATTTTTATGTTTTTACAGCTTTTCATCTTGTGAAATGAAAATATTCGATATTGCTATTAGTTCTCCATATCTTGTGAATTGTGATCAATGTTGGCATTGTCCTCTTCGGATATTTGATATTCGTTAATTTGGCATTCTTCATGATAACAGATCGATCAACAACCATAGCACTACTGAACACCGTAACGGACCTCAACATCTCAATAATGATAATGTTTCATCTAAAAATCAAACTCTCTATTTCTCTCTCTAAAATTTATTCATCTCTTCAAACATCTCTCTCTCTATCTCTTAAATTACCCCTCTATCTGAAAAACTAAATTTCTCCTTTTTATTCTACTTCTTGATTTTGTTTTATTCTATTGCTTTTTGTCCTAATTTTTTTAAATGTAGTTCAGTTTTAGTTCTTTTTACTTCTTTTATATGTTTATTTATAGTTTTGCAACTTCACATTCCAAATCATCTTCCTAGGCCGAATTTAAGGTCTGGTTCTTCATCGTGCAGTGGTGCTCTCCCCCACTGTGCTTCTCTTAGATTGTCTCACCAGTCAAAGTCTAAAAGAATGCAAGTTTTCCCTTGATAATTTAAATAAATTATGCGCATCATCAGTTACTATTTTCCATTTGTTTCTTAAATAGGGCTGATGACGAGAGAAGAGTATTTGGTTTTGTTTATGATAGTGATGCTGATTCTGAATATAATCCATGTGAAGAATATGAGGAAAGTGATGTGTATGCAAGTGATCTCGATGGATACTCGAGTGAATAATGGAATGATGAATTTGCTGACGGCCAGAGAAATAGAATAGAGCAAGTTCAGCAACAAGTATCTGTTGATGGATATCATAGTGAGTATGCCGATTCAGATGATGAGATATTAACAACCAATGATATTGATGATGAGGGTGAAAATAGAAGGAACGTACACAGGGGCAGAATGTATGATACTAGATGCCCCATGGAGAAGATTACATTTCAAGAAGGCATGAAATTTGCATCACCTTCTCAATTTAGGACAGCTGTGAAGAACCATGCTATATGGAATGGGTTCACCATCGGGTTTTCAAAGTCTAGTGAGCAAAAAGTTGAAGTTGTTTGCAAGAAAGATTGCCCATGGAGGATATATGCTAGTTGGGATGGTATGAAGGAGGGTTTTGTTGTGAAGACACTAAATGATATTCATAGGTGCAGTAGGGCTCTGAGGAATAGACAAGCCGATTATCATTGGATTGCAAACCACTTCTTAGAGAAAATTCAAATGAATAAGAATTGGAAGGTGGTAGATATGATGAGAGAAATAAACGAACAGTTTGGAATCACAGTTTCAAAGCCTACCTATTATAGAGTTAGATCTGCGGCGCGCAAGAAGCTTGAAGAATCTTTGAATGACCATTATCACTTGCTTCCTTCTTGTCTTGCTAAGTTATAGAAGGTTTATAGGAGTAGTACTTTCGAGTTGGTGCTTGATAGAGACAGTCCTGATTCTTTGGTTAGGTTTAAGAGATTCGATATATGCTTTGATTCACTAGCAAGAGGTTTTCTTGAAGGTTGTAAAATAGTCATTGGTTTGGATGGATGTTTTTTGAAGACCGAAATGAGAGGTCAATTGTTGAGCGGTGTGGGCAAGGATGGGAATACTCAAATGTTCCTTATTGCCTGGGCAGTGGTTGAAGGGGAAAATCAAGCTTCTTGGACTTGGTTTATTCAACTGCTAATGGGAGATTTAGGAATTTCCGACAGTCATGGTTGGACGATTATAAGAGATCAACAGAAGGTACTTAACTAACTCGTTCATAATATTATAATTCTTTGAAGTCTTATTGATTAATTTGCAACTACTTTATTGCACTAATAACTTGATGGTCTCTTACACTGTGCAAGGGCTAGAAAATGCAGTGGCATATATGTTACCACATGTGGAGCATAGGAACTGCGCTAGACATATTTATGCAAATTAGAAGAAGACGAGACATTCCACTTATATACTGAAGAACTTATTTTGGAAAGCTGTGACATGCACGACTCATCAAGATTTCCAGAGGATCATGAGACAGATGAGCACATTGAAACCACAAGCCACGCATGACTTTGGAGATAAAGGCATAAAGAAGTTTTGCAGGACTTACATTAGTGAGTCGCCAAAATGAGAGGTGATTGATAACAATGTTTGTGAGTGCTTCAATAATTATATCATACAGTCTAGGTCAAAACCTATCATAGACATGCTAGAAGATATTAGAAGTGATGTCATGCAGAGGATAGTGAAGAAAAGGGAGTTATTTTCTGATAGAACTGATCAATTATGCCCTCGGATAAGAAAGTTTCTGGAAGATAACAAGTCGAAGTCTAGGACATGCACCCTTAGACATGTAGGGCCAGTATCAATTCGAAGTTATAGACTTTGGAAACAGATTTGTGATTGATTTATGTACCGGAACCTGTAGTTGCAGATATTGGGATATAAGGGGCATTCCTTGCTCCCATGCTATTACTTGTATTCATTGGATCAAGCAGGACCCTGTCAGCTTTGTCACTGACTGGTTGAAGAAAAATGTATATCAGCTAGCCTATAGACATGGTATCCCACCAATGAATGGAGGAAACTTGTCGACCAAAGTTGAAGGGAACTATGTATTCCCTCCTCTCGTGAAGAAACAACCTGGAAGGCCAAAGCAAAAGAGAAGAATTGACTTCAGTGAGAAAGAACTTAATGTTCATAGATTATCCAAGAAAGGCATGTTGATGAGGTGCTCTCTTTGCCACCAAGTTGGCCATAATCGAAAGACATGCAAGGCCATAATCGGAAGACATGCACCCCAACAAGGACACGAGCTCCAGGCCAAGTATGGATTGAATTTTTTGTTTAACTTTGTTTACAGGCTTTGAAGTTTATTCAACGTAAAAGAATTAACATGTATTGATCCATCATGCAAGGATCATAGGGAGCTACAGAACCCCCACGTGTTGAAGTAGGTGGCGCAAATCAACCAATGATTGACATGGATAGTCAAAATTTTGAAAAGGCACAAGCGAAACTTGGTCTTAGTTTTTCAAATGTGATGACCTTGACTATCCAACACAAAATGTAAATTTATGCCCTTAACCTTCTTCTAGTCCAAAAGTGGAGGCATCTCTTTCTCTTTTCTCTCTTCATATCGATTCCTCACATATAGTTATATCTTCATATAGATGGAGATAGTGACAAACGTAAAGAAGAAAGCAAAAGATATAGAGAGAAAGAAGAGATAAAAAAACATTGAGAGAGATAAGATAAAGAAGACAGAGAAATAGTTAGAGATGAAACATGATAGAGAGGGATAGCGATAGATACAAAGATAGAGAGAGACAGCAGATCCTCCAAGCTAGCCTCATCCAGCTGAATTCCAATCATCTTCTCCAAATTGAAAACGCAGAGGGAGTCAGCGTCAAGAATGATTGCGCTTCTCCGGAGGTTGAACAGAAACTTCTCAGGAGCTTGATTAAGAAATTGGTTAAAACCATTAAATAGAGAGAAATTCAATCCAGATCTCATCAAATTTTGTTCTCCTCGATCAAGAAGATGTAGACACGGTGCCCCCTCTGGACAAGTTGAAGGGCCTCACATTGGAGGAGTTCAAGTTGATCAAGATCCATATGACGAATTGTAATGGTATATGTAAATACCTCACACAACGCTAAGACACTGTCCCTTTTAAAATCTCTTATTTTTGGAATGCATCTATAATAGTAAGAGTAGGCCCCCAACTGATGACATCAATGCTTGGGTCCCTGGGCTTCCCCTCTCCCTCTCCATCGGCTCTTTGCTTCCGACGCTCTTTGGGAATTTCAATAATCTCATCCAACTTGGAGCACCACCAATAAGAAGGAATCAAACGTTTACACACTTGGGCATAAACCCGACCCTAAAATGAAAAATCTTGCAACACACGTTGGCAAAATGGACGGCGACTGATCACGTCACGCCCTCAAGTTGCAACTCTTTCTCAACTAAGAATTTTGGCTCGATTCTCGTCTATGATTCTCTGGAGCTCCTTCTGACTCATCGTTATGAGCCCTTTTGCTGTGTCGAAGGCGGTCAGCTTAATATTGCAAGATACCACCCAACAAAAAAAAAACATCAAGATATTACTTTCTGACTCGAAGATTCATATCTGCTAGTTTAATGAGGATAAACACATTCCCTATCGCATGAGCATTGGCGTACCTGCTGTTTGGCAAACTTTTGAGTGCGTTGGGCACAAACCCACTATTCAATCCGAACACACCACCACACTCCACAATCCCTACGCAGGCATAAACAAACAAAGAAAGAACGAAACAACTATCCTTAGCTCTGGGAAGTGGATTCTGAGCGATAAACAGAGGCAATTCAATAGTGTTTCAAAGGTGAGACCAAGTAATGCAGAATTATGCAGAATTATTTTACCTGTGAAGGCCGCGTGAATGCTGTCATACGGCGAGCCTTTCATCTGTATCTGTCTCCTTACGGATCACCTGGACGAAAGAGAGACATTCCTGCAGTCACACAGAAGAATAGGGATGTTTTGACATTATGGGAAAATTTCTAAAGTAAAAAATAGTGGGTAATTCCCAAAGGAAGCTACCTGTAGAAGATTACCCTTCTCGTAGCCCTTAACGCCTTCCTCCCTACTGATTAAAGAGAAAGCCTGTGACGCATTCAAGGCAGCAACAGATAAAAAATGAACCAGACGATAAACTTGCAAGAGAGTTAATTAAAAGAGACGAGGGGCACCTCAAAGAAGTTAATCCCCTTTGCGGTGCTTTGCCCAAAATTCTGGGCGCTGTGAGTCTGCAAAGTAGTAAGAACTCAAAACAAGATAAAGGGCGTTCAAAAATCCATCGAGAGGACAAGGACGAATTGGCATGATAAACAAGGGGGGTGCTGGAAAGTGGGCGAAGGTCACCTGCATGAGGAGCTTGATGTGATCAAGCGGCACCGTCAATGTCTTCCCAGCGGCGCCGGCGGCAGCGGCGGCCATGAAGAGGGTGTCGTCCTTGGGAACCAGGGCAATCAGCGCCAGTGGGTGCTTCAGGATCTGCGCCAGGGAGGCCACACCTTGACCTCGTCCTCAAGCACAAGGGAAGTATCGTCGTCATCAGCGCAAGGGGCGGTGAGAGCCTTTCTCCTTTGGCCCACGATGAGGGAGGCGAAACCACCTCTGCCACCGGCCGTCGACGCTCGTGAGCTCTTGGCAGAACCCTCCCTCTCACTCTCTTTCTCTCTCTCCAATATCTACGACGATCGCCGATAACCTTCCCCTCTCTCTCTGTCTGTGTCTCTGTTCAAGAACATCTCACTCTCCCGCGCGATTCGGTTCGGTCGGGTCTCTCTTGAACAACTCTCTCTCCCTTTCTCTCTTTCTCTCTCTAGAACCTCTCTCTCCTTCTTTCTCTCTCTAGCATGCCTCTCTCTCTCTCTCCTTCTCTCTCTTTAGAATGCCTCTCTCTCTCTCTTATCAGAAAACACTTGGCAGATGACATATCTCAGTGATGATGTGGAATCCATCGTGGCTGCCAGGTGGATTACGTCAGGTCAAAATCTGGCCAGAAATCCACCTGGCAGCCACGATGGATTCCACGTCATCACCGGGATATGTCGGCATCGACTTAGAAAGTTTGGGATATACTGTGCCAAAAAAAAGTTTAGGTTATATCTCAGATTTTTGACAAGGTTTGGGATATACCGTGCTATTAACCCAAAAATGAAAGAACTTGTACATGTGGAAAGAGACAGAGCGGGAGTTAGAGAGAGAGAGAGAAGGTGTTGACGAAAGTATCATCCAATTCACTAGTGAAACTTTCTCGTCATCTATGTCTTCAAACTTGCTCATTAATATTTGTCTTTAATCCTTTTTCAATTGGAGAGGAATCTTGTAGGAATAACATAGTGTCGCTGTGTCTTTAACCTTATTTATCTGTTTTAACAAAGTAAAAACCCTTTCATTGTATTTTTCCTCAGCAGGGGCCCTAGAAGAATACTCAAACTGCTGTTGGATCTATGTGCACTTCAAACTCTCCTTTAAACAAATTCTCCCTCAAGGATTGAGAGCTTCTCTCTCTTCCAAATTCGGTGATTTTGCCATACCTTTTGCTACAGAGCTTGGATTGAGCTGATTTTTGTTCCACTGTATTCAGAAGGCCTTAATATATAGGAATCGACAAGAACATCATCAATGGAGTCCTATAGCTTTGATTCAAGGCCATTGAATCCAAGAGGTAAGTTTTTTTCCATCCGAATTTTATTTACCAAAACTTTTGATGATTTTGATACTATAAATATATCAAATTTATACTCAAATTGTTCGTCTCAACGAGACACATCTGTTTTTATTTCATTTCCTTGAATTTCCTTTTTTAGATAGGAACTTTGATCCAAAAATTAGCTGTAGAGTCACATGGGCGCCAAGGCCGCCCGCCTGACGTGGGTGCTACGTTGGCGGGGCTACTGACCTTGCAGCCCATGTGGAGGCGGAAACCGGGTCCACTAATACCATAGTGGACCAGATTCAGTCCACACCAGCCATGAGAAGACACCGCCAATCGGCATCCTCAAACTGAATGTGGATGGTGCAGCCAAAGGGAACCTAGGGCCAACCGGGGGAGGCGGTATCCTCCACGATCATGCACGGAGTATTATCTTTGCTATTTCGGTTTTTTATAGCATTCAGACTAATACAGTAGCTGAGGCTATGGCGATACGTGATGGCTTACTCATTTGCAAGGAACGAAACCTTCTCAATATCGTTGTAGAATTGGACTCACAGGTATTAGTTGACATGCTTTGTGCACGCAAATGCTCCCAGTGGCGGCTTGAGTGTGTATGGCAGGATATCATGTGGTGCCGCCCTCACACAACTAGTGTTCATCACCAGCTATGCGAGGGAAATCAGACAGCAGATGCCCTCGCCAATCACGCGGTACACACACAAACCCCTACCTCCTTTTTCCTTTCTTGGCAGGAACTCCCCTCGACAGCTCGTGGATGCTATCACGTTGAACGCCTTGGCTTGTCGGCTCTTCACACATATCGCACACTATCGAACAAGGGGCCGCGGGAGTGGCGGATTGCATGGAGCGCTAAAGGCGGGAGAGCTCATCCTTTCGCTTGATAGTCTGACTTGCCGCGCACCTCAACGTTGTCATCAGCGGATGGCGGGTTGGACTGCGCATACTCCAAGCATCGCATCTGCTACGCCGGCTCCACACACTCATGCTGGCACGAATGATCATCTCCCGGCAATTGGCCCCCGCGATTGGCGTATTGCATGAAGCACGCAAGGCGGGAGCGCTCGCTCTCCCGCCAAACTGTTGACCTCGCTACGCACCTCATCGATGCCACCTGTAGACAACAAGGAGGTCTTTGCACACTTAACGCATCACCACCGCTGCGGGGGGATCCAAAGAGATGCTGGCAGGAGCAACCTTCTCCGAGCACCTATCAGGTGCCACTTATATATCTTCTCTTTTTCCTGCACATGGGTGTGGACGAGTGGGATCCGAATGTAATTGGAATATTTATGCTCGATTCACGTCTATAAACACTGATAAACAATCTACTTATACATAAAATTCCCCTTGGTGGCATCCAGGGCAAAACTGGATGGGTCTACAGGCACAACCGCAAGGTTGGACATACCCGGCACCGTGTTTTTTGCCAATAAAAAAAAACTCTCCTTCATCACAAAATTTTAGGTTAAAAATAAGTTGTCATAAATAGTTACATTTTGAATAAAGATATCAAATAAAATAAGTAAAGATGTATACTTTAGCTTAAAAGTGATAATTTAGCTTTTTGATATTGTATTCTTTAACTTTTCAAATGGTCTACATTGATACCTAACATCATGATGAAAATATATGTGGTCAATAAGCAAATCACACAGTCCACGTTTCAATCATTGTTCATTAATATAATGTATTGATTATGGTGCACGCATGATGCTTATGATGAAGACTACAAATACATGGTCTAACTTAGTGAATTATGATGAGAGCACAATACATAGATCATTAGTCTTTACGCATGTGTTCTAAAAAATTTATAAATGAAGGATACTCGAGAAGGACATCAAACCATCAGTAAAATCTCGTCTTGATACAAATAGCACAATACAGATAGCATAATCACGTCTCGCTCATATGATGAGTATTCCCGATCCATTCTTAGCATAAGAGGAGAAAACTCAAGGATGATGATGAGATAAAGCCATTGTCCAAGATAAGGAAATATATGATTACTCCAATGATTTCTGAATATATGATTACTAACTCGAATATCCAATAAAGGTTTTAAAGTTGACCATACACTTAGTCATACTAGGGAGTAAAGTGAATGTGGGACTACATATATACAATAATCGATGACAGACAAGTTACATGAGTGAATGGATATACACTTCTTTGTATCTCTAGAGCATGAGGTGTAGCTTGGTACCCCACAGCTAGAGAGTCAATCTATTGATTGGGTTAAATCAATATTCTATTATTTAATTTACATGATGATATGGTTAACTAATTTGGAAGGCCAATAAAAGTCATTGGGATATTGGAGTATTTAACTAGACAGATACATCAGCCTAGAGGGTCACATGCAAATGATCTTTTGAATGTCAAAAGATATTTAAAGTTTGGGAGTTTTATGAAAAATATACACAGCATAAATAGGGGAAAGCTATATATGAAATTCACCTACACAAGAATTGGTCATGGATCTTCTCCTTCTTCTCCCTTGTAGCCTTATCTCCTCTCCATTCTCAATGCGATGGGACAGCATAACGAGGAAGGAGGGTGGACATAGCTGGTCAAGGTAAATGAGAAGATTAGACATGTCAAGGATCACATTGACAAGTCTACAGGCTGCACATTTGAGCATGTCTCACTTGAGGATCCAAGAAATTATGAATATGCTCTATGGAGAGGCGATTCTATAAATGATTGCGTACATGTCATTCTAATTCCATTCAAAGTCTTCCGTTGTAGGAATATACTTTTTAATTCAAATCAAGTCTATAGAACCCAACACATTTTTTATTCATATTGCCTAATTTGTTTCATTCAAGTATTTATCACACAAAAAGTTGGAAAAAGTGTATTGATCACACATGGGAGTTCTTCCACTCCCAAGTATGAGGATCATCACTTGATCATATAAAAAAAGTATTGTTCCCAAGTTTCATGTATTTATCAGATCATCTCTGAATTTCACCGCTTCATAGTACTGTATCTATTTCACCATAAACCATCTCTCTTTAAAATATCTGATATATCTTTCAGCTTGATGATCTGGCTATTCTCGTCTGTACCTTTATGTTCTGTACAAGGGACCTACGTCAGGAAGAAATTGAAAGAGCTTTACCGATTCTGAGAGTGTGTGGCCAACTGACGCGTGGGTAGAAAGAACTTCAAGCTCCGCACCCACGTTGAACAGCGAGAGAGAGAGAGAAGGTGAGAGTGAAAGTAAGAAAGATGGGGGTGAAGTAGATATCACTTCCCTTATCCATGCCGCATGGACGATTCGTCTTCCGCCACTTCAATGCCATCGTCGTTGGAACGTCGCTGTCGGTCCAATTTCCAAGTTCCAACCCTGTTTTTCACCTCGCGGTCAAGAGATTCAAGCAAGACGTGCCCGCGATCACAGCGACGAGCGGACACGTCGCCACTCCAAAGGCAAGCCCAAGCGTCCCACAAAACCAGCCCCAAAGCCATAATCAAACGCCCACTTCCGTATCTGCATGGCGCCCTTCGATCTATGGCTGTGCTTCCTCGCCGCGGCCGCCGCCGCGGCTGCAGCGCAGCAGCTGCCGGGGACGTGGGAGGTGCTGGTGGAGAACGCGGGGATCGCGTCCATGCACAGCGCAGTGACCCGGCTGGGCACGGTCGTGCTGCTCGACCGCACCGACATCGGCCCGTCGCAGCTCAGCCTCCCGCCGGGCCGCTGCCGCGTCGACCCCACCGACCGGCTCCTCCCCAAGCAAGACTGCTACGCCCACTCCGTCCTCTTCGACCCTTCCTCGCTCGAGATCCGCCCTCTCACCGTCCAGACCGACACCTGGTGCTCCTCCGGCCAGTTCCTCCCCGACGGCACCCTCCTCCAGACCGGCGGCGACCTCGACGGGCTCCGCAAGATCCGGACCTTCCGGGCCTCCTCCGAGCCGGCGGACTGGCTCGAGCTCTCCTCCCCCGAGCTCCTCGCCGGCCGCTGGTACTCCACGAACCAGATCCTCCCGGACGGCTCCGTCATCATCGTCGGCGGCCGCGCCGCGCCCACCGTCGAATTCTACCCGCCCCGCCCCGCCACCCCGCGCGCCTTCCCCTTCCTCGCCACCGCGGCCGACCCGCAGATGGACAACCTCTACCCTTACGTCCATCTCCTCCCCGACGGCCACCTTTTCGTCTTCGCCAACACCCGCGCCGTCCTCTACGACGCCGCCTCCGGCGCGGTCCTCCACGAGTACCCTCCGCTCCCCGGCGGCCCCCGCAACTTCCCCTCCGCCGGCTCCTCCGCCATGCTCGCCCTCTCCGGCGACTTCTCCGCCGCGGAGGTGCTCGTCTGCGGCGGCGCCCAGTACGGCGCCTTCGTCCAGCGCGCCGCGGACGCGCCCGCGGGCGCGACCTGCGGAAGGATAAACGCCATGGCGACGGCCCCGGCTTGGGCCGTGGAAGCCATGCCGTTTCCGAGGATCATGGGCGACATGGTCATGCTCCCCACCGGCGAGGTTCTGATCATCAACGGCGCCATGGCCGGGGCGCAGGGCTTCGGGCTAGCCCAGGACCCGTGCCTTCACCCCGTCCTGTACCGGCCGACCGAGCCGCAGGGGCTGCGGTTCATGACCCTGACGCCGTCGGAGGTCCCACGGATGTACCACTCCACCGCCAACCTTCTCCCCGACGGCCGCGTCCTCGTCGCCGGAAGCAACCCGCATCAGTTCTACAGTTTCGACGGGCCCTTCCCCACTGAGCTTCGCTTGGAGGCCTTCTCGCCGGAGTACTTGTCGCCGGACAGGGCGAACCTCCGCCCCGCCGTCGCCGCCGCGCCGGAGAAGGTTCGCTACGGGGAGAAGTTTCAGGTGGAGGTGACGACGGAGCTGCCCGTCGTGGGGATTTTGGAGGTGAACCTCGCGAGCGCCCCCTTTGCCACGCACTCTTTCTCGCAGGGCCAGAGACTGGTGAAGCTCGTCGTCTCGCCGCCGGCGCCGGCGGCGGAGTTGACGTCTCACCGGTATACCGTCGCCTGCGTGGCGCCGCCGAGCGGAAAGGTGGCGCCGCCGGGGTTCTACATGGCCTTCGTCGTCAACCAGGGGGTCCCCAGCGTCGCCCGCTGGATCCAAGTCCTGCTCTAACGAAGTGACCAACCCAACGTATAAACCAAATCTATTCGACGTAGCGAATATAGCGATCGTTTCGAAACACATAAGAGTTGGAGTTTTCAGCTATCCTGCAACTCTCCAAGTTCGCTGCTGAGCCGTCCGTTTTTTCTCTACGTCTGTCGCTGGTTGAGGATGGTGGGGAGTCCTGCTCAGTCAAATATGAAAGAAATAATTTACTGATCATGTCCTGCCAAGCTACCTCGGGATCTACTTTTCAATCTAGATGGACAAATGAGTCAACTGGCAGATTAACTCTCCTTCTGCAGGATTAGGGTTTGCATGATAAAAACCTTAAAAGCCCTGTGCATGGTTTACAAACTCTATCATGATTTCCGAGTTCCTAATACTAGTGGGGCCCGCTCGCAATGCTCGCTTGGGGTAGAGAGATAAGAGAGAGAGAGCAGTGCTTTAGTAAATAATTAAAAGAGGGAAAAAATAATGCCATTGGAGTCTCTCTCTCTTGAGGTCGCATTCTGTCTCTCTCTCTCTTTCAGAGGGCCTTCTTATTTTCCCTCCCGCTCTCACACTCTTCTCTCTCTCTCTCTCTCTCTCTCTCTCTCTCTCTCTCTCTCTCTCTCTCTCTCTCTCTCTCTCTCTCTCTCTCTCTCTCTCTCTCTCTCACACACACACACACACTCTCTCTCTCTTTTAGAGCGCCCTCTTATTTTCTCTCTCTCTCTCCCCCGCCCACATCTTGCGCTCCGTTTCTGTCTCAACGGGGCTCTCGTTCCGCCCTCTGTTTCTCTGTGTTTCTTTGAGCTCTTTGTTTGTGTAGTCCTTATATTTGGCGCGCTCATCCTTCCCTCCCCTTGTACTGTCTCGTTCTTGCTCACTCTCTCCCTCGTCTGCCTCTCTCTCATCTACCTCTTTTTACCTTTTACTCTCCGTCACCCCCGTATATCTCTCTGTCGTCTCCCCCGTATATCTCCATCCCGTCCCTTCTTTTTATCATTCTCCATCTCGTTCCCCTCTTTTTATCTTTCTATCTCTCCTCTCCCTCTTTTTACCGTTCACTCTCCTGTCTCCGTCTTTTTATCTTGCTCTTTCTCCTCATTCCACCTTTTATCTTGCTCTTTCTCTTCTCCCTCTTTTTACCTTTCACTCTCCCGTCTCCGTCTTTTTATCTTGTTCTTTCTCCTCACCCCAACTTTTATCATTGGTCTTTCTCCTCTCCCTCTTTTTACCTTTCACTCTCCCGTCTCCGTCTTTTCATCTCGCTCTTTCTCGTCTCCCCACCTTTTATGTTGCTCTTTCTCGTCTCTCTCTTTATCTTTCTCTCCCTCTCGCCTCCCCCGTACCTTTCTCTCTCTTGTCTGCAGAGCTGCGGTCTCTCCCTCCTCTTTCTCCTTTGGCATCTCTGTCGTTCGGTCACTGTCTTCCTCTCTTCTCCCCCTCGCTGTGTTGTGGTCGTCTCTTTCGTTTCTCTGTTAGTATTTTTTACTTTTCTAAAGACTTTTATGTCCGTTACTATGTCGGTTGGAACATTAGTTACAATATATGTACTTAGTTTGAAAATTAAAAATAAGTTTTACATTTTATTTTCTGTGTTATGTTGTGTTACATATCCAAGTGAGTAGTGAGTTTTGTTCCCAAGCCCCAACAGATTGGTATCAGAGCTGGTGTTTTCAAAAGGATTGTGGAAGAGAAGTAAAAGCAAAGCTCCAAGAGTTCAAGTTACTGACTTATTACAACAGTAAGATAAAGTTGAGCTTACTTTTGGTTTTGATTTGGTGTTGTTTTTCTTTTAAATGGCTGGGAAAGCACCCTGGGAAGGGTCTATCATTACTGCGACTCCTTTTAATGGAGAAAAATATTCTATGTGGAGTTCCAAGATGAAGTCCCTATTTAGAAGTCAAGATTCATGAGATATTGTTGAAAATGGTTTTATACCAGATGAAACAAAGAAAACTGAATTTAGAGATTTGAATAGAAAAGATGCAAAGGTTTTGTTTATTATTCAAGGATCTGTTACTGACAAAGTGTTGACAAAGATTTCTGAGGCAACTACAGCACATGATGCTTGGTATATTTTGAAGAGAGATTTTCATGGAGGTGATAAAGTAGCAATGGTAAAATTACAAACATTGAGAAGAGACTGGAAGATGTATATTTTTTTCCAAATTTTCATTATAACTTATTGAGTTTGGGACAACTGATAGAGAAAGGTATGAAATTTCATTTTGAGCATAATACATGTATTGTTAAGAACTAGAGGAAGGAGAAGCCAGTAATGTATAGTAGCAGCATTGGTAAAAGGATGTTCCCTGTGAAATTAGAAGAGTTTCTCAATCATGCAATGATTTCAGAAAAGATGAATGATACATGGTTATGGCATAAAGGTTTGGTCATTTGAATTTCAAAGCATTAAAGTTTTTAAGTAAATGAAAGCTTGTATATGGCTTACCGTTTATTTCTAAAGAAAATGATATTTGTGAGGGTTGCATTTATGGCAAGTAGAAGAAGAGCAATTTTTCAAATGAACATCCATGGAGAGGAAGAGCACCCTTGGAATTAGTTCATGCAGATGTATGTGGTCCTATGAAAACCTCATCTTTGAGTGAGAAATTTAGAGATCATCTAGGAGTCAAACAGTCAACATTAAGTAGGATATATTAGTATTGTTGACTTTTCTAAAGACTTTTATGTACATTACTATGTCGGTTGGAACATTAGTTCCTATATATGTACCTAGTTTGAAATTTAAAAATAAGTTTTACATTTTATTTTCTGTGTTATGTTGTGTTGCATATCCAAGTGAGTAGTGAGTTTTGTTCCCAAGCCGCAACATTCTCTTGCCCTTTTGTTTCTCCTTCTATCACACTTTCGTCTCTCTCGCTGCCTTTATTTCTCTCTCCCTCCTCTTTAAGGTATCTCTCTCTCCATACTCTGTTACTTTTTCTGATATTCTCTCTCGCACTTTTTTCTTTTTTATTTTTACCTCTCGTTATCTCGCTGGCTTCCATCTTTTTCTTACTCCTCTTCCCTCTATGCCTTTTCCTCTCTCTCATTTCGCATTCTCAGTATCTCTAGCCCTATTTCGTATGTGTCTATCCCTCTCGCTCTCCCGGTCTGTCTCTATCCCGCTCACTCTCTCTGTCTCTGCCTGAACTCTCACCTCCCCTCCACGTCGCTATCCTTAATAAACTCTCTTTTACTCTCTGTCAGTCAGTCAGTCTCTCTCTCTCTCTTCTCTCTCTCTCTATCTATCTATCCATCTCTCTCTCTCCCTCTCTCTCTCTCTCTCTCTCTCTCTCTCTCTCTCTCTCTCTCTCTCTCTCTCTCTCTCTCTCTCTCTCTCTCTCTCTCTCTCTCTCTCTCTCTCTCTCTCTCTCTCTCTCTCTCTCTCTCTCTCTCTCTCTCTCTCTCTCTCTCTCTCTCTCTCTCTCTCTCTCTCTCTCTCTCTCTCTCGGTCTCTCGGTCTCTCTCTCTCTCTCTCTCTCTCTCTCTCTCTCTCTCTCTCTCTCTCTCTCTCTCTCTCTCTCTCTCTCGCTCTCTCTCTCTCTCTCTCTCTCTCTCTCTCTCTCTCTCTCTCTCTCTCTCTCTCTCTCTCTCTCTCTCTCTCTCTCTCTCTCTCTCTCTCTCTCTCTCTCTCTCTCTCTCTCTCTCTCTCTCTCTCGCTCTCTCTCTCTCTCGCTCTCTCTCTCTCTCTCTCTCTCTCTCTCTCTCTCTTTCTCTCTTTTGAAGAGCCGTAGCGACGTAGTCTCTCTGTCTTTACTAAGTGCACGACTCCCCATCCTGCATCCTTGTCTTCAGGTGAGCAACAAATTTGCGTCCGATCAATCCTAAACATCGCCGAATGGTGGTGTGGCAGCGGACACCAGTCTCTCATATCCGGATATCAGAGACAGATTACTGTGGCAAAGGCTGATAATATGATCTAAAAAAATGGATATCTGAAAATTCGGGTTCGGACAATTGGATTACCTACCTTAAAGTGAATGAACGTGTACCTGTCGGAGAAGTTACGAAAGGGTACTCATATCTGTGGTTTTGTATAGGAGTGAGACAAAATAAATCCTAATCTGAATAGAAAAACTATGCAATGGCTGCGGGTGACCTGTTTCTAGAGACTACGCAATGCCGGGTCAAAGACTTCCCCGTTTTCACGTCCTTTGGGCTACGAGAAATGGGGATAATATGCTTATCTGTATTCCCTCACGACAATTTACACTACGCAGACCATATCTCACCTTAAGTGTACTTATGTCGCTTCATTGGGGAGCAGGAGATAAACATCATTGACGGACATCACATATGGTCCTCTATTCCCTTGGACTAAGGCCGATGCCTGCATAAAAATAATTATCAAACTACATATCGCCAGCTGTCACACGGTCAAATCTCGAGCTAGGACTCTTTGCTCGGAATTGATGTGTGTCGGCCTCAGTGCTTGGGCAGAACACTGAGCAGCCTTGGTCTCTTGCAGCGGAAGCTCTTGGGATTGCTTAAGATCGCTTAGAAAGGGTTAGGGGAGATGGTGGTGTTAGGCACTGTCAGTGAACAGGGTCATTGCATTAATATCATCAAGAATACATCGTAGATTATATGGGGGAAGACGAGGGGTATTACAAGGAACGAGACGAGGCGCCTTGCGCCGAGGTAATGTCGCGACACAGCCTCAGGGCCGCCGCTCCGCACGCGCGCGCCCGCTCTGCCACTACCCAAGCGCGCTGGGCCGGGTGCCGTGCGCCCACGACCCTAGCGATCACACATGCCACCCCTGCCTTGACGATCACACATGCCACCAGCACCCATGTCGACGCTCTAGCGCGCAGTCTACGTGACGCCGCTGCATTCGACGCCCCCGAGCTGGGCGCTGCATGCCCAGCACTACCCACAGAAGCGCCACGCGCCCGCTATGCCGTCTCGGCGCTCTCTGTGCGCCACATGCCTTAGTCTCCTGGTGGGGATGTCTCCCAGCCGCGCGCCCCGCACACGCAATGCGCGCGCTGCCCGCGCGGCCGCTGCGCGGCATCCCGCACAACCCCGCGCGCTGCGCCTAGCTCGCATGCCGCCCGGCCTGTGCGTCCCACACCCGCGCGCGGTGCTTCCCGCTCCCACGCGCAGCGCTCGGCGTTGCGCGGGTAGCGCTGGCGCCCACGCGTGGCGCTTGGCGTTGGTGCGCGGCGCTTGTGCGCGCGCGCCTATGCCGTTCAGCCCGCGCGCCCAGCATGCACGGACCGTACCTGATCCGTCCTGCCTTGGGCGTGGACAGGCACGTGCGCAGTCTGTCGGGAATCACCACCGACAGTGGCAATGGCCTAATAGATCAGGTATTTGGATATCGCTATCCATTATGACTCAGTCCCTTAGAATGTCGTGAGCCAAAGTGCAGACAACCCTTCCCAATAAGCACGCAGGCCTTTGGGCAAGGAATGCCGACCAGTTAGGGGCGTAACACCAGCGTAGAGACTAAAAGCTGATATCAGTGCATGATGGTAATCCATTCATGATTTGGAATAAGAAATGAT
The DNA here is from genome assembly GCF_029677425.1 of Wolffia australiana. Lineage (NCBI taxonomy): Eukaryota > Viridiplantae > Streptophyta > Magnoliopsida > Alismatales > Araceae > Wolffia > Wolffia australiana. The sequence goes on from NC_135853.1 coordinate 964,426, forward strand.
CTTTGGATTGCCAAATGATGATCTAACGATCTTTTTTTTTCGTCAAGGAAATGCGTACTATATGAAACTCCCAAGTGATGATCATGATGGTCATGTTTTTGTTCACGAAAAGTGTTTAATTTGTGGTTCGCGATCGGGATTAAGAAATGATCTTCGATCGCCAAATCGAGATGGACGGGGTTAAGAAAAATATATGAGCTTGATTTAATCCCAAATCTTAAATCGCAAACAAATCGATGGAAAACTGAGCGGCCTCCACTAGCACAGATCGAAACTCCCATGATAAACATAATGTGTGATTCCCAATACCATTCCCTATAGCTTGTGATTTGTTTCCATCGATTTGTTTTGGATTTGCGATTTGCGATTTGCGATTTGGGATTAAATCAAGCTCATATATCTTCTTAACCCCGACCACGAACCGATAATTTAACTATTTTCATGCACAAAAACATGACCATTATGATCATCACTTGGAGTTTCATACGCTCAGTTTTCCATCGATTTGTTTGCGATTTGCGATTGGGGATTAAATCAAGCTCATATATTGTGTTTCTGATCTTGGGTTTACTTACTCGAATCAGAGAGGACGCGAGTTGGGCAATTTGTTTTGATCTGTGCTTGCGGAGGCCGCTCAGAGATTTTCCGATCCCCGTCTCTTAATTTGCAATTTGGGAAGAGAAATTGTGCAAAATTAATTTGATTGCACGCAGTTGATCTTGAAGATTATTCCACTAAGACCTTGAGAACTTCCACAGAGAGATACATGATCTGGAGTCTCCTGAGTGATTCATACAGTCAAACCTCCGACTGACCTTAATCAAGATTGACGTAAATTTTCCAAAATTCAGTGGTTGGATCATAAATGATTCAAAATCGGAGAAGGAAATGAATGAAATTCAGAGGCCGACCTCCAGTTCCTTGTTCATGATGATTTGCTCGATTTTCAGCACCTCTCTGGTGATCTGGTTCTCCTCCGCGATCTCTTCTGTCAACACCTCAAAACTGTAGTTCGTTAGCAGTCATTTTCTGATCGATAGAAAACTTTGATGTCCATCGATCGATGGCTTGTTCAGACAGCAGAGAATGGTGGGAAGAGGCGCACTGGTCTCAGCCCGTGATTCCTTCTCTCAGCCAGTGACTCTACAGCGAATTGTCCCCACGATCGATAATCCTGTCATTCTTGGAATGCTCCGTGAGTCTTCCAATTGGCAACCCTCTCCCTGGACCGACAATCCACTCAACCGTTCTCAACCATTTCTCTCTCATTATTCTGCCAGCCGATCAGAGGCCAGAAGCGCACATGTATTCATATTATAATAGTATAGATTAAAAGAAGACAACAGCTTGATGGTTGATGCAGTTTGGAGAATTGATGAAATGATTATTCAAAGGGATATACTTCTGAATCAGTCGATATTCAACAGCCAATTTCCCACTCGGGAATTTCTTCATTATTACTCTCTGAACCCTTTTCAATATTTTCCTTTTACTCTATGTATTGATTTGGTGTGTAGAGCAAAGGGAGGTCGGCATGTGCACATCCTACAACAGGGTAGGGCCCCCACACTTGTCTTTATTTTTATGGGTCTTATCTTAATATTGAGAGAGAATGGAACCATATTTTTACTTTTACTATCATCTTCCTCTTCAATCTTCTTTCTATGTTTGCTACTGTCTATATCTCTCTATCGACAACTGGTGACTAACTTAAGTGGCCCCTTCATAAATGTCTCATCAAGATAGCTACAATGTTCCGACGATACTTAAAAATCATTTGCAGCATTGTACCGAGTGACAGATCAATTTGATTCATTAAATTAGCATATTAGCATAGAACTTCAGTTTTATCATCACGGAAAAAATCCCCACAATTAATATAGAGCGAAAATAAAGTAATGCGGAACTGTAACTGAAGAAATATGGGGAGAATAGATTGATCCAATAGTCTCAATAATTCTATTCCCATGCAACCAAATGAGTTATCATAAAAAAAGGTCTATTTTCGTGATATTATAATATCAAAGAATTATTTGAGGCTAATAATGATATCCTAATATCAAGAGACCTAAAACCTATTTATTGCTTTCATACATTCATTTTGATGCTTCCACTATTCCCTCATTAATGCAATCTTATTTCCCCAGTCCTTCTCTTTCTGCTTTCGCTTCCATAACACTCCATCAAATGTTGGAGCAACTTTAGCAAGAGGTTTGAAGTTATATGAGTCTACCACTGCTCGTATTTTTATATCTCCTCTCCTACATTCACGATCACAAGAAAACTATGAGATCAACGACTGCTTTACATTTAACTTGAAAAGGAGATAAAAGAATGAAGCTAAAATACATGAATTGAAAATATTGACTTGATATTTATGTTAGGCATGAATTGAAAATATTGACTCCAAGGATTGCAACTTGTCACTTTGTTGGGTGCAGACACACACGGAAGCGTACTTGGACGTAAACAGATGCAGAAGATGGTGAGGATGATCACCAAGCTGATACGAGGACAAACACCAAGGCGTAGCCATCAGCCTCGTCATGTCCCGCATCATCACCGTCAAGGGAGCACCAACCCCAGAAGAGAGAGAAAGAGAGAAGGAAAGACTTCTAGTTCATATCAACCTTCAAGAATTTCAACTCAAAGGGATAAAGGAGAATAAAACCAGGGATAGGAAAACAAGAGGAATAGGGGGCCTTTAGAGACACAGCCCATGGCGAAACAGCCCCCCCAAAAATTAGGCAAGATCCTAGAAATTAGGCGTGATCCTATTTTCTAGGATATGCGTCTGAATTGCATGTACCAAGTCAACCCCCACAATCAGAAAACATAGGGCTGGGGGTTTGACATTTTCAAGACACTTTAATTCATGGAGATGAATATAAAAATAAAACCTAATGAACTTTTTAGCTTACATTTTGTAGTAAAGTAGAAGTATTTGGTATGTGATACGAGCCAAATCAGGAGATACAAATGCAGATGTGCACATGTGGAGGCGCATGTAGACCCCTACTAAATTTGAAGGAGCTCCAAAATCTTAGGAGGAATCACCCTCAAGAATAGACAACTGTGAATTTGGGGAAAAATGGCTACACTCAAAGGTCATGGAGATCCTCCAGGACAAAAGAGAGGAGCCAATCCATTGATTCTCTTTGGACCACCTTCTTTATCCGGTGATGACCGTGTCTATCATTCATCTTATCCGTCAACCACCATCTTCTCCCTCTCCTTCATGCCAGTCTCTTTCCTTGCTGCTATTGAACTAGATCAGCGGTTGTGGACGACTCATACCATTTTTGACAATATTCTTGCAACTCTCTTTTCTTGATATACCTTCAAGTGATACAGAACTGCGAGTATTGTATCTGTATATAGCTCTTCGAGTTAGGATCACACCATCTTGGAATATTTTTTAAAAAGTTTCAAAGCACAACTTTAGGTGCAAGAGTTCTTGAAAAATGTAATCAACACAATTTACGATAAAATGGCTGCCAAAAATGAGATTTTTATTGTGCAATGAAAAGAAGTTTCTGAACCATTTTTAGGTTAAGATTCCAAACCAAATGCATGTTACAAATTCAAGTCATCTTAATCTTCATGTTAAGATGCCAATTCCTCTTCAGATATAGGTTACAAAGTTGAATCAGATAGATACTCATAAGGAATACATGTTCTTGCATATAATGGAAACAAAATAGGATGTCTTATCGTCCACATTTTCCATTTCTTGAAAGCTAACTGCTTGGTGGGTACCAACTGTATGAATGGTAATGACCACGAAAGGATTCATGGGCTTCATTTTAATTTTCAAGAGACTATTCTAAAATAATCATAAAAAGTTGTGATATTTTCATGTGAAGATTAATTAAAATTTATTCATAAAATTTAATTGGTCATATATCTTTGTTGAAACTACCCGTCAATACTCTTCATGACTAATTTGTAATTTTCTTCTATAAAATCATTTATAATGACTTGATAAAATAGGCATTTCTATGCTTTGTATTTATGCCCTCAATTTATTTCATTTTCTCTTAAGATTTTATAACTAACTTCTATCCCACTAATCTCTTAGGGATTTTGAAGTGAACTGTCTTTTATCATCTGATAAATTATACGGGGCCCGAAATTTTTTAATATCGCATACTTGTGAATTTCACAGTAAAATAAAAATTAAAATATTAAAGTTTGTGAGATTTGCAGTAAAATGAAAACCATAGGTCATGACACTTTTTGTGAGACATAATACATTTGGCTCGTTTGACTTTAAAATATGTTTATTATTATGTAGGTGTAAGATTCATTTTAAAACATCTAAAAATACTTATACACACGAAATTAAATAACACTCAAAAAATAAAATAGTTTCGTTATGTTATAAAAATTTTGATTTTATTTTAGTTTCATTTTTTATTGTTAAAAAAAATTGAAGAGGTTAGGCATACAAAAGTTAAAATGATAGCAAAGCAGATGGAGTTGAGGATGAATATAAATAAAAAATATAGCAAGACAATGCATATAGAAACTTATGTGTCCCGAAACATACAATGTTCCTTATTGTTTTGTTATAAGTTTTGAGAAGAACCAAAATTCCCAAGTGAATATTTTATCAACCATAGTAAATATTCACCTTTTGTTGACTTCAACAAATGGTTTTTATGATTATCCCATCATTAATTTTATTTTAATCCAATGACTATACTTCAACATTTATTTTATAAATGACAGCATTTTATAACACAATAATGAAATGATTGGACAAATTGAAACATACAATTAAAGAGGAAATATAAAAATTCTAAAGAAACTGTTTCAATTTGAATTAACTATATGAAACTTAGTAAAAATATTTCGGTTGTCAGAAGATCAAAAATCAAAATGTCAACAAAATTCCCTTAGTATTTGTGTATAATTTGTATTATATTCCAAAAAATTATTTTTTTATTAACTTCACTTAAAGAATTTTTTCTTCTCCTATGCAAATATTAACGAAACTGAAAAGACCATTTACTTCCATCATCTCGTCAAAATTAAATTGACTCTGTTATCATTACAATTTTATGTGGTATTCATCAAAAACCTTTGTCAGTAGTTATAGTAATTTTCCATTTTTTTGTACATAAGAAATGGATATTTAAAATAGGATTTATTCAGGAGTTAATTTATTCCAACACAATTTGTAGAATTTATGTAATAATTATAAATTTTTATTTAGATAATAATTTTAAATATATTTAAATACTACCATTTATCAAAACTGTATTCATATACTATGAAGTTAAAGTGTAAATTGTAAAAATGATTACTTCGCTTTTGTATCGCATGTGAGATTATCAAACCGATTCATAAAATAATGGATTATGCAGGAAAATTCTATTCCCCATATATATTTGATTAATGCATTAAATATCCTTAATCTTAGTTTCATTGGCTTAAAAATTAATGAGGATTTTGAAATTCAAACTTTGATCTTTATATATTGGGCATGCATGCGTCAACAACCCCTTTTATGAATAAAAATAGGTCTAAATATTAACATATTGTTTCTTTTTGATATCATTGGCTGTGGTTACTGATTATCTCACTTGTATCCAAGAATGTAATTAGATATACTATGAAGATACATGTGCATCCTTTGGGAGGATTTCTAGATATGTTGGAATTCATGAATGTGAATTATAAATAATCCAATAAATTGTCTGATCATGTAGTGTTATCTAACTGACTTAAAAACATTGAAAATCGTATGAATAATATTTTGAAGAAAATGAGTCATATTTTTAGCAAAAAAGGCATATCATTTTAATTTTCACATCACATTAGTTATTAAATTAAAAAAAGGTCTTCAAAGAAACTTAGAGAAAATTTAATTAATGTACTCTAAATACATATTTCCGTAAACAGAAAAAACCAATAATATTATAATGATACTTACAAGAGACTACTTCCACGAAATTTTAAATACTAAAAAAATTAAAATCTCTATAAATAAACTTGGTCAATATAACTTGATTAAACATTGTATCAAATGCTGAAGGGGAATTGATGCAGCCCAAAAGCATATTTTCTGAAGCCAGTAGAAATTAGTGGCCCAAGAAGGAGATTCTTCTTGAGCTGACAGGATTTGCAGAAAAGGACCTAGACCCCCCAAAAATCCAATGATAGATTTTATCTGACAAGATCCACTAACAGATTCATCTCTCATAAAATTCGCTTATAGATTCTTCTTCTGTCACGATCTGTAGAATATATCTGCTCTTATTTTTAGAGCTTCAGATCTTATGTTTTGTTTCATCAGGATCTTCTTGATGTTGGGTCATATGGCTTGGTTCAACCATGGAAAACATGGTTTCCATGATGCAAAAATGTGTTAATCAATCTATGAAAGCATACATCATATGTAACTTATGGGGAACTTGTTCCACCCTTGACTTGCTCTTGTTGAGATCGTTCTAAAGCCGTTCATATGTAAGGCCTCTAAAAGTATCCACACGATCACTTGGTGCTTGGATCCCCACCTCTTCTTCTTCAACTACCCTTGAAAATCTTGAAGAACTTCAACCATGAAGACGCTCTCCTTGGTTGAGTGGATAAGAGAGTAGATAGGGAAAGGAGGTTCTCAATTCTTGTTGGCCTGCGTGATTGAAATGAGTGCCCCTTTCCTATTTATATTTTACTTAAGTTTTTTCTCAAAAACCCCATAAAGTAAAATATATTCACCAATACCCCAATGATCTTATGCACGTGACCCTCTAGGGCCATGTATCATTCTAGATATTCAACCTTATTAATTAACTATATTAACATATAGATTAATTAAATAAGAATCAATTTAACCCAATCCATAGGTTAGGTTTACAACCTCTGGTGTAGTGTTTGAACTCTCTCATGGAATTTTTATAGTCATTGGTTATCGTATAAGTATAATCCATCATTCATGCGAGACTCTTGAACGACTTAGGGTATGAATGATTGTCTTAACGGGAGAATGGAGTCTATTCAAGAAGAATCGCAGCAATTTTTCAATCCTAACGAAGTCGTTCCTCTGGAATCCAATGAACAAAAATGATTACTTAGGATCAGCTTGCAAATTTGTGGCACCGTAGCGGAATCATTACCAACGGCACGCTGTATGACTAAGTGCAAAAAGACAGTGCAAGCTTTGTTATGCCGAAACCTAAATGTTAAATTAGCAACACTTTTAAATGCCACTTCTTCCCGTTGCATCTGCCTTTAGGATGATATAATCACATGTTTTCACTTCTCAGTGAGTGCAAGATTTGTCCCAGGGTCTATGTTGAAAGCTTCTATCGTAGAACTCATTCGAGAGGGCTTGGTTCTAATTGATTTATCAGAGAGAAACCTTACTGGTTGGTCTGGTTGTCCCCCGGGGGTGGCCAGGCGGTTTTGCAGTATAGAGCACAAGGGTCTTGGTACTATCCACGTGCGAAGAACCCCGGAGGTTACTACAATGAGCAGAAATGTAACTCATTGGCCAAAACGATGAGCAAACACTCGAATTTGAGAGCAAGGGATCACCCAACGAATGATTCTAAAAGAAGTTATTTATAACAAAAATTAAAATCACTGAATTAATGAATACTAAAAAGATAAGAATAATCATCAAAGAAAGAAACATGATGCTAATCAATGAAATAAAAAAGTGAAGCATGATAACAAAATAAGTTATCAAGGAACTTTAATAAAAGCTCACTCTGAACTGCGAGAATAACTAAGTCGTGCACTTAGGGGCAGGATAGGGCCAATCCGCCATTCGATTAATATTGATGTGTAACGGAGATCATTGGAGAATGCCTTCTCCAATATCCTCACTACCGTGGCTAGATATTTTCTGCATCGTCTTCCTTGAGTTAATCTCCTTTTATACCGAGGGCGGATGATCTGGTCTTGACTTCTTAATCATCTCAATGAGCTTCTTACTAAATCCGACTTATCATGGATGGACAATTACATTTTGACTACAACTTATGAGCCGCTAATCGTGGGATTCGTACGGATCAATTCAGTGAACTCTTTATCCAAAGAGCACCTACTATCTGTCCTAAGTGTCGCCACACTAAAATCCATAGGATCAGCTAGTTCTATTCTATACGGATAATTCGATGTCCGTCTTGACTATCCATCGAATAGGGATAATTAGAATTCATGTGTAAAGACTAGGGATCAATGTATTATGCTCTCATTATAACCAATATGTCATTGTACATATTCATGAACTTCATTATAAACATCACACTAGAATAATAATGAACATAATATTTTATTCAATGGTCTTAAGTAACCATGGTGGAGTTATCTGGCTTGACGACCACATAATATCCATCACTTGAGTCACACAAATATTTCCTAACAGCTTATAAAGACTCCAAAATCTGCATAATATCTCTGTTTAGGCATGTTAGCCTATTTATCCTCTATTTTAGCTTTATCTAAGTTGTTCTTTTAATGTTTTGAGTTGTGCTTTCAAAGGTATTGTCATTATGGAAGACCTTACACTTTTTGGCTTATAAACTGTCCCCATGTACCCTTGAAGGATTATTCTTGAAGTTTATTATTTAGTTGAAACCCTTGTTTCTCCCCCTCTAAGTGTTCTCTTTCCTTGTGGATTCAAGCACAACCCCTTGTTGACTCGAGGGTTGGAGAAGCTAGTTGTGTGGATTCAGGACTCAGCTACTTCTCGTAGACAATGGCTTTTGGATTCAAGTCATATTGATACGCTGTTTGTGTACTAAGGCTACATCAAAAATTTTGTGAAATTGAATTCCTATGGCCTAACTAATTAGTTTCATAAAAAATGCTTAATCTATAATCTTATAAAAAATGTTTACGTAAAAATCATCTTTTATGGAGCATTCAATTTTTTGAAACATATGGATATTATTGTATGGATTGTGTAGCAAATGACATACTTTATTAAATATCTATTACAACAAAACCAATCCTCTCTGAAACAAAAATTATACCTCTTTGTTTCGTAAATTAGCTTTGGACAAACAGACTGAATCAATAAAAAATATTTTATTTGGTGCTTGTGCCTTTATACCGCTACCTCTTTTGTCCATTATCTGTATAAAAGTATAATTGAATGGTTTCTCCTCGTGCTTTCTCTTTTTGGACGAATGAGTGATGATGTCGGACGTCGTCGATGACATCGTCCGACGGGTAAATCATTAAGCGAATGTAACTACGTGGATGGGAATGTCCTAATGGAGTGTACGTGTACGACCGACGAGTGGGAATTCACCAAGTTCTGAGCTCTAGAGCAGGCCACCGATGACATTGACGGTGACCTTATGACCCTCCTCAGAGCGACCAAGGTGACTATGGCACCGAACGGAATAATTCCGTAGGGGCTCGCACGTAACGGACGAGTTCGACCCGTACCTAGGGAATCATTCATGACGTAGTTTTCTCGAAGTAATTCTCTCCCACCTATCTATCCTGAGCGCGGTGGAGTGCAGTCAAAAATATACTGAAAGACGTAATGTAACGAGCAAGCGAGGGGAAACGGTGTACCTCAGCAGAGGTGATGCTCGTCGTCAATATCTTTGTCGGTGCAACAACATGCACAGGTCGGTGTGATGGAGAGGTTGTGGTGGATGGGCAAGCCAAGGCTCTATAAGTGGTGGGCATTGCACTGGAGCGCAACGCTGGAGTAGACGAAGGTCGAAGATGAAAAAGACGGATGGGCAGCAACAAAGCCTCAGCAACACGGAGCACGATCGCGAGCGACTTGGTGACAATAATGCGGCAAAGCGGCGACAATGCTGCCAACGGTGTGGGCGTGACGTTGCCACGTCCGGTGGCTACGACAGCTGCAGGCGGCGAGGGTAATTCACAGGCACGAACGTGGGCGAGGGCTTGACGTTGAGGTGGGTGCGTGCGATGATAGAGGGCAGTCTCAATGGAACCAAGACAAATCAAGGTCAACGAACTAACCGTGGCAACTATCTGGTAGATTGGCGCTGGATTGAGCTGGCTCGTTGTTCAAGCAATCCCAGATGGTGCGGTATCTGGTGGGTGAGATCACAGGCCGTGTAGGGAGACGTCCCGAACAACACGGCGCCGGCGCTCAAAGTCACACGAGATCCCACGACCCAGACGATCGCACGCCGAGAGCTAATCCAAGGTGTCGCTAGATCGTTAGGACGATCGGGGGCAACTCCAGACCGTAAGTCTAACAGTCAAACAACGGAGGCATAGCCCTGACTAGAGAAATGCCAAATAGTACACTAGGGAACTGGAAGATCGCTACATAGATCCATCGTATATCGGGTGCCGACTCAAACACCGGGTGCAACGTTGAACGGCCATCACAAGTTCACACCAAACCATAGAGGAATCAATTGGGCGAAGAGTTTTCCTCGGTGAAAAGAATAGTGGTCCTTGAGCGGGACGACAATCTTCGTGCGACCGTAGGGTTGTGTTGAAGAATATCATCAGGAATGTGGAACTGAAGGTAAGGACGGTGAACCCTCCTTCCCTGATCTTCTCCCTGATCTTTCTCCCCTCTTCCTTCTCCTGATTCTTCCTCCTCTTCTTCTTCTTCTCACGGTGAGACTTGGATACTGAACGATAACTGCCAAACACAAATTCTAGATCTAAACAAGACGTGGTCCCATCATGGACTTATATAGGGCCATGATGGGCCCATTACATGGAGTCCAAATAAGGGGAGTCCAATAAGAATCCCCCCATTTACAACACAAATAAGAAAATAATAATAAAACAACATGAAATAAAAATGATACGAACGGATACGAAAACACGGTGATATAGACGCGTCACAACAAGTAGGGTGCCCTCGTCGTGACAAACACAAAACAGAAATCAAACGACTAAAAACAAATAATTAAAACACGGTGATACGCATGTGGACGTGCTCTACCCAAGGTATTTAAACCCAGGCATCTTCACGGATGCTTTGGCGTGCCGGTTGGGCTGGACACAGACCGGCGGTGATACTGATGATGGTGAAGACAGCTCCGATTACGTTTTGTCAATGTTGTTTGGGCACACTCCATCAAGTGACATTTAATATTGAATGTATCACATAATGATTATGTAAATAAATTATAGTTTTATATTTAAAAGAACACCCATTACAAACTATATTGAGAAACACGTACGTGAAATCATGGAAATCAAATATTACTTTGGAATACTTAATCCATAAAATGTTTACTTCAATAATCATTACCCGAAATAAGTCTGGATGCAGTGGATTGGAATGAGTTGTCAATAGTAATATTGATGTCGGACAACGACGGTGCCGTTGCCTAGATGGTATAGACACGATGCTCTGATACCAATTTGATGACAGTGTACCTCCTTCGACGGGAACGTTTGGGCGGCGTCAATGTGAAGGGGTTGCATGGGGCGACAGATTCAGATCCTGTTCGCCTCGAGGTGCCACGATCTCCCCCCTTCGTCTGCAGTATTCTCTACCTCCTGAGCCCTCCTTCCTCCTCCTGATTTCTCAACAAAAAAAATGATTTCTCACAATATGATTCCTGGTCTGATCTTCTCCTAGGGCGCCCCTCTTCCTTTATAAGGGGGAGAGGCTAATTGGGCCCCAGGAGAACACAAGGGGGGCCTATGCGATGTTCTGTTCGAATTCATTTTGGTTTTGTTTGTAAAACCGAACAGAACGAAAAAATAATTTTAGTGAATTTTAAGGCAAAAAAATGACCATTAATAAGTAATTTATAAATTGATGGACTATTAGTATCATATTTCTACTGATCAGGTGGTTAATCTTGTGCACCATGAGTTCTATTAATTTTTAACTAACTTCTTTCGCTTTATTGTGCTTTTATGAATTGGCCAACTGGTCTCATATGGCTGAATTTGATTTATCTATTTTTTATGTATATTTTGAAACACTATCGATCCACCCATCTGCTTATATATCTACCCGTATCATAAAAGCATATTCAAGACACAAGCATAATGTCTTCGGAATGTGTACCTTGGTCATTTTAAGGTTATATCTAAATTTCACAATTTTGAAGAGTTTTTATAATTGTAGTGCATTCATGAGTTGTTTGAATAGTTTTTATGTTTTTTACAGCTCACCTTATTATTTATAATGATGTTTTATAACACGTAAGTTATATTTTATTGCATCTTCACGCTTACCTTGATGTTTTATTCATTGGAATATATCATCTTTACCATATGTTTGCTGTGGATGCAAAGTTCTGTATCAACTCTTTGTCAGAGATCCATTTATCTTCTTATTTTATGTGCTTCTAATACAATATTATGGAAATGTTTTTGAGTTTTTAAATATATTTAATCTCCTATATCACTAAATGTATAAAGTTTTAGACCTCCCCCTTTTTTTCAAGTCTATGTAATAACTCTTTCAACCTTGAGGTAGCTTCTTGAAATTTTTAAATGAATAATCATGGATTTATTTTGAGAAAAATAGTTCTGTGATGTAGATATTTGTTCATTATATAATTTTTTCAACCTTGAGATAGCTTGTTGAAATTTCTACATGAATAACCATCGATTTATTTTGAGAAAAATAGTTCTGTGATGCAGATATTTGTTCATAATATAATTTTTTCAACCTTGAGATAGCTTGTTGAAATTTTTATATGAATAACCATGGATTTATTTTGAGAACAATAGTTCTATGATGCAGATATTTGTTCATAATATAATTTTTCATCATTCAAAGCACTTGCAAGTGGATAGTAGTGTTCTATCTATCTATTTATTCTTCTCAAAATCTATATGGCTATATACCATATTTCTGACATTATATATATTCATATTATGAATATCTATGAAAATATCCATAACTCATTTTCTAACAGGGTAGTTCCCATTTGTTGGCAATTAATCACAATTAGGACACCATATTACCTCCCTCTGTCCATTTATTTACTTGAGATATGGTACGCAGCCTCAAAATTCCATTACACTTGCATTAAATAATGGGATATAAATTGAAAGAAATAGACCAAAAAATATAAATAACATGTATGATTTTCAAACCAGTCAAGTAGCACATTTTAATGCGACAGGTCAATGTACTACCATTTAATTGTGACCATGATCATGTTGTACCTTCATCATTTTAACTTTTGAGTTTTATACATGTGCAGGAGCAAACGGGCAGTCCTAGAACTCCATTATTTTTTTTGTTTCATATAAAGTCAGAAATATGGAAAGGAATGATAAAAATAAATAGGACCCATATTGTTATCATACATATCCAAAATTTATTTTTAATGAAAAGATTCTTCTTAGCTTTTCTTTGATTGGATATTCAAAATTTATGCCATTAAGTGCCATGCATGACATTATTTTATCTCTCTCTCCTTGCCACCTATATCATTCTTTGTTATTAAATGATATGTTGGAAGAAGTGGGGAATAAAAAATTCCTCTCTTTTTTGCTTGCGATCATGTGTCGTAAATGAGAAAAGATAACAAAAAATTAAATGAATACTAAAATACTAAAATAAAAGGCCGTGTGCTCCTAGATGATTCCATCAGGTACGGCATTTTAGTCATTCCATTTTTTCTCCTCTCTATATCCGTATCTTGTTAGTTTATGTCGCCAGGGCATGACCTATGAGGGGTGATGAATTAGGTATATAAATGTAGCTTGGTATTTGTCCATTATCTAGGTATATCCTAATCCAGGAATGATACTGATGACATAAATGTAGCATGTACATGTGTACAGGTGTGTGATATTCCCATAGTTTGTAGGGGCTATCAGCAATAGTATTGATTGAAACAAAGACAACTGAAACACAATCTTGGTTATTATTAGGATCAAGCGCTTACAGTATTGGGCTTCATGAAATATCTAAATATGAGTTATAGAATTGTTACAATGATCTGTTTAACATGTATTTGTTCAACTAACTTAATCAATGTTGTAATCATTGATCTATCAATATAATTATTTGAATAAATAACCCTTTTTATCTATTTTCACTTTGTCTTTTCTTATATTTTTTTCTTGGCTAGATTAAAATACAAATATCAAATTTTAGGGGATTTTATCATTATTAATATTATTTGTGATTTTGAACTCAAAGAACGAACATTATAAAGATCCAGAATCCAGTCCTTATAACTGGTCGTTAGAGGGGGGGGGGGATTTCTTGAAGTTAATATTCGTTGACATGTAACTTCACAAAATATACACCAAAATGAGATTGTAGAATATTTATATTCTACGTAGTTTCAAGACTAACATCTTGTTGAATTAAAATTTTTAAAAAGAGTGTAGAGACCTTCAGTAGTCAATATTTTCGACTCGGTCATCGATGGTGCAATCCCTAGATGACAATATTTTTTTATTTGGAAATCCACAAAACATATAGCAAGAAAGTTTTATGGATCATGTAGAGTCATAATGACGCAAGAAACAACATTTGCATTAACCTTAAATCCGAAATAAATACGTAGAATTTCAGACGAAGAACAGTTGATCGTTGCAGCACGAATATCTCTCACAATGAGAGAGTTATTTCAGAATACTTGGGCATGCTATTGTTGTGGTATTTGTGGGGGTGCTGGTGGCGGTGGTAGTGATAGAAGAAGACGAGGACAAGAAAGAGGAAGAGGAAGGAAAAAAAGAAGAATATTTTTAAGTAAAATTTTGCATTGATTATTTCAACTTTGAGAAGTATATAAGACGAAGATTATTGGTCCTTCCGAAAGTGAGGCTGAAAAATAGATATTGTTTCTGGAAAGAGAAATTAGATCATCCTTATCTAGTTATTTGTCTCTTTCCATTATATCTCTCTGGGAAATTAGCCATCATTTACTTCTGGCCACCATTTAGATCTACTTTCGTCATCTCAACGCTACAACTATAGCGTCAGGAGAAGTTAATGCGGCCAATACACCAGAGTTTGATGATATAAATCAGCATGTCAGATAAAGCAAATGCCATTATGTTCTCTACGCATGGTGTAGCCATTAACCAAAAATAAATTCTCATACTTTGCCCATACCTCATTCCACGCGATACAAAAAACGGATGCAAAGCATATCTCGCAGAACATCCTCAGCTTTATTTTCTTTTGATATGCATGTTTATTTACGCTTATTTAGTTGATTTGGCCAACACAATAGTTTCGAGATAAAACGTAGACATTTATGGAGAAGACCAAGAGGTATCAGCTGTGGCCCTGTAGGAGACGATGCGACATACATCATGGGATACGAATATACTACTAAAACAGGGATACTAAATGCATACCTAACTGATGGATTATGTGTAAAACAGGGAGAATAAAATGCATGCATAAGAACATGCCCGAGTGGCTGACGGGATTGACACGTTCCAGCACCTAATCTTTAGAAACAAGATTTTGCATAATAAACGTGATATCTTCTACTGTAGAAGTTTGTGTAGAAGATTTTGCTTAACACAGAAACAAGATTGTGTAGAAGTTCTACACTTGCTGAACCAAGATTTTGTATACACCTTGTGCTTCTCTTTTCTCTCTCCGCACGATTATTTGAGTATAATTACCATTTAAACCTACCTCTCTTCCCTCATCGTCTCTATCTAGAGTGTCCGATGAAAACTTCTGCCAACAATTTCCAACACGCACAGATTGTCCCTTTCCCATGACCGTCCATTTTGAGACTGCCTGCTGGCCATACGATAAGATCTGGCCAAGTTAAGTTTATATGATGAAGCGTAACGAAATATTGATTAGGACTCCAACGAAATATTAAGTTTATGGACCCTCATCAGTGAACGAGCCTTACGTGCGGCTTTCCTCAGTCGTATCGACAGCTTATCTCGTGTTGAGACTTGTGAGGGACGTGCCCTTTGATTGACGCAAAGTCATCTCTATAGGTAATAATCTCTTATGGAGACGGACACGCCTTTCAATTGAATCCAGGCATGAAAAGGCCGCTCCTCCGAACTCCCGTCAATCCAGTGAAAACTGATGCTGATGAGACTTCGTTTCCAGTTGGTCCTCTCATTAAACTTTACATCCGACAAAGATTTCCGTAATATCGACAGAGATTTCCACCAGTCGTATCCTAGCAAAGCAAACTTGCTGATGGCGCGGCGATGATAAACAAATGAAAAAGGAATGTCATCCATGCGTCTGTTTAGAGACTTCTTGACCAACAACTTAGTTTTTGGGGGGAGGGGAATGGTGAAATTGCTGTGACAAATTATTCTTTAGTACCCCGAAATGAAAATTAGGCCAAATTAAAAAAGATGAAGAAAATCTTGGTTCCGCAGATGATCTACACAACCCTTCTGTAGTCCGTATTTTCATCATTACTTGGAGACTATTTCTCGGGAGCCGACAGTAGTACAAGAGGTCTTCCCGTCAAGTCAACAGTTATCCCTTATTATGACATCAGACCTTGCAACCTGCGATGACCGGATCGGTCAACCATGCGGTTCGAAGCCTTAGCGTCTAAGAATAGCCCCAAATATACCTAACATTACTTACACAACGCTTCTCTATTTCCTCCCTACTTTTCTAGAGCTTCCGTGAGCGTACAAACCAATAAAACGAAGGGATGGCTAGCTGGGATACTGGGTTTTGCACGAGGGCGTAAAAAGAAAGATGAAGAGATATGGAGTAATAAATATAGCTGGGGAGAAGTCGAGGGAAAGGGTAAGTAAGGCATCTTAAAACGGCAACACATTCAAAGTATCTACATAATGGATGGAGGTGTCACAACTGTGGACAGCACAAGTCAGAAATGGGTTGCTGATCTTACCGCATAAAGAAGCATAGGAAAAGTATTCCTTAGATCTTGCGCTTCGCAGCCTAATCATATGTATGTCTTTGAAGTTTGGACACTAGTAAGGCGCGCACGAGTTAGACATTGATGGCTCCTCGAGCAGCCTTTCGTTTGGCTAATCGACATTTCTCGAGCTCTGAGCTAGGGTCGGAGAAGAGAGGGTCGAAATCTTGAATGAGGAGCGAGATAGAGAGAGATAGATGCTGCCAAAATGTCACATCCCGGATTTTTGGTGTCTCGACGGGAAACCCGGGAGTTCCACGAAGCAAAAGATCTGCCGTTACAGACTTACGACCAAGCCATAGGGGGGGCTCGCAGTTTAGTTTATTCCTGCATAAAGTGTCCGTTGAATCCGGAAGGCTTGGCTTTAAAGCGAGGATAAGGGAGTATACAGAACCTCCCCGCTCTTTCTCAATAAAGACGACGTCACCTGCATTGATTGGTCCTTTTGCAAATCTCAGTCTTGCGGACGGTATTCCATTGATTGTTTTAAGACGAGAAGATCTCCTTAAATGAGTATTTTTCTTTCCTGAGAAGATTAAATGAGTAATTTTTTTGGGTGAATCAAAGACGGAGCTTAGATATCTGGTTCATAAAGATATAATCATTCCATAGAAATTTGAAAGTTTGAGAGGCTTCTTCTTTGACTTATCAAATTTTGTTAGATGCGGATAGAAAGAAAGAAGAATGAAAATTTCTGGGTGTTAAAAGTTTTAATTTTGGACCGGAAGAGAGGGAATGAGTTTTAAGTGCCGGATGGTATCGTGAATCCCTGCTTTACTTGAGGCCCTGGCTCCTTCTACGTCAGTGTCCTCACAGATTTGACACGCCGACTAGACTCAACACCGTTCTTGCTCCCCTATCACTAATCAGCATCTGAGGATATCGGTCGGGCAAAACCGATAAAATAAATATCTCTTTATAACGATAACCTCTCTCTCTCACTCTCTCGCTATCTCTGCCCGCTCTTCGTTCGAACTTGGGAGGGGGGGCGGGAGGACATCACAGTTTCGAGTTATCTCTCTCTAGATTTGCAAAGAGGGGGGGGCTTCTGACATGGGTCAGAACTTAACCGCTACTGCTTTCCCTCACTATGATTATACAGAGCCCACGTGCGTCAGCAAGACACTCCCACTTCGGCCGGCTCCATTCACAGTAAGAAGGGAGTCTAGGGAGTTAGAAATAGAGAGAGAGTTCTTGTTCTAAGACGAAAGAGGGGGGGCCGCGAAAGAGGCAGAGGGTGCTCTATGACCAGTTCCCGAGATGGCACTTATCAGCCTTTCCCCTTCGACCCGTGCCTCAGGGTCCCATCTCTCTTTGTATTATATGCCTCTATTTCTGAAGAGAGAGTCCAAGATGAAGTCATAAGCCTCTGTAAAAGAGATTGTATGGTAGGATTGCAGAAGAGGGCAGAACAAAGAAGAAAATTTCCGACATCGAGCGAGGTTGATGTGGGGAAGCTGCTCAAGAGTGGAGCAGTCCCAAGCGGGCGATGAACGTGGTTGTTTCTCCTTCTACCACGTTCCCCAGCATTGCCGGAGGGAGAAGCTCCGCCACCCAAATACGCCAGAGGCGGCGGCGCTGCCTCTTTATAACGCGTTCTACAACGTCTCGCCTTACGACGGTGGATACCCGCCGGCTGAGATGTACAACGCTAACAGTGCTATCGGCGGTGGCGATGCCGGCGGATTCTCTTTGTCGTTGACTTCAGCGGTGGCGGTGCCGCCTGTTCTCCGGGCTGGGCCTCTGCCGGTTGGTCCGTTTACCGGATACGCGGCGATACTCAACAGCTCTAAGTTTCTGAGACCGGCCCAGCAGCTGCTAGAAGAGGCCTGTGGGAGCGCCGTCACCGTTGGGGGAGCTTTGGGCGGAGGCGAGGATGAAGGCGATACAGTCGACTTCTTCTCGGAGATCTCCGAGCGATCGGAGGCCCTGGACGCGATGGAAGACGGCGGCGAGCAGCGTCAGATCAAGTCTAGGCTCATCTTGATGCTCGATGAGGTTATCTTTCACATCGATATTTCCTCTATCATTAGTTCATTTTCGGTACTGAAACAGATGTCGTTTCGATTTGGATCTCCGAGAATTTTCTTCCCGAGCGTGAGCGCGCTCGGGAAGACCAGCGTCAGATCACTTTGCACTCGACGCGTTCTATGAGCTGTGCCTCCTTTTATCAAGTTTGGACTTTAAGTTTTGCCTTTTATCAAATTTAGGTGTGTAGAAGATACAAGCAGTACGATCACCAAATTCAAGCGGTGATCTCCTCGTTCGAAGCGGTATCGGGGCTCAGCACGGCGGCCCCGTACGCGACCTTGGCGCTAAGATCCTTGTCTAGGCACTTCAAGAGTGTGAAAAACGCCATAGCGGATCAGCTCCGGTTCCTTGACAAGAGTGGACATGAAGAGCACAGCGGAGATTTGGTGCCCTACAGGACGACTGCGAGCTCTGGTAATGGCACTGGAAGTCAACAGCAACCTCCATGGCGCCCTCAACGTGGTCTTCCCGAGCGCGCTGTTGCTGTTCTTCGTTCATGGCTCTTTGAACACTTCCTTCATCCGTATGCATCACCCAGTAATATATAGTCTGTATTAATGATTATGTTATATGATAATTAGGTTTCAATTCTTGACCTCAGGTATCCTACTGATATGGATAAGCAGATGTTAGCAAAGCAGACGGGTCTTTCCCGGAATCAAGTATTCTCTATTCCGTCATTTTTTATCTTTGTATTTTATCGTAGTTTTTTGGATGTTAATATTTATTCAACTAGGATACGTGTTTTTATCCAGTAATGTTGAGTTATTTTCGTTGTCTGTTGATTTTTGTCGATTTAAATCTTATTATTTAAATTTTAATGTCAATATGATATCAATTGTAGTCGCATCTTAGAAAGATAGAGTGAGAGAAGTGAAATGTTATTAATATTTTTACTCCACTCTGGTGCAGGTATCAAACTGGTTTATAAACGCCAGGGTACGATTGTGGAAGCCCATGGTAGAGGAAATACACTCGCTGGAGCAGCAACACGACCGCCGTAAAGGTCCTCAAGCAGACGCCGCGGCCGAGAAGCAGCCGGAGCTCTTGTCTTCTTCCGGTGAGAGGCAGGCGGCGCCGCCGGGTAGCCCTTGTAAGAGGACCCGTGAAGAGATTCCCCAGCTACACATGAAGGATCCGTTGAACTTCTTTCATGAGGATTTCTCCGCCGCGAATACCCGTGCCGGAATGCCGGCCAGCTTCGGTAGCGGGGTCGCCGGAGGAGTATCTCTCACCCTTGGCTTGCACCAGAACGGCGGTAATATTTGTTTCTCTGACCCGGCGGCCTTGCCCATTGGCGGCGTGAATCGTTTCGGTGTAGAAGACGGAGGCAGCGTGGGTTTCGCTGCCATGGACAGCGGCCATCTCTTCGGCAAGGAATTTGATGGACAATTGCACCATGTGTTTTAAGACCTCTTAACCATCATGAGAGAGTAAATACCTCCTTTTGCCTGTCACCTCATCCGTTGCCCTTGCCTTGAAAAGGATTTTCTGTGGAAGGCCGTCGAGTGTTCCGTTTGCGTTGATAGCGGGAAGTTTGATGAAGGGAAGAAGACAACTGGGGGTTGCGTTAGGTGATCAAATGTCACGATATTTGTATTAACTGACGTGGGACAGCTCTGAGAACTGACAAGAGCAATGGCAATATTAATGGAAGTTAACCTTCACCGGAGGTTCGAGTACTGGTAGATTCCCATCATTAGTGATAGTTAGCAGTCTGTAATTTATAACCATGCATGAATTGGCCACTGACACTGTAAAGGGAGCATCACATTTTAAAACTGTACGCAATGTCCCGGTCCTCGCCCAGATCAACCTGGAACTCGAAAAATACTCTTAAATTCAGGTCAATGCCCGCATCACAAAAACATTCTGAAGACCTCTGTTGTCCCTGGATTTTTCTGAAATTCCATTTCATAGAATATTGTCCACTCGGAATCCTACAGCACATACTTGGAAGAGCGAATTCTAGTAGATACCTTAGAAAAGGTAATTCAGCCGTCCCTCTATATAGCACACGTAACTAAACCTGCATGTTTCTACACTAGAAAGTTTCTGTAGAACACTTCGTCCTTATATTTTTCTATCATATATCATAGTTGTCCTTAAACCCATTTCCTGTCAGTAACTTTCTCCTGAAGGCTGCAGCTTTTAAGTAAAAAGTTTAAGAAATACACCGCCACCACATATTTGACTGTTCACTTCCCAGTGTTAGATCCATAATCAAATTTTGCACTTGAGAACTCAGGAGAATTTCAGTTTCTATAATCAAAAGTGCAATACTTGATGACAAGCCTAGAATATAGATCAAGCCTGAGTAGGTAATGGACATGATCCAGCCTCATGAAATGGACATGATCCGTCCCTCTATATAGATCAACCCTGATCCTAGACCTGACGTTAGGTCTGGTCTCTGTCTCAGTCCAGTCAGATTGACTAGTCAATTTCAAAGTTCAAAGTTAATGTTAAGTTTTTAAAATAAGAGCACAAAGTTAACATTATATGATAAACTATGAGCATTTATGGTGATAAGCAAATCAATGTGGAAATAGTCAAAGAATGAGTTTATGTTTTCACTCTTTCTTTTTAGACTCGAAAAAAAATAAAAGGAGTGATGGGAAAAGAAAGAGTTACAGAGGGGGAAACATTGAGAGGGAGAGGGGGAGAGAGTGAGAGCGAGCGAGTGTGTGAGAAAGTGTGTGTGTGTGTGTGTGTGTGAGAGAGAGAGAGAGAGAGAGAGAGAGAGAGAGAGAGAGAGAGAGAGAGAGAGAGTATGCGTGAGAGATAGGAATGAGAGAGTGAGAGGGAGGAATGAGAGAGAGTGTGCGTGAGAAAGAATGGGAGTGAGAAGAAACCAGAGAGTGAGTGGGAGAATGTGTGTAGAGTTGGACATTTAGATTCGAGGACTGGTTGGACGAGACCGAACCAGGATCTTCTGTCCTCCATTTGAGGGGTGGACCAGTTGGTTGGGCAGGTTTAGGTCCAATGGTCAAACCAGACCAGAGCAATAAGTAGACGACTAAATATTTACTGAAAAATTCTAAAAATATTGAAGCTAACTTGTCAGAGAGTTTTCTATTGAACTCAGCATAGCCGTAGGGTATTTGGCAAATTCAGAACACCCACTTGATGAAGAGGAGTTCCTGGAAGGCAGGCTGCAAGAACCCATAAAAATGTCTAACTCTATGAACTTTTATTCCTTCTCTATTCACCTGGATAGTTCTCCATGAACAAAGGGACATGTGAAAGGGAGAAATACCTAGAGAGAGAGATAAGGAGAGCAAGAGGAATGAAGGTAAGGGAGGAAAAATTACATTCATTACCAGCAGTTCTAAAGCTTGTTATGTTAATATTCAACATAACCATCAACATAAATTTTCCGCTTTGACTTTGACATGGACTAATCAACCTATCCATATTGGGACCTGACTGAACCGGACCTGGACCAAACAAGAACAAACCAGAACCAGACCGAACTCTAGGTAAGGTTCAGGTCTTTGTTAAAAAACTGGACCGGACCAGATCACGACCATCGAACCCTAAATGTGCGAAGGAATAAGATAGTGAGAGAGTGATAGTGAAAGAAACAGAAGTAGAGAGGGGATAGAGTGTGATGGAGAGAGTTGGAGGAGACAAAATTAGAGAGGGAGAACCAATGTGCGGGAGTGAGAATGAGAACGATTGAGAAAGTCAAAATGAGTGAGAAAGATAGAGAATAAGAGAATGAGAATGCAAGAAGGAATTAAATAATCAGAGACTGAAAGAATGAGAATGAAAGATATGCAGATAGAGGGGGGAGAGTGGGACTTCAAGAGACTAGGAGGAAGAGAAAAAGAGACAATGAGAGGGAGCGACTGAGAGACTAAATAATTAGATAGTGAGAGAGATAGAGGGTGACATAGGAGAAATGATAAGAGACTGAGAGAGAAACAGAGTACGAGGACGAGAGAGGGCTACAGATTGAGAAAGATAATATTTTGATAGTAATTACCTTCGGTCCAGTTCAACATGCAAACCCAAATGGAAAATATCAGAATTATCTGGTTTTTAACATCTGATATCTGTCCAGTAATTACCTTCGCTCTGATATCCATCTTTACTGAAAGTTCGATAGCAGATGATGGTATCGGATACTGATATCCAATACAGTTATCCATCATGATATCATCATCTGCCTTCATCTGAAGGGCTGGATGAAAACATCAGATATTGGTGTTGGATACCATTTTTTTTATGTCAAACTTATAAATAGAAATATATTTTTAATAACTTATAAATGAATATCTATGCTATAATGAGCCATATAGATATAGTATGGTCAAGCATTTATTATCTTTCTTAAAGGTTTTGATCAACATATAATTATTATTTAGTATTTAGTCTGGTACGGTACAAAATGGCCCCGACAGTAAAGCCAGGCAACCCAATATATGATTACCTATATCATAATTTCGGTTCAACATGCAAACCCATTCTGTTATCTGGTTCAGCATGTGTCCTGATATAGTCATCTGATATTGGGCTTCAGACAGGCAAAAAATAAGTATGGATAAATTTTTTTAATCGAATGTGAAAAAAATTATTCCATCATTGTCCAGAATAATTAATAAACATTCTTGAGTTAAAAATTTTAATAACATTTTTATAACTCAATGAGTTCTGACTGTCTCATTAGATTAAAAAATAGCATACCATATATTCTAGCCCTATATTATTAAAAACCATTGTAACTAAAATGTGGTTATTTCATTTTTATATTTTATGCTCGGGGAATATTTGAGTCCTATGCACATCTTCTTATATATTATTATGCGGATTTTATGAAATAGGATACTCTGTTGACCTATATTATGTGCATAACTTTAAATAATAATTTGAAGATGAAACAACAAAGTCGCAACCTGGTTTGTTACAAAAATCCTAACATTTTGAATTAAATATTGGAAAGTTATAATCCCAGCTCTGTCATGTGGATATAGATCAAAATACTTTAAAATGAAAATTTCCCATCAAATACGCACTTACCGTAATCAAATGTGAACTTTCTCATTTAAATTTTATCAACTACCATTTACATATAATTTATAACCATGACTTTCTATGGCATTATTTGTTCTGCGTATAAAATTATAGAGACAATTAAAAAGTTATTTAATGTTATTTATTCCAAAAATCAAAATTTTTTTTGGAATAAATAGGTTTTTATTTATAGCGAAGTATCTTTGGATGAAGGCACTCGTATACTTTGTTCCTTATCTTAAATATTAAAAAAGAATCAAACAATTTCACAATTGATGACTAGGTCATAAAAAGCTTATATCTGTGAATCTATATCTCTAAAGATGGACTGAAAAATGTTTTTATCGTTACTTTATTCATTTAATTGATTTTAGAATTCAGGTTAAAATCTATTTTAAATATATTACAAATATATTTTTCATAAAATTATTGTTTCATATTTTGATTATGTCAGAATGAGAAACAATATATAATGTATACATAAAATAGAGTCATAATTATTATAAAATTTTTTAGTCTGTATGATTTTCTTGATATTTTGTAACTTTAAAGAGTTTAAATTATTCATTTGATGAAGAAATGATTTTTGGAGTCAAAATATTTATCTTAAAGTGTCATAACCATCTCAGCTTACCGGAGTAATGGAGTGAGTGAGAAGGTTGCCCGAGCGACTCAACTGGCTAAAGGGCTACAATAGTGGGTCAATGGGATAGTGAGTCATTAGGAGAAGTATAAGAAGTTTATCATTTTTCAAGGAAGCTTTTGGGCCGGAAGATCATTGAAGTAGCCTACCAGCTAAAGGATTGGCTAAGCTAAATAGTGTGTGCCTGAGCTGATCAAAATTTTAGGAAACTACCAAAAATTACCATTTTCCCAAAAAACCCTAAACTTTAATCCTACTGCCTTTATTTATCCACCAATACTTCAGAAGTTGGGTTTTTGCAAAGATGGCAGATCATCCTACATTCTCTTTGACTAATTCATCTATCATCCATCATTATCAGTTTCTGTTACTATTCATCAGTCATTTATGCAAGATGACAGACGACCAATGATAGAAAAGATGAATGGATGAGAGGATACGATGGATGATGGTAGGTCAGAAAAGTGGAGGCATAATCAATTAAAACTCAAGTTGGATTAATAATTATCTAAAAAATATGTTATATATTTTACTTAATATATAAAAAATAAAAGCAATACATGCTATAATTAAAACATCTTTTGACAATGATGACTGTCACTACTATAATGTGAAATGTTGATGGAAGCCTGTCAATGACTATTATCATCAATGAGGATGCCCATTCCCATTGATGATTATTTGATTATTTTTATGAAGACTGACTTTCGCAAGGATAAAGCCTATCGTCTAGTAATATTTAAAATGTGATTGTTTTGGACGATGATTGGGGCAAGAGACAACAGTCACTATAATTAGTGGTTGTCATGGATGTGGATGGTGATACTTATTGATGATAACTAGGAGTGCTATTGATGAGGTTTAAACTTGTTGATGATGAAGTGTAGTCAACAATGGTGATGATGACTATTAGTATGAAGACAACATTGATATAACTGTTGCCATTGAATGATGCCTATTTTCTGCTATTGGGTTTTGAGGCTGTGATTTTCATGATTCAAATATGATTTTTGTCATAGGAGACAAAACTGAATTGTCATCATCACCATTGGAATAATAAAAAAATGATGATTGACTCACCATTGTACATATTTGGTCTACAATTTCTCAGGAACTAAAGCGAGTTGTATTGAGATAATTAAGTGCTCTACCTCCACATGTGTCCACACAACTCTCAGCATTTCAAATATTTTCCATCTCAATAAGTCCCATTATTGATCTACCATCATCATTTTGTTACGTTGATCACATCGAGAGGGGACACCACTCAAGGAAAGAGTGGAGAAGGATGGGACCTGAAAAGGCTTTCTTGGGTGAATCTTGTTCAATGTTCTCTAAAATTTAAATTTAAGATAAATTTATTAAAAAACTTAAAAATTTTAAGCATGTCATACGACGACTGAAAATCATTTGTATGCAATCCTCTAGACCCACGTATCGATCTAATAAATGATACAAATGATCCAATACTTTTATTAGACAAACATCATTAATATACTATAACAACATATTGATTAATTAATCAAAGATCAATTTAACCTAATCAATTGGTTGAGTTTTCGGCCCTTAGTGTGCCAAGTTGCACCTCATGATCTAGAATATAAAAAGGAGCATGTCAACTCTCTCATAGAATCATGAT
The DNA here is from genome assembly GCF_029677425.1 of Wolffia australiana. Lineage (NCBI taxonomy): Eukaryota > Viridiplantae > Streptophyta > Magnoliopsida > Alismatales > Araceae > Wolffia > Wolffia australiana. The sequence goes on from NC_135853.1 coordinate 990,551, forward strand.
CATCATCAGTTACTATGTAAATATAGTCCCTCATTTACATGGCATTAGTTGAAGTACTTGTGTATGTTAAACTATCTAAGACTAATAAGCCATCCCAATTCATACTGATGCGTTAGTAAATTACTTCTAAAATATTACATTTACTTGGCCAGGGACTTCATTTCGTCAACTTTTTTAGCTTTCTCCTCTTATATTAAGGGGAAACTATCCCATCTTAACCACACAATCACTTTCATACACCTCTTGCTATATCCAAGCTAACACAGTGTGTAATTTTGTAAATAGGAACTTGAAGGTCATGTCAAATCAAAATGTCCATTCACATGATGTCTTTTGGGTCTCCAGTGTAAATACCACTAACACAATCATGATATGAACCAACCTTATTAATAATTAGGTATAATAAAATTAAGGGATTCATACAAATTAATTTTCCCAACATCCAAAATATTATTTGTGTGTGACCTTCTCGTCCCATATATTAGTCTAGCTAATGATCCAATGGTCCCATTGATAGAAATATATGTGACTCACACGTCAATCACACATTATATATCTTGTTCCATGTTCATTAATAAAATGTATTTGTTAGTGTACATATGACTTCTAATACAGTTTGGGAATAAATTATCTTTGTGAAGTTTGGCGATCACTAGTCTTCAAGCATGTATTCTGAATAGTCCTATTTGAAGGATACTCAAGAAGGACATTGAATCTCACTTATATGTTGGGTGTTGCTAGTCTTGTAGCCATACATTGTGGACACTAACGATAGATAATGGGTGATATTTAACAGAAAGAGTTGATTGAATTGGACCAAACAAATCCCTTAATGGTATTATACCAAACTATCAATTAGGCTGATTCACGTCATGATTTTATAAGTGATCATTAGACCTAAGACACCAATGAAGTCTTGTGGATGGACAAGTACTTTGACTATGACCCTACGAGTTATTAGCCATGGAATTCTAAACAGTCTTAATATGGGTGCATCGATAAGTTAATGAAGATGATTTAGTGAGAAGTATAGGATTGTCTACCCTCAATATTAACAAGCCAGGTCAAAGAAGATGATGCAATGAAATCCTTGGGTAAGACAATGGAATATCAGAGAATGTATAATTTTTGAATTAAGGTTTGATAGTTGACTGATTAATTTTGAATGTATAAATATTGACTTGGATGACCAATTAAGGTTTGATAGTTGACCATACCCTAAGTCATCAGAGGAACATCAAGTGGATAAGGGAGTAAAGGTCTGTGGTAATTGACGACCGATAGGTTCCATAGGTGAGTTGATACACAATCTTTTGTATCTCATGGGGGACCATCCAGCTTCGAAGACCCCATCGAACCATTTCGTCATAGCGAGGGCTCACGCAAGAGACCCAACCTTCGGAGTAGCCAGCCTCGTCATCGGGCCACAAAGGTTTGATATTATCTTTCCTTATATTTTTGTTTGTTTAGTAGGCCTTGTATATTGGCTGTGTATGTGTTTGCTTTTGTTTATTTGCAAGTGTCTAGACCGTTTTACGGACCTACACGTTTGCGCGTGTGTTAGTGCAGGTGTGGGCATGTTAGTGTGTCTATCTCTCCTATTAGGGGGCCCTAATTACTTTTAATTGGGCCTTCTCCCCTTTATTACTAAGGGGGAAGTCCCATATTTTCCCTTATAAAAGGTGGGGCCCACCCATAGGAAGAGAGAAGAGAATAAACGAATGAAAAATGTGATTTTTAGTAATTTTCCTGTATTTTTAGTGTTTTTTTTAGTTTTTGTGATTTTTTTGAAAATGCCACTACAAAGTTAGAAGAGAGAAAAAACCCTTGAGTTCGCTGGAAACTGTCGCCGCCTTCACTAGAAACTACTGCCACCTTTGCCAGAAATCGCCGCCGCCGCGTCTTCCTCGGATATTTGTTCGCCGCTCCTGAGGCCACCCAGCACCGCCAGCGATTGCCCATCGCCGCAGCGGTGCCAGGCGCCCCCAACGGCCACCGAGGTCTAGATAGTCCGCGCTGGCCTTGGGCTACCTGTGACCACCTTGGCCAACCGCAGGCGCCCGGGCCGCCCAGGCCATCCATGGCCGCCTAGGCCATCCATGGCCGCCCAAGCCACCTGCGGCCGTCGGAGGCACCTGCGGTCGCCGAAACAGCACGTGATTGTTTCAGCCACCCACGACTGCCACCCACCTGCCATCGTGTCCTGCCATCACCACCGCGGCTGCCAGCTGTCTCCCGCCACCGTCGTGGTCTCACATTGCCGCCACGGCTACTAGCCGCCTGCCGTCGCCATGCCTTGCCATTGCCACGACGATCGCCAACCATCTACTATAGCGCCCCTGCCGCCATTGCCGCTGTGCCCAGCCGTCGCCATGCCCGTCATTGCACCCGAAGCCACACTTTGCCACCGTGCTCGTGGCTGCAGCCATCACCGCGCCTCGTCGCCGCACCCATCGCCGCAGTGCCTTGCCATCACGCCTGTCACCGTGCCTAACCGTCTACTTGTGCCGTTGTGACCATCTCCGCTGCATTGCGCCCGTCACCGTGCCTAGCCACCTACTTGCGCCATCATGCCTACTTACGGCGCCACACCTCCTTGCGTCCCTGCGCCTACTTTCGCCACCGTACTTGCACCGCCACGCCTCCTTGAGCCGCCGCACCTACTTGCGTCGCTGCGCCTACTTGTGCCGCTGCTCCTACCTGCGCCGCTATCATGTCTACGAGTGGCTCGCCTTCCATGGTCACCGAATCAGACACCTCCCGAGCCTACCATTCTTGGTACGCTCATCAATTCCCTCTCAGCATTACATTATATCTTTCAATGCATCCAAATGTTTTTTCTCCATTGCCGGGGTTTGATTAGTGATAGATAGAATTCACGTTCTGAGGATTAGGATTTCATTCGGTACGTCCTTGGTTGAGACCGTCGAAGGCGTGCACAAATTTGCCAGTAGCCAAACTCGCACCGTCGCCTTCAACCCGATGTCCGGGTCATCGGGAGCCTAATGGCATTCTCAAGTCACACTTACCGTAGCCTAGTGGTTGTTGGTAATCGTCGACGCCAGATTTATACTTCTCAGTGATTTTCATCATTGCATCATCACTTGCATTACGTCGTCACCAGTCATCTCCACTACAGGACATGACTGCCTTTGCCTCCCTATGGTTTAACACGAGCCGTTCGATTCCGGCGTCAGTCGTGTTACATCAGTATCTCCTAGAGCACAATGTGTAACTTGCCACCTGATGAGTTGGAAACTCGACATATTGATTAGGGTAAATAGATCTTTGATTACTTAATATATATGTGGATATATTTCATTAATATAGAAGAACAATAAAGATTATTAGGCCATTGGAATATTTAACAAGATTGATACACGGGTTAGAGGGTCACACACGAATGTTATTTTGAATGTAAGAAGATGCACTTGAAGTTTTGGGTTTTTATGAAAAAATCCCACTTGCCATTATTGAATTCAATGGGCTTGATTTTGATGAAATCCGGTGATTCCTTGCAACATAAGAGGTCGGGAAGGTCGTGCAGTTCGGTCCAATTTTTTCGGCCGGCGTGCAATTTTTTTGATCGCACAAAAGCATGGATCAATGTGCAACCAAATTGGACCATACATCACACAAAATCGGACAAAAGATGAGCGGGAGGAAGAATGAGAGATGATAGAGCGTGTCCACACGAGCCAACGACTCATCAGCGGAGCCGTCTTCCTCGTCATCAGCATCACCGCCGGTTCGTGTCCAGCCCGACCGGCATGCCAAAATGATCATGAAGAAGCCTGAGTTTAAATACCCTAGGTAGAGCACATCCGCATTCGTATCTTCGTGTTTTCGTTATCTGTTTTCAGCCATTTTTTAATTTATGTTTTGTGTTCGTCACGACGAGTGCACCCTTCTCATCGTGATGCGTCTGTATCACCACTTTTTTGTACCCGTTCGTATCGTTTTAAGTTCATGTCGTCTTATACGTTAATTTCTTATTTTCGTTGTAAATGGGGGGGACTCTTATTGGACTCCCCCTTGATGGACTCAATGTAATGGGCCCATCATGGCCCTATATAAAGCCATGATGGGATCACGTTTCTCCCCAGATCTGGAAGTTCTTTGTTGTAGTTGATGTCGTTTTCAGATCTCTCCCAAGAGAAGAGAGGAGGAGGAAGGAGAAGAAGAAGGGAAGAAAGGAAGACAGAAGGCCAAGGATCAAGAGGGAGGATTGGGCGTTACCAATCCTATTGGATATCTTCGCCAGGTGTTCGTTGGTTTCCACCCAACATCGTCGAACCCTCCATCCGTGAAGCCTCCATGTGCAATAAGTTGCCACCGTCGGTGTCTGAACACGTTAGCCGATCAAAGCAGTGTTTCACATAGCCACTTACACGTGATCGAAGGTAATCGTGTGCCAAGGATGATCGCGGGCCCACACGCGTGATCACCCAACCTTCCACCAGGTCAAGTTTGACCTTGCGGTGCTGCCGGAGGGCTAACTATTGCCCGTTGTTGAACATGCGCATGGGGCGCGACAGACGCTAGTACGCTGCGTTGGGACAAACACACTCCCACCTTCCTTGTTGATCACCTGTTGCACACCTGATTCCTGGTGTCGCACGCTTACTTCCCTGTGTTTCCTGACTTCATGAACAAGGTTGTACGCCTGCTTCACAGTGCATTCGTTGGTTACACCCGTGATCTATAGACTCCTGCCACTGGCAACGGTGTGTTAATGTGTACTAGGCTGTACGATAGCATCGCCTTGGTTGGTTGTCCACAAGTACTGCGTGCCACTTCACCTGGCGAGTGGGTTCTGACCGCGACATCCCTGGTTAATCAAATTCATAGTCCGAGCTTCGACACAAGAGCCTGTATTTGTACTGAAAATTGCCTATGCAAATCTGCGCTCTACAGTGCGACTCTATTGATCAAACAGTGCTAGCCCCATAGTGTTCATGACCTCACTGCCGCCGCCACGATTGTACCCGCCGAGTCATCATTGTTCGCACGTATCCTGGTCACTAGTCTTTCTCTCTCTTCGCCTCCGATCTTCAGCTACCACTCCAGCACTGCTTCGTGTCTTCCAGTTGAGCTATCACGTACCCATCTCCGATACACCTCCACCACACTCACTTGTACTGGTTCGCGCCAACGAAGACACCAACGACGAACACCGCCACCGATGAGGTACGCCATTCCCCTTTGCTCATCAGTTACATTACTTTCTACAGTATATTTTTGGGTGCACTCTACCGCGCTCGGGTTAGATTAGGTGAGAGAGAATTACTCCGAGAAAACTATGAGTTGAGCGTCCCCCCTAGGTATGGGCTGAGCCCTTCCGTTACATGCGAGTCCCTACGGAATTATACCGTTCAGCCCCATAGTCGTCGTTGTCACTCATATAAGGGTTAGAAGGTCACTGTCATCATCGTCAATCGCCTGCTCCGGAGCTCGAAACGTGGTGAATCCCCACTCGTTGGCCCCTACACTCCACTTAGGTCAATCGCATCCACGTAGTTACATTCACGTAGTGATTTACCTGTCGGATGACGCTATCGATGATGTCTGACATCAAGAGAACTAGAGAGGACCGAGCTGCGTACTTAAGAGAGGGAGGGAAGAATGAGCGGGACAGAGAATAATGAGCAAGAGAGAGAAGAGAGATAGAGAGATAGAGAGATAGAGGGAAAGAGACAAGAGTGAGAGAGAGCGAGAAACAAGATGAAAGAGTTGAGCACGAGAAAGGGAGGGAGGGAGGGAGAGAGAGAGAGAGAGAGAGAGAGAGAGAGAGAGAGAGAGAGAGAGAGAGAGAGAAGAGCGCAAGAGAGAGGAGCGTCATCTGAATGTCTTAAACGAGAGAAACAGAAAGGAACGAGAGAGAGAAGAGCCGGAGAGAGAATCAGAGAAAGAGGGAGAGAGATAGGAATGATAGAGCGATAGAAGAACTCCAGGGGCCCAAAGGGACAAACGAGAGTGATAGAGAGAGGAATGAGAGAGAGAGAGAGAAGAGCACCAGAGAGAAAGAAAAGAGTGATAGGGTGAGTAAAGAGAGAGAGAGAAGAGTGCGAGAGAGAGAGAGGAAAGAGAGAGCATGAGAAGAGCGCCAGAGAGAAAGAGAAGAGTGATAGAGAGAGAGAAGAGCACCAAAGAGAAAGAGAAGAGCGATAGAGTGAGTAACGAGAGAGAGAATAGCGTGAGACAGAAAGAGCGATAGAGTGAGTAATGAGAGAGAGAGAGAGAAGAGCGCGCAAGAGAAAGAGGGAGAGAGAGGAACGACAGAGAGAGAGAAGAGCACGAGAGAGAAAGAGGGAGAGGGAGGAACAAGAGCAAGAGAGAGGAGAGCAAGGAATGAGAGAAAAGACCGTGAGGGAGAGAGGAACGAGAGAGAGAGACAAGAAAATGAGGAACGATAGACAGAGGAATGAGAGAGAGAGAGAAAAGAGCGCGAGAGAGGAGAAAGAGAGTCCATTTGAAAGCCTTAAAAAAATTGCACTAAATCGAACACTCCCACCGCACAGGCCCATGGTCGATGTGCAGTGCGAAAGATTGTAGAGATGTTCGATGTGCGGTCCAGAAAATCGAACTGGACCACACATCGGACCCTTATCGCACCGGTCGCATGAAAGGACCAACCCTAGTAAGAGGTATAACAGAACCATGACGACATCAAAAACAATTGTGAAAAAAATCACTTGGGCGGGGGCATGCGGGTTTTCTTCGATCCTTATGTGAGTCATGTTGAGCTGCTCATGTGTGCAACCTCTTGGAGTATCTACCCAATCCTTTTCACATTGAATCTCCTTTTGATTAGCTCTGTTCAACCTATGTCATCATTGTTAAGTCGTCCCAAACGCATCGGGAGTGGAATGGAGGAGTGGAGAGAAAGGAGAAGAAGAGAAATACCCCTGAACATTTCTAGCCTAGGTGAATTTTGTGTAGGGCCTTTCTCTATTTATACTAACTGGGTGTCTTTTATAAAAGCCCCCAAACTTTATCTATATCTTCTGACATCCAAAACACCATTTGTATGTTATCCTATAGACCCATATAGCAGTCCAATTAATGACTCCAACGACATAGTAACGTTTATTGGCCTTCTAAATTGAACTATATCATCATATATATTAATTAATGTATGATCGATTTAACTCAATCGATAGGTTGAGTCTCCAACCGCGGGGTTGCCAAGCTACACCTCACGCTCTATAATATTAAAAGGAGTGTGAATTGACTCATTCGTGGAGCCTATCAGTCATTAGTTAACATGTATGTATAGTTTTTCATCCACTTGACACTTCTAGAATGATTTAGGGTATGGTCCATTATTAAACCCTAATCAGTCATTGGACTTAGTACTAGTGCATTCAAAAATCTTCGGAGATCTCTCCTCTTGCATTCTACTGCCTATGGCAATGACTTTATTATATCATAATCCTTAAGTTGTCTCCTCTTATACCAAGGGTGGACAATCCAATCTAGAGCACTCAATCATCATTGTAAACCTTTTACTACACTCGAACAAAGACTATTTATAATTTTATGATTACAAACTCGTCGGTCATATTCAAAGTTGAATTGTCTCTCCACAAAACTTCTTTAGTGTCTCAAGTCAAAGGGTCACTTACACAATTTTATCTTTAATCAACCTGATTAAAAATTTGGTGTCATACCATTCAGGGATTCATATGGATAAATTCAGTGAATCCTTTCAACTACACATCCCTCACATCACTCATATCACTCACATCACTCACAAATGGCTACGAGACTGGCCACACACATCGTATGAGTGATACTAGATAGTGCTATTCTATCACAATACTTCAAAGTCCTTCTTGATTATCCTTCGAATAGGATTATGAATAACATATGCTTAAAGATTAGTGATCTAATTAGTAAAATATAATCATAATTCAATAAATCCGATCATGTATTCATGGACTTCATTAGAAGCATCACACATTCATTATAATGAATACATTATATTAATTAATATAGTATGAGATATGGAATGTGTGATTGATTTGCCAAACACATCTTTCCATCACCCATAATTTTTTCGGGACCTTCTCCTTCAACCTTCTCCCCTTGGCTCTTCTCAATTCGCAATACAGTTAAGCTGGCGTAACGATGATTGTGGAGCATCAACGGGGCTCATGAGAGTGAAGGCGGAGATTTGATGTGCTAAGGATCACGTGGATATGTCTAGAGGCAAAATATGAGCAGATCAATGTCTCAGTCAAGCATCATTATGTTTTGAAAGTTGTTTCAATTCTGTTAAAAACTTCACTACCTTAATCCTTTTTTTCATCCAAGTCAAAACCATAGAGTCCAACACCAATAATCCTTATCAACATCTTAAATTTATTATTTACATTAACATATAAATCAATTATATATTAATATAACCCAATGGATTGGCCAAGTTTTCAGGCCATGGGGTGCCAAGCTATTACGCATGCTCTAGAAGACATAAAGGAGTGTATTGTCACTCATGTATCCTTTCTCTCAAGTGTCATACCCAAATCGATCATCTAAGTTAGTATGGATGCATTCAAAGGCCATTATACAACTCTCCTCTTATATTTTAGTACCTTGTCCGTGGGCTTTATTGTATCATCTTCCTAGAGCTGTCTCCTCAAATATCAAGAGAAGATTATCCCATATTTACCACTCAATCATTGTCATGAACTTCTTGTTGTACCCAAGAAAAGACTGCTCAGAATTCCAAGAATAAGAACATGTAGGTCATAATCAAAGTATAAATACCCATCCACAATATATTTGTGGTGGCTCAAGTCTAAGGACCACTTACAAACAATCATGACAAGATAAACTTGATTGAGAGTTTGATATAGTCCCCTTTAGAGACTCATACGTATCAAGTCAGTGAATATTAATCCTAAAGAACACCATGTGGCCTTAATGCCTCCACACTAATAGACACAATATCAATCATACTCATCATACGAGGACGACTAGATATAATTATTCTATCTGGATACTTTGTCCTTCTCGAGTATCCTTCAAATAAGAAACTTTAGAACACATGCTTAAAAACTAGTTACCTCCATTTTATGATCTCATCATACTTTAAAAATTCAGATCATGTATTAATAGGCTTCATCATAAGCATCGAACATCTGGTATAACAAATACATGCTTTTTAAATGAACAAAGAACAAGATGTATTATGTGATTGGCTTTCCAGCCACATGGAATGAGTTTGATCACTAAGTTTTAGGTTGGCATATGTGAAACCTTTCCAATACGCTAGACCTGCATGTTGTATAAGTATTATGCTTAATATAAACTTTTTTATATTTTATAAATCATTAAAAGCTTTAATGGATTGGAAATATGTTCTTAGGTCGTCTCAAGATCTCAAGTTCACATTTTTATATCATTTTATACTTCATAACTATTAGAGAATAGGCCACCACAAGGTGTATACATATCTTTTTAATGCGCATGATGAATCTAATTACCATGCCACATCAGATGATTTTCAGCTTCACTCTCTTTCTCTACGAGTACATTCCAGATTCTCCTGAGGTTTCAACTGCATGCCTAATAAACATGACATCTCTCTTATATCTCTGTATTTCAAAACCCTTTTGTGATGGTTTCTATATTCTTGGATTTGGAAATTTTTGGAAACCTTCTTGACCTCTCTCTATAGATCTGTATTCCCACTACATAAGTTGTTTTTCCCACATCCCTTGATTAATAGGTTACTTTAACACCAGTTATTTATTAAGGATAATATTTTTACATCATTTCCAGCAACTAGAATGTCCTCTACATAAAGGGTAGTGAGAGTAATCATATTCCATCAGCGTGTAAACGTCCACGATTCATCTTCATTATTAATGAAAAAATGAAGTATGTTCACTTTATTAGAACTCATATTAGGACTCAGTAAATATGGTTTCAGTCCATAAATGGACCCTTGTAACTTAGACACCTTAGATATATAAACTTTAAGGTTTTACAATAAGCACCTTCATCTATTTCCCAGATTCCATGGACAATGTTGCAAGAATCATCCTCAAATTCGGAAGATGGCTATTATTGATGAGGATATTGATTCTTATTGATCAATGCTTTGATTGACATAAGAGATGGGGATGATTCTCATCGATGGGGAGATAATTTTCATTGACAAGGATGAAAACTATCATAGAATTGGGGAGATAATTTTTTTTTGTCAACGATGATTACTGGTACCATGACAACTTTAAAAGATGCATTATATAAAGGGATGGATTTTTCCATGATGCCAATAAATGATATATATGACAATGTTAGATGATATTCATGGAAGTATCATTAATGAGGAACATGGCCGTAGCATTGGTATATTATTATTGCAACAATGATGATGGAGGTCAACGCTGCTGGAAGCATTATCATTCAGGATGATACCTATTTTTCATGATGATAACTACTTTATTGATGACAATGCCAACTATTGATGACATCAGTTTGGGCGTCGATTATTAGTGATGATGGCTATGATTGTCATCATCAACAAGGTAAATGCAGTCATCGATGAGAAAGACAACTATTGCGAATAATGAATTTTAGTGGAAAATAATGATGATGACAATATGTCTCATGACAAAGTCAAATAAAGTATCATTGATAGATATGATGCTCTTTGGATCTTTTGGTGCTCTTTTGTAGGTCACAATGCCATTAACCAACAAGAAAAGCCACTCGACTGTCATACATATTCATGATATAGAGATGTATTCCATTGCCAACTTTACTAAATGTGGATAACACCAGTGCACATCAACTTTCTTAGAAGATTCACATTGTCCCTGATGCAGTGCTTTGTGACATAGCTCTCAAGCTCAAGTTATGGTTCTGGTCTCCCGCTTAATTCAACACCATCTTTGGCTTGCTTGATCATGTTGGATTCTATGGTCATGATTTAGGTGAAAATTAAAAACTTCTTGTAGAAAAAGAGTTGGATTGGAATTTTAACATGGATTGAGATGGTGATGAAGTTACCTTTGTGCAGGTCAAATGCGTGATTTCTCAATTCCTCAAGAGACAAGTGTTGAGAAAAATTACAACAAACGGAATCACAAAAGCTCATTAATAAGAACCAAGTGAGAATGAAATCTAAAATTAGAAGATCAAAATGAGAGAGACAGTTTAAAAGTAGAAGACCGAAATGAGAGGGATGATTTAAATGTAGAAGATTGAATAGAGACAGACCAAACTGATAAGTAGTGCAGTGAATCAAAATTCAACATGAAAAGAATGGAAGATGGGGAGACAGAGAGGAAAATGAAGAGTAAAGGAATTGTAGCAGGGAGATATTAAGAGATTGAGAGAATTGGGATGAGAAAGAAAAGGTAAGAGATAAACGTGGGTGGGAGAGAGTGTGATAAGGAAAGAGTTTGAGAGAAATAATAGGTAGAGGAACATAGTGAGGGGAATATAAAGTTAGGTGGTATAGGGAAAGAGTCATAGGTGATAAAACCCTAACTTTGGTTCTAAATTCAAATAATTAGAACAATTATATCCATTTAAAGAGTTTAAAATAGGGTTGGTATCACATATTTACATGTTGTTTTAGCAAAAAACAGAATGCCAGATACGGCCAACCCTGTGGTTGTGCTCGTTGTCCGATCCAGCTGTGCCCTAGACGCCACCGAGGCAGATTTTATATATAAAGTGGAGTGTTTATCATTGTTTATAGGCGTGGAGCGACCATAAATATCCGAATTACACTCAGATTTTTCCTTGTTAATCACTTTTCCAGGTGAATTCTGATTTTTCCTTAATTTTTTGTTAATTGATAATTTTTATTGAATTTATTCATGTTTGGAATAACCCTATTTAAATGAAAATGGAAGGTTTAAAAATTAAGTTTAATGTTAATTAAGTTTAAGGTTTAAAAATTAATTTACATGCGAGGATGAATTACTGAATTTATAGATTTTTTTGGGAATTTATAAGAGGAAAAAGTGAATTTTTGGAATAAAAAAGATACAGTTATCGGAAAAATAGGAGTGTAAAGTAATTTCTTAAGTCAGAGGGACGTTTTAAAAATTTTGGTTGCAAATATGCCATTAAAACAGCTCTCGATCGTGCGTTGGAGGCATAAAGATCCAATTAAAAAATGTTTGAGAGTTTTAATGAAATAATTAGGATTTTTCTATGTTTGTAGGGAAATATGGAGGAGAGAGAAAGCAGAGGGGCATATTTCCAATTTTTTGGGCAGCGTTCGTTTGCGCGCACGAATTTAAGCAAGGAGTTTTGTGCAAAACTTCAAGAAATTGATTTTGTGGGGCCACGTGGCCAAAGCTTGGCTGTCGGAATAGAATCCAATGGCTTAAATGCGATCAGACGAGGCATATTTTGAGGGCAGTAAGTGCACTGCCCGTGCTGTGCATACAAAGACGCACGCTTGGGAGGTGATATGGCGTCTTTTGATTGGGTGACGCTAGTAAAAACGCGCATGTAAGTGCATTTTGAAATGTATTTCTTTTCTTTTTACTCTTTCTCTTAATTTCAGGACACGGGTGCATGGCACACCAAAAGAGGAGGCACCAATGTCTCTAAATCTTGACAGACAATCAGGATGTGACACAAGCTTGCATGTAATGCAAAATTTAATTAAAAAATGATATATTGATTCAACGGCTAAGATTAGTCAATATTCATTCACTAATTAAGAGCTGAAGTCCGATTGAGCTCACAATTTATGGCTTGCTCATCTCGACATCCTCTTTCTATCTGTCGGGTTGGATCATTCAGATAAGGCCTACCTTGATGGATAAAAATTAATTAATTATTAGGGGTAAAATGGTAGTTTTTACCATTTAAACTAAGGATAAAAAAAAAATTCAAGTTGAGGAGGTCATTATAAGGGGCTCTTGTACATCTGCAAGATAGAGAGGAGAACCCAATTGGTATTTTTTATTTGATTGTATTTGAATTTTAGTGTAACTTGGATTATGTGTAGGTAAAATTTTATTATTATTATTCTTGATCTTGGCGTGAAATTTTAAATCGCCTGGTTTGAGCGGAATGTACAAGCCCTTATTCGGATTGAGAGTGAGCATTGAATTGATCTAACCATTCCAATTGCAAAAAAAGAACAAAAAAAAGAAAAGAAAATAAAACGAGGTTAATTCCTATGTAAGAATAGATTGAGTTTTTAAAAGGTAGTGAGTTAGTTTGGATATCAGTTCCACTTCAGAAATGAATTATCATTAAATCTTCTCTTAAGCCCTCTACTTGAATTCTTTGATCCTTTGGATTGGACCAAAGAAGTCAATTTAGAGATCCTTCCTCTATTCTTCCCATCTCCTCTATCCTACTTTCTAAATTATTCATCTAAATATGGAAACTTGATCTTCATTTAAGATGAAATTAACCCTAATTAGGGTTAAATTATTCAAGTATATCACTAATTTAATTACCTTAATAGTTTCCCTTGGATGATACCTAAACATATCATTATACATCTTAAGTTAGGGTTTTATAAAATTTATTGCATAAACTAAAATTAACAACGATAAGGGATTTTACTTAGATAAGTCACCCCTATTTTTGGTTTATCAATAAGAAAAGCCAAAGAGAAGGAATTAGGAGAGGGAGAGACAGAAAGATGAATAGAGGGAGAGAAATGTTTTTTATGGAGACATTGAGAGGGAAAGAAAGATGGATGGTAGAGGGGAAGAGTGTGGGGGAAGACAGAGAAAGAAGGAATTAGGATAGGAAGGGACTGAGAGGGAAAGAGAGATGAGAGAACTGGGTGGAGAGACCAAAATTATTGGAGTTAGATTTTATGAAATATCAATTAGGTTCATATTATAAAGAATTATTTGGAGTACGTGATCCTTGGCTAAATTCCCTTGATTCCTATGCTAGTCAATAGTCGGGGTTAAACTATGATCTTCAGAGGAAACCTGGGATGATTAATTCTATTGGATAACATTTTATGTTACTAATGCCATGATCTTTCAATCCAAGCAAGGAACCAAGTGTTAGGAGGATCTTCTCTCTGGAGTTTACACATGGGCAAGCTAAAACCAGTTGGCTTCAGGGTTATTCACTCTCATCCGCAAACTACATTAAGCAGGGTGGAACTTCTTCCACATTTGATAGGGACTTCTACTGAAGGCAGTTACTATGTCACTGTCTTTTGCCAACTCTCCTTCTAGTCATATGCTTTCAATGATGCAGACCTGTTTAAAACTCTTTTGTAATATGACATATATGATATGTTTTGTTTGAACTTCTTATACCATTTGTTTTCTTCTTTCCCTCTTTCTTCCACCTTTTCTATCTTGTAAACTTGCTTTCTGTGACCAAGAAAAATCTTTGCAGTGATATATGACACGGAAATTGAAGCATTCTCCAATTCCCACACTGTTAATTGAGAGTTTCTTACAAACCCTTGGTTAGACATTCTTACCTCTGTTTTGATGGATTTTTGTATTCAAGATTAATATATCACGTACCATAAATGTTTTAGAAGGGGGGATTATTCTCTAGTGCCTTAATTTAATCTCATATATTGAAAACTATAATAGCCTAAATTGTAAGTATGGGGGATATTATTTTACATATATTTATAATATAATCATTATCCCACTTTAGGGAACCCTTTTCCTCTATCTTAAATGCTTTTTAAAGGAAGTTAGGCGAATAGAGTACACATCATGATCATGCTTAAATGATATAAATCAATATTTTGGATAAAGTTAGAGCTAAAATTTGATTGGATAGGCTATCTCATGGAGTATGTGGGGATATGTTTCTCCAAGGATTGAAGCAACTATAACTCAAATTGTGGAGAACTAAATGGTGTACGAGGACCCCCACCTCACTGCTTTCTCTCATCATAATTGGAGGTCTTACATCCTCTCTTGATGAATTCTATTCTGGGGTAGATGGTTATAATTATTTTTCTGTAACCATTTTCATCCACTCTATACCTGCTACTAACAATAGCAATCTCTTATCATGATATATCTTCCCTATGATCCACTTTGTCTATTTTGATAATCTATCTTCATATTCCCATTATTCGATATATCCATCCTGACTATACCAGAAGATCACTTTTTTCCAACATCATCTTTAATTTTTTTTGAACAGGAAGTTGAATATTCCCCATGTTACACCCCTTATTTGGAACAAAAAATGGGTTCTGTTCATTTAGTGCGACAACCTCATTTCTCTGCTTCATTTATCTTCTTAACATGATGGTTCTATTTTCAATGATAAAAATGATGGAAATATTTGCCTGGAATCCCATTCCATGTTTCACATCTCATACATAATTAATTAATATGTATCATATTTACTATGATTCCGGTGTGATGCTCATAGTGCAGCCCATGGATGAGTGTAATGGTTGAGTGAATTATGATGAGGTCCTATTATGCTGATTACTTATCTTTAAACATGTATCTTGAAAAATTATATAAAAATAGTATTATTTAGGTGTATTTTCATAAGAAACTTGCCCTTGTAAAAATAAGGGTTTTACTTAACCCCGAGTAAACGAGCTCGAGGTAGCGCTTCCAAACAAGAAAGACCTCAGTCCTTGGGTGTGAGGCCTTTCTTTTTTGGAAATGTTATGTCGAGCTAGTTTACTCGGGGTCAAGCAAAACCTTTATTTTTACAAGGGCAAGTTTCAACTTTTAATTAGTATTATTTAGGTGTATTTTCATAAGAGGAATTTCTATTAACCCTATCATCTTTTTAGGGCTTTCTTAAGACTATTATAATATGGAATGGTCTCCCAAGGGACTAACTACTCTATTAGAAAGAAGAATAACTAACTTTTACACTCATTTTCAAGTGGATGAGATCTGTCAAGTGGTCTCAGTTGGAGATGGGATTGCATGTGTCTATGGATTGAACAAGATTCAAGCTAAGGAAATGGTGGAATTTTCCAGTGGTGTGAAAGGAATAGCGTTAAATCTTGAGAATGAGAATGTAGGTATTGTTGTCTTTGGTAGTGATACTACTATTAAAGAAGGAGATCTCGTCAAGCGCATTGGATCTATTGTGGATGTCCCTGTGGGAAAGACCATGTTAGGCTGTGTGGTCAACGCGTTGGGAGTACCTATTGATGGAAAAGGGGCTCTAAGCGATCACAAACGGAGACATGTCAAAGTGAAAGCCCCAGGGATTATTGAACGTAAATATATGCATGAAACTATGCAAACAGGGTTAAAAGCAAAGGATGGTCTGGTTCCTATTGGCCGTGGTCAACGAGAACTTATAATCGGGATAGAGAAACTGGAAAAATAGCTATTGCTATCAATACTATATTAAACCAAAAGCAAATGAACTCAAGCTCTGAAAATGACACTTTGTATTGTGTTTATGTAGCGATTGGACAGAAACGCTCGACTGTTGCACAATTAGTGCAAATTCTGTCCAAAGCAAATGCTTTAAAATATTCCATTTTTGTAGCAGCCACTGCTTCAGATCCAGCTCCTTCGCAATTTCTGGCCCCATATTCTGGGTGTGCCATGGGGGAATATTTCCGCGATAATGGAATGCACACATTAATAATATATGATGATCTTAGTAAATAGGCAGTAGCATATTGACAGATGTCATTATTGTTACGCCAACCACCAGGCCGTGAGGCTTTCAGAGGGGATGTTTTCTATTTACTTTCCGTCTCTTAGAAATAGCCGCTAAACGATCGGACCAGACAGGTGCAGGTAGCTTGACCACTTTACCAGTCATTGAAACACAAGCTGGACACGTATCGTATATCCCCACCAATGTGATATCCATAACAGATGGACAAATATGTTTTGAAATAGAGCTCTTTTATCACAGAATTAGACCAGCTATTAACATATTCTTTTCTATCAGTCCCGTCGGGTCTGCCGCTTCGTTGAAAGCCATGAAACAAGTCTGCGGAAGTTCAAAACTGGAATTGGCACAATATCTTGAAGTATCCGCCTTCACTCAATTTGGGTCAGACCTTGATGATGTTACTCAGGCGTTATCAAATAGAGGTGCAAGGTTTACATAAGTGCCCAAAAAACCACAATAATCACCACTTCCAATTGCAAAATAAATTATAGTTATTTATGCTGCTGTCAAGGGCTTCTGTGATCGAATGCCACTTGAAAGAATTTCTCAATATGAGAAAACCATTAAAAGTAATATAGATCCTGTAATACTTAAATCCTTTTTAGAAAACGGGGGTTAACTAATGAAAGAAATATGGAATCAGATGCTTCTTTAAAAGAAAGCGCTTTGCCTAATCTATAATACAATACCCATGGGTTCTTTCACTCTTCTCGTGGGTCAATTCTTGCAGAACTTTCCTTTTCTTATGTTAAAACATAAAACCTCTTTATTATTACAAAGGATGGCAGGGGTCTCACGTTCAGCAGAATGCTGGTTTATCGACCAAGAGGAAACGATATCACATCTACTCTTTGCCACTGATAAAATAATATTTTAAATAGGCAGCTTGGAGTCTCTTCACTCATGGATTTCCAGGAATTTCTTGCAGAACCTGGTCAAAGAATCAATAAAAGCAAGAGTGGCTTCCTTCTTAGTCGTGGAGCTTCTCAAGGGAGGACATCATGCTAATGCACTAGGTCTAAACAGTGTGAAAAAAGGAACTTTTTATGGACATGGCACTCCTGCTATTTCAAATTTAAGATTTGGTTCGAGGATTAGTAGTTGGAGTGCCAAGCTCTTAAGTAAGGTTACGAAGTAATCTTATATAGAGTGTCCTCTCCTCTTCGCACCTGCTCATAAACTCGTGCCTCTATACTCTTCACAACCGCATCATTTCTTGCATGTTCTTTCTTGCATGTTCTGATTTATCAGAATTGGAATTTTGAACCACCAAGATAATGTTAAGGGAAAGTGTCAGCTTTAATTTTTTATTTTATTTATTTGGTTTTACGTTTTATCATTCGGCTATGCCTCACACCCTTGTACAGAGGCATATTTCGTTCTCAATCTGTTATGCCTCACACCCTAGGACATCTGGGGGTATATCCTTTCTTTACTGGCTTTTACATTCTCACTCATTGATGCCTATAATATTTCTTTCATAGGTGTATTTATTTCATGCTCTTGTCCCGGGTGTCTTCCTGTGGTCTTCTAGCGTTAGAAAAAGACATTTTTGTCCCAGATTCCTACTTTATTTAATCAGCACAGGAAAAGACAAACCCATTCGATGACTTTCGTGGCTGCCCTCACTGAACCGACTTGGATCTGAACTGCAATTAGACCAAGTCTTACCAAAATAGGATTTCCTTTTCGTGCCATGTGGCGCTTAGACTTGAATTTCTCCCCCTTCTTCCATGTCTAATGTTTTCGAGGGTCTTCATTTTCGTGTAGAAGCAAAATCTAAGACCATGAAGTATGTACGGAGTAATCAAAGCGGCGAAATAGAAGATATACATGCCCTCCTGCTATCCCTGTTCTTCTTCATTCAAGGAAAGCGTCAACAAAACAACCCTCCCAAGGTAACGCGAAGTGTTAAGTAAAGTGAATTCCTGAATTGAAACTTTGACTTCCAAACTTACTTAACTTCGTGATTGCAGAACCTATCTCGAAAAACAGGGGACCAAAGGTCTCCAGTGGAGGTAGCTTATCCAATCCCATTACATTTCTATTGTTCCTGTTCAAGAGCCATCACTAATGGTTCTGAAGTTTCATTTGGTGCGACAGCGCCACTTTAGGAGCAAGAGGCGAACCAATGAGCAAAAGGGGCGAAGTGTTTCTTATATTTTCACTGGGTAACGGAAGGTTTTTCAATATTTTTTATGCCTATACAAATTTTATTTTTATTATTTTTTGATTTTTTGATTTTTTGATTTTTCATTTTTTCATTTTTGTTATTTTTAATTTTTTATCTAAAAAAAATTACAACTATGAAATAAATATTATAGGCATCGTTGAGTGAGAACGTAAAAGCCAGTAAATAAAGGATATACCCCCAAACATCCTAGGGTTTGAGGCATAGTAGATTGAGAACAAAATATGCCTTTGTACAAGGGTATGAGGCATTGCCAAATGATACAATGTAAAAGCAAGTAAATAAAATAAAAAAATAACAAAAATTCGTACTGAATCATAATATTTTTGCAATCATCTCTGATGCAGAAAAAAGTTTACAATGTTCTTGTATGGTCAATATGGGATTTTCCACAATTTGTAGAAGAGCATAAATAAGGAAGATGATGCAATAAGGAAGATGAGCATAAATAAGGTTATTGTATTAGTCATGACTAGGATGATGAATCAGGCTTTGATGGTTGACCATGACCAGATGCATTTCCAATGGTAACCAATGACACACAATTTCAATGAAAGATTTGACAAACTCATTAACACCTTATATTCAAGTGTAACTTGACCCCCTAGATGTTAATTAGTTTTACATGCTTATTTAAATGTGTGTTAAGAGGAAAAAATTGATAAAATTTATTTTTAGAATAATAATTCTATTTTTATGTATTTTGGGCATTTTGACAGATTTTTACAGACATCATAGTCACATAGGTATTATTTTTATAGTTTAGTATGAATATAAATATTAAATTATTAAGATTTTTTATCATCTTTGCTAGATTTATTTTGATTATTCGACGTGTTACAATATGACTAATTTGTATTATAATCAATCAGTGGTCACAAGAAATCTACAGTTACAGCCATTCATTGGCATTTTGAATCATTTCTATAAGTGTTGCCATGACACCAATATTCGTCATGTCATAATCAAGTAATCATTTAAGAATTGATTCATTTTAATTGCAAATGGACATTTGCCATGTGATTGGGATGGATTAAGTGGATGCATATATGCAGCACAGTATCAAGTCATTTGAATTAAAATAAATGTGACAATAAAACAAGGACGTGTCACCCGTCACAAAATCTGCCAATGAAAATTAGCATTAATACAGCTTAAAGGTTGGGACATGTGTTGGCACTTGGTGGAATAAGAGCAGTCAAAAGTAGAAAATTATCACACTTTTCAGATAATTAGGAGTTTTTAAATGTTGGTGACCTGACATGTGGAGGAAACAAAATCACCAACACAGAATGATCCAACTTTATTAAAGGATATTTAAAGATACTAAAATTTTTGGGCTGGAATTATGGAGGCAGCTTTGTCTCTGCTCTCTAGCCTCTATCCATCAATACCATGATCTTTAGATAGACCCCTTATCCATATAAAAATAAACATTCATTTTGTCTTACTTTGGCTGTCATAGTGAAAAGGGGATCTTTATATACATTAAGCTTATTAATGCAATTTTTATTTAAGTGGAAAGACTTAATAAAAGTGGAGGGGGTATTTTGAAATAGAAAATCACTTTGCTCCCATCAGAACATAAGGATATAAGGTATGTTACTTGCACTTATGTTGTCACATTTTTCTCAGAACCCATCCATATCCACTCGTCCATCCATCCACATCCATTGCACCCTTTATCATCCCCATTTCTCATCATTCACCATTCCCACTTTTTCCATGTACAAAGTTCTTAATCCATATCCATTTCCCATCTGTTTAATATCTATATATTTCTTATATTTTAACATATATTCATAATATTAATTATTATTTTTTACCTTCTCATCTCACCATCATATTTATCTCTCTATATTATCTTAGAAGATAACCTTTATCATCAACCCAATATCCATTTAAAAAATTCCTAATTCCCTACTCTGTATTCTCTATGAATACAAACCTTTACCATACATACTTAATCACAATTTTGAGATGCAAAGTCTTATATAAAAATTATCGGTTAACAGAATTTTCAAGAATAAGTTAAAACACCTAAAATTTACCTCATCAGTGATTCAACATATCCATTAAGTTCAATCGATCATTGAATGAATAATTTGCATGTTTGGCTTATTTAATTGGTTGATTTATATGATAAAAACATTTTTGTGAATATTAATTCATAACCTAGCCTGATACATGGTAAATACATCACACATAAAATTTAATTGATGTCAAAATTGATAATGCGTCAAGTACTAGATAATATCATCATTTTTAATGAAGTTTTATTCTCTTTTCAGTTTTTTTAAGTCTTAACTTGTGAAAATACAAATAATTTATGAATTGCAACCAATCTAAAGCTGAAACTGATAAACCGAAGACCTAATAATTGCAAAAAAATTACTTATGTCATTGAATTTCACGATAACATTAGTTAATCAATTTGCAGAGAATTATATTTTTAATCATCATGGACACATGGACGTATGAAAAAACATCAATTTTATTTGGAATAAATGTGATAGTCACATTAGACATGTTAGCAATAAAAAATCTATAAAATGAACTTTTTAATAAGTGTAAAGTGAAAGTGGGACGTGTATTGACATTACAGATTCTACATATTAAATTCAAA
Source organism: Wolffia australiana (assembly GCF_029677425.1). Classification (NCBI taxonomy): domain Eukaryota; kingdom Viridiplantae; phylum Streptophyta; class Magnoliopsida; order Alismatales; family Araceae; genus Wolffia; species Wolffia australiana. The sequence goes on from NC_135853.1 coordinate 1,011,970, forward strand.
TAATGAAAATTTAAGATTGGAAAATGTGTGGAAACATGGTAGGGGGAGAAAGGTCGATCGAGGAATATTTGAGAGAATGTGTCATTAACGGATTCTAATTTTTAGGAATCTAACATGAAGTCTGTATGGAAGTTAAATGATGGGGGCGAATTGTGTATTTAAGTTTAATGTTTTTGTAATTTTAATTTTCCTAATCAAAGAAATTTGATAAAACAGAAAACTAACTCAAATGTATATAGAATTGAGGTCATCTCCACAGGGACTGGTCTTTAGAGGTGAATTTAATAATCTAATTATAGTTGAGAATAAGTAATAATGATGATAAGGACAGTGGATATAGTAAATGATAGGTAGTTAATAAGGGGAGGAAATATTAAATGGACAAGAGTCTAGATATGAGAGAGAGAGAATATCAGATATTATTTATAATAGTCATAGGTGATGTTAATGTAGGTTAAATACTGACAATTAGTAAGGTAGATTAAATACTGAAAAGTATTAATAGGAAATAATTATAATGTATATGAAGATTTTAGTTATTTAGTGAATAAGGTGTTATGATAATAATAAGTAAGTATTTAGTTGATAGAAGTATTTAGTTTAATAAGATGTAGGAAGAATGAAGGAGAGAAGAAGTATTATAACGGTAAGAGAAAGTGGATATTATGAGTTGAGCGATGGATTGGAGTAGATGAAAAGATGTCAATGTATGCTTAGAGTTTAAAGATCGAGAAGACAAGTTGAGGTATAGGGCTTATTTAATTAGTAAGAGATTTAAGTAGATAAAGAAGAAGAATAACTGACATATTTTAGTTAACTAAATAGGTAGAGAGACTAAATTATTGTCGCATTTTAGAATAACTTGGGGAAAAGAAAATAATAAGAGAAGAGAGAAATGAGAGGGGTAATTTCATTCAGAAAAGAGCAAAAGAATTAAATAGATAGAGATAAAGGGAGAAAAGGGTAGAAATAGTAATTATGATTTTTATATTATTCATTATCTTAGGTAGAAATATCTTAGGTAGACAGTAATAAGGTTTATATAGGAAATATATTTCAGAAATATTTTTTAAGGATTTCTAATAAAATAAAATTATGAGAAATGTGAGTATTGGTAATACTTTTCATCAGGTAAAATCAATATGAACGCAGATAAATCGATGATTAACCAAATCAAACTTGATAAGTTATTGAATTAACTTCAATTGAATCAATAGTGTTCTGCTACTGAGTATCAACCAAATCGAGCAAAGAGAGTACTGGATTCACCTTGATACAAGCGACCAAGATTTAAGGCGTCAATCATCACCAGCGAACTTTGATTTGCATTCTTGCTCGTCCTTGTCCATGTTGGTGGAGATCTGAGCCTCCCTAGCTTTTTTTCTGAAGCCTCCCTGAGCTCTTTGCGCCAAGATGGAGCTGTCATAACCCTGTCCAGCTCTGGAATCTCAAAAAGGGACCTCCAACATCATCCTTCCTTTCTGCGATGAGAGATTATTTTTTAGCATTCAAAATCTCACTTTACAGGGTTGAGAGAGGCTCTCTCAACCTTCCAAGGAATCAGATTTGATCCAACGGCTCACTAGGAGCTGTTGGATCAATCTATGGTCCCCTTATTTCCAGCCTCCACTGATCAACTGATGACGACGACCGGGGGGTGCAGAAGGATGAAACTACCCCCCCCCCCAATCCGATCTCCCTTATGATGGGTTGACATCTGTGATTAAATTGCAGCTATGGAACCAACATTCTGGTATACCCGTATGCACACCCCGTCAGCACTCTATCAACTGCCCCATCAGCCGCCTGCGTTGTTATTCACTCAGCACTTGGCCTCATGGTAGCATGCATTTTTACATGTTTATTTGCACTAAATTAATTATATATGCATAATATCAAGCTTCAAATGGTTAACTTCATTTTTTAGAATGATATTCTGAATTTTCTGCATTTCTATACATTTCTCAAGATTTTTCTAGCAGAAAATTCTGAAAGATTATAATTTTCTGGGTTAGAAAATGATTTTTTGGGGTTAATTGACATTAAATTCGGAAGGTATGATTTTTCTAAGTCGAAATATATACTTATTTATATTCTTTTGGGCCTTCATTTTATTAATTATGGATATTCGAATATATTTTAGTGCCTTAATGTTAGGACTCCATGTGTCGCTGTTCGATTCGTCGAATCGGGATGAATTTTCACATGAGATAATAGTTGGTGACATCCAATCATTAACTCATTTAATGATTGATGTCGAGAAATCATTTAGCAAAGCATTTATGGCATCACAGTTAGTGATGCCATAATTTCACTTAGTGGCACCACCACATCAGTTGCTAGATAGTATTTTATAATATATTTATATAGATTATTATTCATTTTTTGTCTTTTCCCAGTGCGACACGTGGGGCGGTGAGAGCCGTGATAGTGGATGAGACAGAGGAATCTCAGCCAATCATCACATTTAATGCCCAGACAGGACAGAACCCTGACCAAATGATGTGACGATGCTGCCAAAGATGAGATGAGAGAAATATTTGAATTAAATTGACGACTAGAAATTATCCAACTTCCAGGCTTGACATCCGACAATCCAAAACCCAGATTGAGCTGAAATTTTAAGTACAGGTTTTTCTATTTTTCCTCTATCTAACCATATGTTGGATCTATAAAATGAGAACCTGAGCTTGGTTAAAAACATATTTAATATGACTTCCTCCTAAAGAGCCATGTTCAACGAAAGTGACGTTTTGAAGGTCCATAAGTGCTCCTTGGTGCCTCTAGGGCGTGGGGAGGTTCAACAGAAAATTGGGGAGGTCCATCCGCGTCAGGAATTGCCGTGATCCTCGCAGAATAATGGGATCTAAGATTAGCCTTTTGCCTTACATTTCATCATCTCCAACACATTAAATTAGTTTAGCCATTTTCATCATCTATCACCTTCATCCATTACCATCATTTCACCACTATGTCATCATCCATTCTCATCCACCCTCATCCATTTCTAGTCTCCTCCGACGCAATCTCATCACCTACCTTTATCTTTCCCATTTAAGCCAATATTTCTATCTCTGACGGCACACGCCATCAAGGTTCATCGATGACATCGTCTGCACCGCCCACCAACATCATCGAAGACCGGGTGAAAGTGCTCAAATATCCTATTTTCATTTTCATCATTTCTTTTGTCATGTTTTGTGTCTTCCTGTCTCATTGTTCTGTTTTTGTCGCACGGCGACACGTCCCGTCAACGCCATGCGTCTTTGTCGACAGGTGGGAGGGGGTCCTTAGCAATTTGGGCTCCCCCTCCCACACTCCCCTTTGTCCTTCTCTTCTTTTTATATTTTAATTTTCCCCTTATTTTGTAATGAGGGGGCACCATTATATAAGGCCCCCCTAATGGACCCCAATCCCCTTTTATTTCTGCTTTGTTGACCCATTAAGAGGGCCCGTTTGACCCTCCCCTTTATAAGGGAAGAGGGGGCGCCCTTAATTGGTAGACATGTTTTCTTTATTGAGTTGAATTTTTGAAGAAGACAGGTCTCCCCCTTCGATAGAGAGAACGAGAAGAAGGGACGAGGAACAATCGGATCCGGAGAATTTTGGGATCAGGAGGAGGAAGGAGGGCACAATCTCTGGCGCAAGAAGAACATCTTGCACCTGGTGAGAGCGGCAGGAATTGCTAACTGTGTGTTCCCTCTCCCAAACCCCTTCTTCTAGCCTTGGATGTTCTTCCTCCCCCCCCGGCCACAAAAGGAATCTGACAGCCCACCAACCGTTGGGATTCTACCCGACGTTGTGGTGCTCTCGTGATGACACCCAGGCCTACGCCATGGTCGTCGTCTGATTTGTGGACTTCTCACACCATCACCTTACCCCCGGACCGCTAGCTGCTCGTGCTCTTCTAGGAGATCTGCGCACGACGTCGATTGCCCACCTGCGAATGACGGGGTGGATCTGCTGCCACTGCCCTTCCTTCGTGAGTTGCTAGGGGTCAGCCTTTGGTGGCGACTTGCCCAAGGTGTGCCGACCCCCACTTCGCTCAGGCCAACCACCTGCCAGTTGTGCCATTGAGCTCTGCCATCGACCGTGATATCTCTTCCCTGCACACCGTGCGATTTGAGTTCCCCGCCCCCAAACTCCACCAGTATGCTCCTACACCGATCGCCAGTCGAGCCGCCGTTAACTCTCCGATGCCTCTCCGCCACACCCGCTCCGACTGCCACCGACCGTTGACAATCCTACACGACGAACCACGCGCTGACAAGGTACGTCGTCCTCTCCCATCGCTTGTTTAATTACCGCTTGTAGTAAATTTTCATCTTGACTCTACCGCGCTCGGACTAGGTAGGTGAGAGAGGAATAATTGACAGAACTACGACCACTTTGAGCATCTTACCGGTACAGACGAGTCCATCCATTACGTGAGAGCCCTACGGATTGATTCCATTGGCCGTAGACGCCGTTGTCACTCCGACGAGGTTCGAGAGGCCACAACCGCCATCACCCAGCGACCCTGATGTAATACGTTAGCGGCCGAGATCGTTGGCACATATTACGTCACAGTTATGCCGATAGATGTTTTAGATGATGCTAGTGAATGTGGTTTTAAGAACTCTCACGAGCTATAAGGATGGTCCAAGAAAGGGGCAACGACGTAGTAAATTCGGGGAGAGGAACAGGTCAGGGTAGACTCCATGTGACCCGCCGAATCTACACGACCGAGCATGACGAGAGGGGCGTTCTACAGCCCGAGGGAGTTCTTCCCACAAGACGGCGATCAATTCGTCAATCACAAGAAAAACCCTATCTCTCGATAGTGGTGGCTAACCTATTCAGATTTAATCAGTAATAGGCCGCAGAAGAATACGATAGGGGACGACGATACTGAAGAAAATAATAATACTGAGATTTGTAAAGGGGAAATCGAATTGGAACCTGGAGTTATTGCTCCGAATTCATGGTGATGGGCAGCCCAGGAGGTGACGAGCAGAGCGCGGCGAGACTAGTAGCTGCGTTGGCCGTCCGTGGTGGAAGGCTTGGGCGCGGCGAAGGGGAGCCAGTCACAAGCTCGCAGGGCACAGATGAGGGGTACGATAGAAGGCAGCCGTGGGAATGCGCGCGGGCGCGCCGTCGAGGGCGCACGACGCGTGGGCGCCCGTGTGTGACGGGCAGCAGAGGCCGTGGTGCGCGCGCGCGGGGGCGCGCGAAGGGCGGGCGCCTGCGGTGTTGGGCGATGGAAGGGACGTCCCGGAGGGGGTCAGTCTGGCTGTTATTGCACTGTCTAACCGCGGAGCCAGAGGACAAAACCCAGACGGCCGAGCAGACGGGATCGGCCGGGGTGGTGGATCCCGCGGGCGACGGTCCTGCTCAGGCGACACCACCGGGGAGTGGGGGCACGAAGCGCGACCAGGAAGCCACCAAGCGTTGGCGGGCAGTCCAGAGGTGGGCGACGGCGACCCTGGCTGGCGGGGATGCAGGCTCGAGACCAAGTGTGGCTGGCGGAAGGTGAATAGGCTCTCCAAGCTAGAAGGCAGCAGGAGGAGGAAGAAGAAGACATAAAAAAAACTTGCTAATTTTGACTATGAAAGAAAATGAGCGAGACAAGGTTCTTTTCAAAATTCTCTCCATTTGCCCTTGGGCATGCCTTCCCCTTATATAGGGAGGAAGGGTGCCAAGAGGCCAGCCATAGGGGAGGGGTCCGTCGCGTGACGTGGCCCTCCTCTTTACACGTAATTCAAGAAAAGAACGAAACGTGAAAGAATGGACTCGGTCCAACATATGACCCGATCCGATTGTTTATTATAATTAGGCAAATGATAAAGAAGACTTACAAGATATCATGTTGAATACTTGAACCCAGGGTCGCGTACGTCAGCGCGAGCGGCTCAAAGAGTTCTAGCGCGTCCAGTGGCGGTGTTGGCGTCGTCGCGATGGTCCCCCATCAGACCCGTCCAACCTCGGAGCTCGGCGTCTCTCTCGAGTCAGAGCCTGCACGTACAACACGTAGGACGTCTCACGCATTGCATCATAGTTACATCAACCCATTTAGGGTTTATCCATCGGACGATGACACCGTCGACGTTCGATACCAACATCTATTATCGGTACTGAGCCAACGACGTCCGACATCAATCTCTATACTCCACTCAATGCCTCATGTCTCTATCATTATATCATTCACCGTATCCTTCAACTACCACGCCATTGTTACAATCCCATCTTGCTTCCCACTATCATCCATCTCTCATCTTATTGGTCACTCTCATCACACATTTAGTCATGTATGCATAACTCTTGTCATCTTCTCTTCACCCAATACAGGTCATATTTTCCCTAACATATGTACCCTGTGGAGACAACTCTTCCTTGTCACTAGCTAATTATATCATTTACGAGTGTAGCTCTATAAGTTTTATTGATTAAACTCAAACTCTTATTGACGTAATTTTAACCCCAAATTTCAGTCTATCAATAGGCGCCATTGCCAGGGAACAGTTGCCGTTAGGAATTTTACTCTCTTATTTGGTGATTTTCTTTTGTTTAATAACTTGTTTAAATTAATATATATAGTGGGATAAATTTCTGATTTCTAGGATAAGAACGTGCATTTTTATTTTCTAGTTGCTTTATTTAGTATATAAATTGCAATTTCTTTAAATTCTACTTGAAATGGACGATAGATTTCAATTGATCATTGATCATATTTGATTCTAATGATTGATTTCAATTGTTCCTATTTGATGTTATCATTGATTTAATCATAACTGATCACATCCAGTATATCTAGTTTTATTTTATCACATCGTGGTCTAAATTTAATCAATCAGTAAAATTGACTTGATTTTGAATTGATCACTTACTATTGACCATTCAGAACTGATTGAATATGATTAAGACAACTGAAGTAAATCCAGATTGTTATTAGATTTTATTTGACCACTCTGATCCTATTGGCTTTGACTTGTAGCATTGAATTGAATCTGAATTTCCTACAGATTTCATTCTTTGATTCTGATTTGATTGAAATTGATTATTAAGATTATGTATTTGATATATATATATTACATTAGATAATATCAACCTGAACTTGATAGTAAGTGGCTTATCATTCTGCTACTCTGAAGTTGATAGTCTAGTTTTTTATTGATTTAGTTAGGAAATATATTTGGACTGAACTTGGTGAACCTAAGAAGTTAATGTGTTGACCGAGGGTCAACTAGGAGAGATTGGGCCTTGTATTATTGCAGGTAGGTGGTCATCGAGGCTGAGATGATTAGGTTGGGTCAGGACAAGGAGGGAGGACGTTAGGAGCTCTGTGGTGCTGTGGAGGAGACGTCTCTAGTTTCTTTATTCTTGACTTAAGTGTAATTGTAAGTATAGATCCAGATCATCCCGGACCGGGACGATGGACGGGACGGGATCAATTTCATCTCGTCTGACATCCAGAGTTTTCCCCAGGACGAAGGACGGGACAGTTTTTTGTCCGGTGTGTAAAAAACCATCCCGTCCAATATTTCCCAGACAGTTTTTCATCCCCTCCAGGGCAAAAACTGTCCCATACCTCATCCCGAACAAAAATTATGTATTAAAAAAAACTTTATTTCCTGCTCCCTTTTGAAAGAACCAGGCGCACCCTAGTTGTGTCCTTCGAAAACGAAAGAAGAAGACCTTCCCGCCCCACATCAACCAGGTCGGTGGCCCTCCGCGCCCATTTGCATCATCGAAGAGCGCTTCCCCAACGGTGAGGTATGTGCCTATCTATCCATCAGTTGATGTTTTCTATCTCACTATCTCACTGTCGATCTGTCTATCTCACTGTTGGTCTGTTTATCTTACTGTCTATGTATCCATCTCACTGTCGATCTATCTATCTTACTATGTACCTATCTATCTCACTGTCTATCTATCCATCTCTCTGTCGATCAAACTATCTCAATGTCTACCTATCTATCTCACTCTCGATCAATCTATCTCAATATCTACCTATCTATCTCACTACCTATCTATCTATCTCAATGTCTACCTATCTATCTCACTGCCTATCTATGTATCTATCTCAATGTCTACATATCTATCTCACTGCCTATCTATCTATCTATCTCAATGTCTACATATCTATCTCACTGCCATCTATCTATTTATCTCAATGTCTACTTATCTATCTCACTCTTGATCAATCTTTGTCACTCTCGATCAATCTATCTCAATGTCTATATATCTATCTCACTGCCTATCTTTCTATCTATATCACTGTCTATGTTTCTATCTCACTGCCTATCTTTCTATCTATCTCACTGTCTATCTATCTATCTACCTCAATGTTTATCTATCTAGATCAATGTTACAAAATTTACTATGTTAATATCATAGTAAAATTTGCCAAGCCTATGCTAATTTTGAATGCTGGAAAATGCTCTATCTCTCTATATTTCTGTAATCTGTCTGCATATTTATCTCGCTGTATCTATCTATCTAACTATCTATTTTTCCACAATGGAACTCTCTCTCTCTCTCCCTATCTAACTATCTATCTGTCTACCTATCTAACTCACTGTCGATCTATCCATCTCAATGTCTACCTACCTATCTCAATGTTGATCTATTTATCTCACTATCTATCTATCTATCAACCTCAATCTCCATTCCAATCACCCACAAGATAGGTTTTGGGTAGTGCTTTGATTTAATGAATAAGAGGGTTGTCACTGTCTCAATCTCTATCTCACTGTCGACCTATCTATTTCACTGTCCATCTATCTATCTATCCATCTATCCATCTATCTATCTATTTCAATGTCTAACTATGTGTCTATCTATCTCACTGTTTATCTATCTACCTCTCTAACTCTCTGTATAACTATCTATCTGTATTGCTTGATTAAATGAGTTGTTGAATGAGTTGTCGTATTCTCCGCCTGCCACTCAGTGTTTACCAAAACAATTCTGGTTCCATATCATGTAGCCCAAGGTACTAAAGTATATGAGTAATATTTTCTTTAATCATGCCTGGATTATTTCAATAGAAAATTAATTTTATATTTAGTAGGCCCCAATATAATTTAATTTTGCCGCTTTCATGTATTGTTCAAATAATTTGTACACGTCTTTTTCGGGGCTTCTGGACTGCAGGTTTATTTTCCGATGACCCAAAGAGGTACGTATATATCAACTTGTCACATATATATCTATTGTTCGTACTCTACGAATCGTATATAACAAACTTTTAGTTGTGTATATATCATTCTGTCGCACGTGTTATGTGATTGCCGTGTTTGAGTCTGCCAGTATGGTTATTGATCTGTCGATATATTATTAGTCAATGAGTCCAAGTTTTGAGATTAATATCAATGGTCATCTTCGAAGGTTTTTCTTTGTATTTGTTTTCCTTATGAACATCGAGTGTTGTAAACAACTATCTCCATTAGTTTTATTATATTTGAGTGTAACTCTAGTACGGCGTTCAAATTTCTCGTCACACACTTCGTACGAATGACTGCATATTGTGAATAATTTTGAAAGAGATATGGAGTCCACATTTTGAAAGAGATATCGACAAAGCAGAGTGCTATGCCGTAGAGGTGGATGATAATGTGTCATCTCGAAGCGTAAGATGCAATCGGTCTAAAGTTTTAGATTGATTTGTTGAAGTTGGCCTGAACGAGTACCAATGTACACTTTGTCAAGCGCAGAACCCCACCCATAAGGTCATCATCATGCGGAATAAAGATAAGAGCACAAATGTATTCTGGAGACATATAGAGAAAGTACACCGTAAATTTTACGATGAACTCAAGGGCGTCCGGACGAATCAGAGAAGGATAACCCAGTACAAATTACTGTCCCACAAGTTGTACTTACACGGCATCAACGTGGAGCGTATGAAGGAGGAGTTCGTCAGGTTCATCTATGACAACAATCTTCCTTGGCAACTTGTGAGGAAGAAGTCATTCCGAAGATTATGGTTCTACAGGACGCAAGTGGTTGGGGACATCCCTGGTCCTGATGCGGTCAAAGCAACGGCTTCTAACATTGATGACTCTAAAATATGTCATCAAATAATCAAGTTCTTAAGTTTAAATTCATTACAATTATCTTGTGAATTCATGCTAAGTTCATGCATATGTATTGTTTGATGAAATCACTAACCCCACTTGATTCTTTGAATCAAGTGGAATATATTTAACATTTTATGGCTAGTGAACATTCAGAAACAGGTTAAGAAGATCAAGGAAGAGAGGAGGATCAAGAGAAGTGGGCAAAAATTCGAAGTGGCAAAAATCACGAAAATGCCCCTGGGCATGACTTAAGAGAAAACCTATAAATACTCTCTTGAGAGAGGAGTTTGGGTTGTTCAGAATTTTCTCTAAGGAAACTAGGGCTTGGAGAAGAGGATTTCTGCACCCTCCAGGAGCTGATGAGCTTTTGGAGTTGGAGAGGAAGAACAGACTGAAGATAGCTTGGATTGAAGAACCATGCCTTGCCGCAAGGACGTGACACCCGACGTGGGGAAATCTCAAGCTTCAGCCCTGTAATCCCTCTCTTCTCAGACAATTTTGGTTGGGTTGGAAGAGTCACAAGATCTTCCAATGTTTTCCAACTGAGGATTGTTTCGTTTTAGACTTGATTTCAGTTGAACTTTGTTTCTTTCTTGTTCTGATCATCCTCCCCAAACCTCCCCAAAAATCCCTTTGATATAGCAGAACCACTGCGCGCAGCAGCACCGCCGCGCGCAGCAACGCCATCGCGCAGCACGCCGCAGCAGGCGCCGCGCGCGCAGCCACGCCAAGACGCAACAGCGCGCGACGCAGCAGCGCCGCCGCAGCAACGCCGCGCAAGACGCAGCAGCGCCGCAGCGCAGCAACGCCGCGACGCAGCAGCCACGCGCAGCAGCCGCGCCGCGCCACGCCGCGGCGCGACAGCGCCGCTGCACGTTAGACACCTTGCGCGCAGGTACCTGCACGCAGACACCTTTGGCGCGCAGGTACCTGCACGCAAGGTGTTTGATCCTTTGCCCCAAGGGCAAGGTCACAGAGAACTTCTTCAGACAGCCTCTATTAAGTTAAATATTTAACTTAATCAGAGCAATAGCAGTTAAATCTTTCGATTAAACTGGGGATTAAAGAGGAATTCTGTGATTTTCCTGAGGATCATTTAACAGAGTTTAATATTTATTTTGAATTGATAAGTGACATATCTATTGAATAAAGAAGGAAATTTCTGCTGTTTTCTCCTGCTCCCTTTGGATCGACCCTCACTCGCCTTACGCCGTGAGGTTTATAAATTTGTTGCATAAGCTCTGAACCTCACACGTCTGAATTGCTAAATAACCAGTAAAAAACACATAAAATCTGAGCTTATCAACTGGCGCCGCTGCCGGGGAGCACGGTATTACAGTAGGAATTTTTGTTTTTCTGAATCTACAGTCATTCTTTATTATCCTCTTAAGCTGAAGGACTTTAAAATCCTCAGCTCATCGTCTGCTAACATTTTGCTGAAGATTTATGGTAGTAACACGTTCAGGAGCTGGTGAGAAGTCTGCAGAAAAAATTAGTAGAGACGCCACCCCGGATTCTACAGTTACAGAACCAGAAATTCAGAAGAGAAATATGGCTGAAGGGATACATCAGCAGAATGAGAGGAGAAGAACTATGTTGGATAGGTCTACACCATCCGGAAGCTTACGACAAACCGATGTAAATCTGAACATCGGTGAAGGTATCTTGTTTCGATACGATAATGCATTGATCAATTCTCTACCTGAATTTAACGGATTACCTGCACAGAATCCGTTAGAATTCCTTGATGATTTTCATATTAGATGCTCTTCTCAAAATGTTCCTGGAATATCTACGGAGATGTTAAAAATGAAATATTTTCCTCTAACTCTTAAAGATAAAGCGTTTGCATGGTATCGTAATCTAGGAATCACTTTTAATTCTTGGGAAGAGATGCAAGGAAAATTTCTGCAGAAATTTTACCCTCTCTCCAAAACGAATTTTTATAGAAGAGAAATTCACAATTTCCATCCTCATGACGGAGAAGCCTTTAGTGAGTCATGGGAGAGATTCAATGATTTGTTGAGGAAATGTCCTCACCATGGCATTGAGCAATGTCAACTAGCCCAAATATTTTATGAATCTCTCTCTGATTTTATGAAAAACAAAGTAAATCTCGCTACGGGTGGAACGTTTTACACCGCATACGAGGATGAGGTTTTTGATATTTTGGAGAGAGTTGCAGAAACTAACTTGCAGGAGATTGTAGCCAATCAGAATGGGAGAAACCTGCAGCCAAAAAGAGCAGGAGTTCTGCAGGTTTACGCCAAGGAGGGAGAGCTGCAGGCGAACCTAAAAGAAACCAACCAGAAATTGGAGGAGCTCACCTCCACCTTGAAGAACGTCTTCTTGGGTAACTCGCCTATAGTGAAAGCTAAGATTTGCTCTCTTTGCTTTAGCAGGGAGCATGAAGACGGAGCTTGCCAAGCCATGGAAGAAGAGGTTAAAGCCTTCAACCAGCCGCAACAACCATGGGCAAGTCAAAAGCGGCAAAATTTCCAAAACGGAGAGACTTTCCACCAAGGGAGCAAGCCGGCAACTCAACCTCCATTCCAACAAAGACAGTCATTTCAGCCCAGACCTCAGCAGCAGTATCAGGTTCCATCTCAGAACCAACCTGATTTTTCTTCATTTACCCCCGTCATTTCAGATATGATAGAGAAGCAAAACCAAAAGTTGCGAGCGGAGATGGAGATGAAGATACAAATGATGATGGAGTTTCAAACGAAGCAAATGCTGGAGTCTCAAGAGCAGATGAGGAAGATGTTAGAGAGCTTCAGGTCTGCACATTCTGAACACCAAGGTATACCTGCAGACCCCCCTTGCACGTCTCATCAATTTCCTACAAAACAAGTTATAAATCCATGCAATTTGCATCATATTCAACATTCTAGCCATGACGAAATGGGTGAATCAGATCCTGAAGTTCTGGCAGTCTCAAGGTTGAGGAATGGAAAGGAACTTCAGGATCCTTACCAGAATTCTGTAGAGAATTCTAAGAAGAGGAATGAGTCAAGGGAGGAAGATGGGGAGGAGCCCCCCTACATTGAAGAGCCTCTACCTTCCACAAGTGGGCAGCACATACCTTACCCAACTGCCCTAACAAAGAAAAAACCTGTGCTTGATTATGAAAATAGGTTATTAGAGAATTTTAGAAAAGCCACAATGACAGTCACAGTAGAGGACATGCTTAGGTGTGCACCATCGCTTAAGAAATATCTTAAGGATTCTTGTACTAATAGAAAGAATAGGGAGGTGGTGAAACTTTCCGAAAATGCGTCTAGCATTTTGAATGACATTCCTATAAAAAAGAGGGATCCTGGTGCCCCTTTTATCACCTGTGACATAGGAGGAAAGACTTTCTCAAAAGTCTTATTAGACACGGGAGCAAGCATTAGCATCATTCCGACGGCATTATATGAGGAATATGGCTTCGGGGAGCTTGAAGAGATCCATATGGACCTACTTTTAGCCAACGGAACTGTTAGGCAACCTGAAGGACGATTGACTGATGTCACCATTACTGTAGAAAATTGTGAAATTCCTGTAGATTTTATAGTGACCGACGTAAAAATTTCAGGAAGCCTTAGTTTAGCTCCTATTATTCTAGGAAGACCGTTTTTAGTAACGGCTAGGACGATCATGGACTGGGAAAAAGGGACTGTAGAGTTTAGGATAGGGAAAGAGAGAGTCCAAATTGACATTTCTAGAATGATGAAGTGCCCCTTAGGGAGCAATGAAGAGCTCAACTTCTGTACAGAACATAAGGGAGAAGAAGAAGGAATGATAGAATACTTATCCCACATAGAAAGTAGAGAGCTAGATGACGAGCTCCTAGACTCCACAGAAGTAGAAACCAATCCAGAACTTAAACCACTTCCCTCTACCCTGAAATATGCATATTTAGACAGCACAAAAAATTTACCTGTGATCATATCTTCATCCCTCACTCCAACACAAGAAGAGAACCTACTCAAGGTGCTTAAAGAGCATAAATCAGCTATAGGTTGGACTTTCGATGACATTAAAGGAATCCCATCTTCAATTTGTGAGCACAGAATATTTTTAGAAGAGGAGGCTAGACCTTGTAGAGAACATCAGAGGAGATTAAATCCTCATATGAGAGAAGTCCTCGAAAAGGAACTTCTAAAGTGGCTTAATGCCGGCGTCATCTACGCGATCTCCGATAGTAGATGGGTAAGCCCGGTGCATATGGTTCCTAAGAAGTCGGGAGTGACTGTAGAGCAGAATGAAAAAGGGGAAGAAGTGCAGAAGAGGCTAACCACTGGATGGAGGGTGTGCATCGATTATAGGAAATTAAACAAGGCGACCAAGAAAGACCACTATCCACTACCCTTCATGGATCAAATACTAGAAAAACTATCGGGGCAGCAATATTTTTGTTTTCTTGATGGTTATTCAGGATACAACCAAGTGAACATTCATCCTGAAGATCAAGAGAAGACAACCTTCACGAGTCCAGTAGGGACATATGCCTTTAGGCGTATGCCCTTTGGGCTATGTAATGCACCCGCCACATTCCAACGATGCATGAATGCACTCTTCTCCGATCTAGTGGGAGAGTGCTTAGAAATCTTTATGGATGATTTTTCTGTATTCTGATCCACATTTGAAAACTGCCTCCTTAGCCTCACCAAAGTATTGAAAAGGTGCATAGAGTCAAACCTCGTACTAAGCTGGGAAAAATCTCATTTCATGGTGCAGGAGGGAGTAGTGCTGGGCCACATGGTAAGCAGCCGTGGCTTGGAAGTGGACAAGGCCAAGATCGAGGTCATCCAGGGCCTTCCACCTCAAACCAACCTAAAAACCCTTAGGGGTTTCCTCGGCCACGCGGGTTTCTATAGACGTTTCATTCTTGACTTTGCTTACATTTCCAAACCTCTTACAAATCTTTTATCGTCTAAGAACAATGAGTTTGAACTAACTCTAGAAGCTAAAGATGCATTTTATAAATTGAAGGAAGCCTTAGTTAATGCGCCTATCTTGCAAGGGCCCGATTGGACCCTTCCTTTTGAACTAATGTGTGATGCTTCTGATTTTGCAGTAGGTGTAGTGTTAGGTCAGTGAATCGACAAGAAACCCGTGGTTATCTACAACGCCAGCAGAACCTTAGTGGACGCGCAGCTAAATTATACTACTACCGAGAAGGAACTGCTAGCCATTATTTTTTCTTTAGAAAAGTTTAGATCTTACTTGTTAGGTAGTAAAATTACTGTTTTTTTCTGACCATGCAGCTATTAGATACTTGTTAACGAAGAAGGAGGCCAAACCTAGGTTGATTAGATGGGTGCTTTTATTGCAGGAATTTGATTTAGAGATCAAAGATAAGAAAGGGTGTGAAAATGTAGTAGCAGATCATCTCTCTCGAATCATGAGCACCCAACCTGAGATTATAAATGATGCATTTACTGATGAATATGTCCTAACCGCACAAGGAACATCACTTCCTTGGTACGCGCACATTGTCAATTTTTTGGTTTCAGGAAAAATTCCCACAGGATGGACATCTCATGAGAGGAAGAAGCTGCTTAAGGATGCACGATTTTACTTTTGGGAAGATCCGGAGCTATTCCATCAAGGCCAAGATCAAATTTTGAGGCGGTGTGTCCCCGAGAGCGAGCAAAGAAGCATTTTGGAATTCTGTCATTCTAAACCCGGAGGGGGACACTACTCGGCCAAGGTAACAGCTCATAAAGTTGTTGAATCGGGTTTCTTTTGGCCTACATTATTTCATGACGCCCAGAAATTTTATATTACTTGTTTAGCATGCCAAGCATCCGTCAACATAAATAGGAAAGATAGAATGCCCCTACAACCCATCCTAGAAGTAGAAATATTTGATTTATGGGGAATCGATTTTATGGGACCCTTCCCTAGTTCTAATGGTTATGAATATATTTTAATGGCTGTCGACTATGTCTCCAAATGGGTAGAAGCCATTCCCTCCAAAACCAATGACAGTAAGGTAGTGACTAATTTTATTGAGAAAAACATCTTTTATAGATATGGATGCCCACGAGCTATCATTAGTGATGGAGGTTCCCACTTTACAAACTACAACTTTAGGAACCTCCTCTAGAAGTTTGGTGTCCATCATCGAGTCACTACTCCTTATCACCCTCAAGCCAATGGCCAAGTTGAATTGTGCAATCGGGAGGTTAAGAAAATTTTGAGGAAAATAGTGCGTCCGGATGGGAAAGATTGGTCTAGGAAGCTAGACGAGGCATTATGGGCCTATAGGACCGCTTACAAAACTCATCTCGGCATGTCTCCCTTCCGCCTTATCTTTGGCAAAGCTTGTCACCTACCACTTGAGTTAGAACACAAGGCCCTTTGGGCTATTAGAAAACTCAACCTAGATTTGGATAGAGCCGGCAAGCATAGACTTCTTCAATTGAATGAGTTGGAAGAGTTAAGAAATGAGGCTTATGAGAATTCGAAGATTTATAAAGCCAAGATGAAGATGTTTCATGACAAGAGCTTGAGGAGAAGAATTTTTGTGGAGAATCAAAAAGTATGGCTTTACAACTCTAGACTAAAACTCTTTCCAGGTAAATTGAAAACGCGATGGGATGGTCCCTTCCTTGTTCAGCAGGTTTTTGAGAATGGAGCCGTTACAATTTTAGATCCTACGTCTCAAAGACGATTCACCGTGAACGGGCAACGGCTCAAACCCTACTTAGAAGAAGAAGATCTTCACAAAGCCATCGCATGATAGCTCATGATCCGATTAGTTTTTGTTTTTACTACATTTCATATTCCCTCTGCTTGGTTATTTTCCTTGTTTTGTTTTTGTTTCCTGCATTTTTGTTTCTGTTCTCGTGTGCAGCCACTCCGATCCACGCCCACCTAACACGTCACTGGACAACACGCATGCTGATCGCCGCCCTTCCTTCCATGGTTTGGTATTCCTTTCTCCTTTCTCTCATTTATGATTTGTCATGTAGGAACATGCCTTTTATTGAGAGGGGGGGGGGAGTACATTTACATGCATTATCCATGAAATTTTTTTCGTTTTTGCATTCACAAACCATGGATATTTGATGATCTTAGGAGATGATTGTCCAATGATATGCATGATACTTCGATTCTTTTCAAAAGGGTAGAAATGCAAGAGTGGCCAGCTAGGGAATCCTAGGTGAAGTAAGCCTAGCTAGGTGCACTACGATCCATACCACTACAGTCATATCTATTACCATTATACTTCTCTCACCTCACCATCCACCTTGGGTTGAGTTAGCACTTACATGCACGAAAATTTTTAGCTTTAGTGGAGAGTAGGGTTAGTGTTAGCTCATTGGCAGTATTATTATGACGTGAGTGAAGCTCCCTAACCCATGAAGGATACATAACCGTCGGGGAATAAGCTGCCAGTCTACTAAGGACGGCACATGGGTAGTGGATAAGCGCCACCAAACTATAAAGTGAAAGCTGCACGCATAAACAAGCAAAAGCTTGCATCATAGTACTAAAGTTGATTGTCATAAAAAATGACCAACAAGCAGCAAATGCCAAATAAAATAAAGGTGGAAAAGCTGTCTCCCATGTGTTTGAGCCGATGCTACTATAGCCATAGTATTGAGCTAGCATTAATACCACTCTCTACGCCTCGTTCAGTAGTGCCCTTGGGGTGTTAACTCGATCTTATTCCATATACTATGTACTTACTATATGTACTCCATAGATCATGTGCACTTAGTTGAGGTCTAAGGCTGAGATAGATCCTAAATTTCTTCTACGCTGGTCAATTTTAATTGCTGAAAATACTCCTTGAGAAGAGCATGAATCAAAGTTATCGGAAGTCAAAATTCACCTTGAGATCATCTTTTATTTTCACCTGCATGTCATTACTAAGGGACTAGTAACGATCTAAGTTGGGGGGTGTTTGATGACTCTAAAATATGTCATCAAATAATCAAGTTCTTAAGTTTAAATTCATTACAATTATCTTGTGAATTCATGCTAAGTTCATGCATATGTATTGTTTGATGAAATCACTAACCCCACTTGATTCTTTGAATCAAGTGGAATATATTTAACATTTTATGGCTAGTGAACATTCAGAAACAGGTTAAGAAGATCAAGGAAGAGAGGAGGATCAAGAGAAGTGGGCAAAAATTCGAAGTGGCAAAAATCACGAAAATGCCCCTGGGCATGACTTAAGAGAAAACCTATAAATACTCTCTTGAGAGAGGAGTTTGGGTTGTTCAGAATTTTCTCTAAGGAAACTAGGGCTTGGAGAAGAGGATTTCTGCACCCTCCAGGAGCTGATGAGCTTTTGGAGTTGGAGAGGAAGAACAGACTGAAGATAGCTTGGATTGAAGAACCATGCCTTGCCGCAAGGACGTGACACCCGACGTGGGGAAATCTCAAGCTTCAGCCCTGTAATCCCTCTCTTCTCAGACAATTTTGGTTGGGTTGGAAGAGTCACAAGATCTTCCAATGTTTTCCAACTGAGGATTGTTTCATTTTAGACTTGATTTCAGTTGAACTTTGTTTCTTTCTTGTTCTGATCATCCTCCCCAAACCTCCCCAAAAATCCCTTTGATATAGCAGAACCACTGCGCGCAGCAGCACCGCCGCGCGCAGCAGCACCGCCGCGCGCAGCAACGCCATCGCACGCAGCAGCGCCGCGCGCAGCAGCGTCGCGCGCAGCCACGCCGCACGCAACAGCGCTGCTGCACGCAGTAGCGCCGCGCGCAGCAACGCCGCGCGACGCAGCAGCGCCGCGCGCAGCGCCGCAGCGCAGCCACGCCGACGCAACAGCGCTGCTGCACGCAGCAGCGCCGCGCGCGCAACGCCGCCAAGACGCAGCAGCGCCGCACGCAGCAGCGCCGCGACGCAGCAGCGCCGCGCGCAGCGCCGCCGCGCAGCAGCGCCGCGCAGCCACGCCGCATGCGCAGCAGCGTCGCGTGCAGCCACGCCGCGCGCGACAGCGCCGCTGCACGCAGACACCTTGCGCGCAGGTACCCTGCACGCAAGGTGTTTGATCCTTTGCCCCCAAGGGCAAAGGTACTGTCTACAGAGAACTTCTCTGTAGACAGCCTCTATTAAGTTAAATATTTAACTTAATCAGAGCAATAGCAGTTAAATCTTTCGATTAAACTGGGGATTAAAGAGGAATTCTGTGATTTTCCTGAGGATCATTTAACAGAGTTTAATATTTATTTTAAATTGATAAGTGACATATCTATTGAATAAAGAAGGAAATTTCTGATGTTTTCTCCTGCTCCCTTTGGATCGACCCTCACTCGCCTTACGCCGTGAGGTTTATAAATTTGTTGCATAAGCTCTGAACCTCACACGTCTGAACTGCTAAATAACTAATAAAAAACACATAAATCTGAGCTTATCAAACATGTATAGAGAAGTCCAAGGGAAATTAATAGAGATGTTTGCTGATGTTCACAATGTCTCTCTTACAGTGGACGCTTGGACATCACGAAATAACCTCGTCCTTTAAGGTGTCACTGCCCACTGGATTGACGTCGACTAGAAACTCTGTGAGCTACTCCTTGCTATCCGGCGGATCAAGGGATCCCATTGCGGCACCAACTTGGCGAGGATCATTGTGGAAGTTGCATATGAACATGGAATCGAGTCGAAGCTTTCTGCTATCAACACGGACAATGCGTCTAACAACAGAATGATGCTGGCCTCTATTGTAGATCAACTGAAAATCATAAACCCACAATTCACTATGGATCAACATGTACCATGCGTTGCACATGTTCTAAACCTCGTAGTCCAGGCCGGATTGAAGATCCTTCGTAATCCTGAGGCACAAGAAAGTAGTATTCTATGAGGCTGAGATTTTCAGACATATGTAGTGTTGGACACTGATGAATCAACTAAATCACAAGTCGACAAATATAGTACAACGACAGCTGCACCCTTGGGAATAGCCGTTTCACGTGTGAGAGCCATCGTCAACGCTATTCAAGGATCCATGTAACAAATGGAGAAATATGTTGATATGTGCAAAATGTTTGAACTCGATCAAGATAAAAGTTGACTGCCAATGTGCTAGAACTCCACTTTCATGATGTTAGAGCACCCTCTTGGCAAGAGAGAGGTACTCGACCATATGGCCGTGAGGTTCTTTCTTACATCGACTAAAGATTACGCCCTATGTCAAGAGGACTGGGAGTTGATTGATGAATATCTGTGTATCCTTGGGCGAGTGTGTCAGGGTTCCGACTATGTGTGTTCCACAAAGAGATTGTCAATCACTGAAGTAACATCATTGATCACGGACCTGAAGTCTCAACTTGAGCAGGCTATGTATAGTGCTAGGGCAACCTTGGATGTCGAGCGGAGGTATGCGTTGCGCTCGGCGTGTAGTGCTATGCATAACAAGTTGATGTAGTACGCAAAGGTAATTTGGGGCAATCATGATGTGGCAACGGTGGGGCACTAGATCCATTCTCCAAAATAGACATTGTGCATCTGTCATATCACGAAGACGTGCTTCCCTATCTTGGCAGTCTTTTAGACAGCGCGTGTAAAACAAATGCAACTGGATGTGATTCGAAGCAGGGAAAATCTTCTGGAAGACGCAATCTGGAACATTTTTGTATCCTCCAAGTGAACATATACACGTCTATGCAAGACTCAGCGACCACGCTCAACGCCTAGACAGGAGCTCGACAAGTATCTAAATATCCCGTGTAGTGAGGAGGAAGATAGTCCACTAAGCTGATGGAAGGACGTCGGAACTCGATACTTTCTGAACTTGACAAAAATTGTGTATGCATTTCTTGTCATAAGCCCGACCAGTGCACCAATGGAGTGGCTTTCAGTTGGCCGAGGGATCACCACATATCGAAGAGGACGCCTAGATGTAGAGAGCATTGAGATGCTGATGATGCTTTGTGCATGGTTCCGTCCTGCACAACAGTACTCGTCTGACTCTGAGGATGACGCTCTCGACGATGACAGCTCTTCTGATGGTGAGTTACGTTATATCACTTTCTGACCTTTGCTTGAGCATGCTTATTTTTCTTAACTCTCTCCTTTTCACATAACAGCGTAAGAGGGGAAAACATGAAGGTGGTGGACGGGTTTACATCTTCCTGCTTTACTAGAAGTCGTGCTTGTACCGCATCCTTTCTGCGTTTATCCACCTTTGCCCATCTGTGAACGCAGATATTTGTCTTCCATATGCGATGCAGTGTTAGTTTGAATTTAGTTTTCTTAGCTCTTATCTTCTTTTCTCAAAATTTCATTTTTAATTTGAATTTAGAACTTTCCATTTAAAATACGTGGCATCGAATTTGTCTCTCATCTTCACTTTCGTAACTTAGAAAGTGTTGTCGGTCTGAGTCTTTGAATTTTTTTGAGGTAGATATCACTATGGCGGGAGATAGTTCTCTTACTTTTACTTTGGTGAAATTGATCGACTCCTCTCGCTTTGGATCATGTATCTTGTTGTGGGTTTTCCTTGAATCTGTATTTTCCTCGATAGGTCTGTAAAAAACGGCAACAACGGTTCATCATGGAGCATTTCTCTGGTTTATTTTTGGTGGCTTTGCCCATTTTCAGTGGTATCTCTGTCTACTATTCTGATTCTATATATGGGTTCGAACTTTTTTATCCTTTGCTTTCATTTTTCTCAAATTACGAGAAAAGACTGTGATTTAACTTTTTTTAAATGTTTTTAGGCAGTTATGATCCTGCTTTATTTTTTGTGATCAGTTTTACAATTTTGGATCATTGTTTTATGGTTGAATGTTGTTTTTTAAAGTACCTCATTTGTCAAACGATTGTCTCCCAAACTCTCTTCCTCTGACGCCATTCCTATGTTGCATTATTGCTGCAGATTTGATAATTGTTTCTCTTCCTTTGGTCGATAACCGATTCATGTCGGAAAATGTGAATGTATCTTGGATCAGAAACAGTTCTTTGAGACATTCAAAAATGCTGCTCAACCATTTCCAATGATTGCAATTTGCGTCCATCAATCTTTGTTACCCATTGATCACATTGGCTTTCCTTTTTCCAATGACATTTTTACTTTGTTTCCTATAACAGTGTAGACTGCGTAAAAGTGTGAGAGGTGAGACGGCCATCTCAACATCGTCAATCTACGCCAAATGTGAAGGTGATTTTGAGCGAGTTGGATGGACGGCTGCAAGAGCTCTGCATTAGTATTCTGTCTCATACTCTGAAAAAATGCTGCATACTTTTTGGTTCACCTTTTCTGTGACTCATGAATGCCACATGCCCACGTCTAGCCATACTCTGAACTTTTTTCCGTTTTAGTTTGTGTGCTATCCTTTGAACTCCAATGGACATTTCGAAGGGTGATCGTAAGAAATATATGAAATTGTCAACTCATTCTAATGCAACATATTCATCTCATTCTAAGATGGAGATAAGATTTCTTAAGAAAACTGATAACTTAGCACAAGATCTGGCATATTTAAGCATGGAAATTCCATGGTGGAAAACCCATCTTTTTAATTTGTAAAAGACTTCTACAAACACTATTTGATTAGATTGACAAAGTTGGGAATCAAATAATGAACTATCTACAGTCATCTGGCATTTAACTAATGAATTTTAAATTGATAAATTGTCAACTCATTCTAATGCAACATATTCATCTCATTCTAAGATGGAGATAAGATTTCTTAAGAAAACTGATAACTTAGCACAAGATCTGGCATATTTAAGCATGGAAATTCCATGGTGGAAAACCCATCTTTTTAATTTGTAAAAGACTTCTACAAACACTATTTGATTAGATTGACAAAGTTGAGAATCAAATAATGAACTATCTACAGTCATCTGGCATTTAACTAATGAATTTTAAATTCATTTTTCAACTATGTAAAAATTAAATGACTTTTTACGAAATAAGTATTATAAAATTTGTTGGGGTTTAAATAATAAAATTCATAAATGAATTCTTCGTGAAATAATTATAAAATTTGGCGGGGATTTATTGCATTCTTTGTGAAATTAATGAAACGATAAAGGGTATGTGAAAATCACAATTTAAGCTAATTATCTAGTAAAGAACTCAAATATCACAATTAACTACAACCGTATGACTATAAGTGCATGTATGAAATATATTTTTATTGCTAATGAATGAGGGATTAAATTTAAAATATTAAAATTTTTCAAATGTAAAGAAATATATATTTTTTAATTTTATCAAATTATTAAATTGAAAATTCGTCCACCTTTCGTCTGTCCCCCTTTCGTCCGTCCACCGTCCGAGTATTTTGGACGGATGGATTTTTCGTACTATGGGACGAAAAACGTCCCGTCCGGTCGTCCTTCGGACAAATTTCCATCCACGAATTCGTCCGAGACCCCGGACAGGACAAATTTTTCATCCCAGGATGAAAATTTTGTCACGTCCGCATCCTGGATCTATAATTGTAAGGCAAGAGTGACTCTCACCTGGCATATAGTGAATTGCGGTTTTTTATAGGACTTTCACTGGGCACTTGAGCCTACGACTGTCCTGAGATCTAGACGATCTCCCGTGGCTGCATTAAGGGCACTTCTGTGTCCCCAATAAGGGTAAAATACTGTGTTAAGGTGAGAAGAGTGGTTGAGAGACAATATTAAATAAGGAATCTTAAAAAGACAATTAGATAACATAAATACAAAAGTAGACTAATTCACCCCCCCTCATAGTCGACAAATCACTCACCCCATGTCCTATCAACATGAGTATAGAAGTTAGGCTCGAGAAGAGGATCAAATACATATTTTAATGGTATGAGCCATGGTTTAGATGCTTGTGTTCTTCCAAATGGTTGGGGTATCTGGTAGGGTGAAGAACAAACATGAAAATCAAAGGATTGTAGTACTATTGTCTTAGGGGAGTGACCCATCATCCACCCTTCAATGAGTGAATTGTGTCTAGAATTTTTCATCTCCACTAAGTGAACCTCCCTTGGGGTAAAAATGGTCATGCTTTCAATTATCAAGCACATAATCACTTTTCCTTGAGCCATCATGAACCACCTTTTTAAACCTATGTGTGTATCATCTTCACCCATTTTTCCTAGCTTACCTTGCACCATCCTCCCAATCTCACTCATTCCTATAGGTACCCATCTATTCCCTTCTAGTCCAAAATACTACTGATATATTTATTCCCAAGTTTCTTATCTTCTTCTACTTTGTGATATCGCTC
The DNA here is from genome assembly GCF_029677425.1 of Wolffia australiana. Lineage (NCBI taxonomy): Eukaryota > Viridiplantae > Streptophyta > Magnoliopsida > Alismatales > Araceae > Wolffia > Wolffia australiana. Next base: position 1,036,213 of record NC_135853.1, read on the forward strand.
TCTAATGATATATTTTACTTTCTAATCCCTCTCTTTGTTTAGGTCTACATCCTCTCCTCTTAGTTAATCTTCCTCATATTAACATGGGATGCATATAATGATGTGTATTTGATCAACCATTATTCATTTTCATATTAAATTTCCATTTATGTTCACCTTTGTTGGAAAAAAAAAGAAAAAATGAAAAATCAGAGAATCCAAAAATGAAAAATCAAAAATGAAAAGTCAAAAATGAAAAATAAAAAATAAGAAGAAAACAAAAATAAGCGAAGAAAAATATTTTATGGGGTTTTTTATTATTTTGTAAGCATTTAATTTTTATCTTTATGAATGTTGATCAATTTGTCATCCATGCTTAGTCAACATATTCCATCTTCATTTCTATTATCATGCCGTTGAGGTGTCAACTACTCTTTTTGTCTAAAATGGGAGTAAGCTATCTAAGTAATCTAAGCCCATCATTTAAACTTACCATACCCTTCATCCGTTCTATTAAGCTATCCATCATTTTCCTCTCTTTACACATGATTAGATAGGAGCCTCGCCCACTTGATTCCTTGATACACAGTTATTATTATGCTTTTGTATGAGAAGTGAATAATGACTACCTCTTACTTTCAGGAGGAAACTTAGTGGGGAGCCATCATTTGTGAGTGACTGATAAGATCAAACAAGAGAAAGCATTACCTAGATTATAGTATCATACCCAACGAGGTGTAGGCTTCACTCCTCATGACCACCAGCTTTTTTCAAAATCACAAGGGATTATTTCATGTGCATTCTAGCATTCCATGGGTATAACCATACTTTTAGGTGTAGTTGATACCATTATTACTTCAAACTCGCATTGTTAAGATTATAAGATGAATAGATTAACCAAGAGATTCTAAATGCCCTTGCTATGGGACTAGCAATGATTGAGTTGGGAGGTATTATAACATGCATTTTTAGTAGCTTAATATGATCATTTTAATAAGTTTGTTTGCATTAAATTAACCATATATGCATGTTATCAAGCTTTAAATAATTAAATTCATTATTTATAATGGTACTCTTAATTTTACACATTTTATTTATTTATCAAGATTTTTCTAACAGAAAATTTTGAAATATTATAATTTTGAGTAATAATATGATTTTTCTGGAATTTTTCGACCTTTAATTCAGAAAGATATGATTTTGTAAAGTCAAAATATAAATTTTTGGGCCTTTATTTTACTATTTATGGATTTTAGGATACCCTGCTATCCATATCATTCACCGCAGCCAATCAGAAAGCCTAAAAACAAAAGAAACAAAAGTTAAATAAGCCGAGGCAGATCTCACCGCCCAATCTTCCTTAAGAAGATTTGATGGCTGAGATCGGGTCCATTTGCTTAAAATAGCCCAACATGACACATGCTTAGGGCCTGATTGGCTCAAAGCCTGGTTATGTTTTATTTCTAAATTCCATTCATATCCATCTTTAAAATTTTCATTATGGAGTGCCATTCTGAAAGTTAAAAAGTTGTATTATGATTTTTAAAAAATGTGTTTTAATGTTGTGGGTTTTAATGTGTGTGGAACACCTTTTTGAGCCTAATTATTCTCTCATGTGTATTTATTTATATTTACAGGTATGAATTTAAATCTAAATAAATAAATAAGATAGAAGAATAATAAGATGAAAGAAAAGGATTTTAAGCTGAAGTGCTAGTGGCCTAGCCAGCTAGGCCCAACAACACTCAAGCTAGCTAAAAACCAGCGAGGGCTGGTGCTCAAGGAACATAATCACAACCCTTTTTTCAAGAGCACAAGGATGGCTCATAAAATTAATCCCAAGGGTTCATAGGAAAGTAATAGAAGCAGTGTGTGAATTAGCAGTTAATTATTCAATTTACATACCCATTTGGCATTTATATAGCAACTGCGTTGCTAGATTTTCCAAATTGGAATTGCTAGCTTACAGTTGTTTTCAGCTCTGCACCAAGCCCCGTTGATAAGCAGAGGAATGGGTAAGTGGTTGACAAGGGGAGAGAATGAGATAATAACGCCATGGAAATGGAGCATGTCAATCATTTGTCTTTATCCTACGTGACAAACATTTCTTTCCATATGTTTCCTCTAAGAACTATCTTCAGAATCTTACTCATTTAATATTTTTTCTACCTCCCCCCTTTCGTCTAAAATATTGGGAGTATGACATCTAAGTGATATTTCCCTCTAGATTTTCATCATTCACTTTGCCTTTTTCCCCTCTCGCTTTCAATCCATCGATCCTCCTCTTCTCTCTTTACTCATAATTATCACCTTTAACCATACCCTCACCACCTCACTTCATCGGCAGCCACTTGACATTTTTTCCCCCCGAGAGGAGAAACGGAAGCTATCCTTTATTAATATGTGATTGATATTTTTAACACCACATTATACATCTCAATGTTTTCAAGTATGATTAAAACACTCAAGAAAAACTAACAGACATTGCTCAGGAACTTAAAATGATTTAGTTGGTAGTATTTAATAACATCAAATTAGCTAAATAAAAAGATTATTTATACTTCATTTTTCCATATATTTTATGCTTTTCACTTGAATTATTTACCATTTTAGGATAAGATGAGAAGATATGATTTATTTTCCAGAACTTTATTTACATTGATTCTATTTATTTTTTAGATTAACCTCACATTACTCATTAGAGTCAATTAGATTTCTTAGATCTTCTTGGAGATTTATTCAAATTATATGTCTTCAATAAATAAAAAGTTGAATTTTAGATTGAAATAGGAGGAAAAGATAAGTCCGAGCCACGTCAAAGATACTAAAAATAGGCCAAATAAAGAAGAAGTCCATTCTTGAAACACATTCCAGCCCTTTTTCAAAATCGGGTCAACTAAAGCCAAGAATTGTGGAACTAGCCCACAATTTCAATTTGAAAGGTCTATTTTCAAATATGGTAAGGAAGGAACTAGAATCAAGAGGGAAATAAAGCAATCCTAGTCATCCAAACTCTTTGAATTAAATTGAATGGCTGGGAGAGATAGACCACTTCTATCTAAACTCTTCTCCCCTCTCTTTGTATCCCATCTTGGATTTATGCCCCCAACTTGAGGTTGGCAGCCTAATGAATAAGAATCTGGGAGAGATTTCAAGTTTGATCTAGATTCTAAGAGAAAAAGGTACCACTTGGCCTTTCGAAAAATGACAATAAGGTTTGTGTGATCACTGGTATGTTTTATTTCAAGTTACTCACCCTTTTCTCTAGACAAATTGATGGGGGATCATTCAGCTTTGAAGACCCGGTCGCAGCAGTTCGTGAGCGAAGGCTTACGCGTGAGACCCAGGCTTCAGATTACCCAGCCTAGTCAATGGGCCACAGAGGTTTGATGTTATCTTTCCTTATATTTTCCATGTTTAGTGGGCCTTGAATGGCAGCCGCGTATGTGTTTGTTTTTTGTTTATTTGCACATGTTTGGGCCGATATACGGACCCGCACGTTTGTGCATGTGTGACCCCATGTGTGGGCACATTAGTGGGTCTCTCTCTCCTATTAGGGGCCGTAGGACACTTTAACTAGGCCTTCTCCCCTTTATTTCTAAGGGGAAGGCCCATATTTACCCTTATAAGATGGGGGGCGCCCATAGCAAGAAGGAAAGAGGAAAAGACTAAGAAAATGTGATTTTTGAAGGATTTTTCTGTTTTTTTAGTTTTCTAAAAAATTAGAAAATTGTCACTGTGAATTTAGAGAGTGAAAAAAAAGGTCTTTGAAAACCTAGCCGCCAATGCCACCGTCGGCGCTCCGATAGCTGCCGCCGGCAGCCTTCCCGCCCGTGACCGCCACCCCCTAGGCTACCTATGCTGGCGACCGGGCCGCCACCATGGCCTTTCGGCTGCCAGCCATGGTCACAGCCGCAACAGTGGCCGTAGCCACCTATCATTGTCGTGGCCGCAAGTGCAGCCAACACAATCGCAGCCGCAGCCGCAACTACGACCTCTAGTTGGAGCCGCAACCGAACAGCAACCGCAGCCATGACCACAACCGTGACTGCTAGCCACAGTTGCGGTCGCAACCACAGTCGCAGCCACGGCCGCCAGCTGCAACTACAGTTGCAGCTACCACTCGCCAGCTACCACCATGGCTACAACTACAGTATTGTACACCAGTTGCCGCTCCCACGGCAACCGCACTTGTGGCCGCCAACCGTTGCCATGGCCACAACTGCATACACCAACAGTAGTCGTCAAGCCTCACCATTGCCACACTGCATGTCTTGCCGCCACTGTGCCATCGTGCCTTACTGTTGTCGTCCCGCGCCACCATCGGCCATTGTGCCATGCCTCGCTGCTGCCATGCCGCCACACCCTACTGCATTCGCAACTTGCCATTGCCATGTTGCCATGTCGTCGCGCCCTGCCGCCATCACCCCATGCTGCTTTTTTTCTGTTGTGCTACCACGCCCTATTAGTGTTTCACCGGCACACCTTGGTGTCACCACATTGTCGCACCTCCTCCGCATCATGTCGGTAATGTGTTGTCCTGCTGCCTCGCCCTCCCTGTGCCGTACCACCGCGCCATGTCGGTGACACGTTGTCGCATTGCCAGCGCAATGCCACCGCATCCTGTTACTACCGTTCTGCCACACCGTCAGTGCTCTGCCGATGCTGCATCCTGCTATTGCTGTGTCGTGCTACCACTACGCCCTGCTGCGCTAACCCTTGCGCCCCTTGTCACGCCTATCGTTGTGTCCGTCATCTCGCTCATCGTTGGGCCTTATTGTGTCACCATGCCTGCCCACGCCGTCATCACGCCTACATGATATTCGCCATCCATTACTGCCAAATCAGACATTGCCCCCACCTGCCGTTAATGGTAAGCTCATAAACTCCCACTCAATATTATATTATTTCTTTCAATGCCTCTGAACATTTTCTCACCTCTCGGATAAGGTTAGTCATAGATAAGAATACATGAGTTGGACTAGGTTTTTTATTGGTACGATCTTGGTTGGCATTACGAATGGTGCACACATGAGCGACAATAGTCATACTCACACCGTCCGCCCTCAACCCGTTGTCTGGTCATCGAGATACTAGTGAAAATCCCAAGTCACACTTACCATAGACTTGTGGTCATTGGTGTCCGTTGACGTCGGATTTCTACTTCTCAATGATTTCAACGTCACATTATCACTTGCAAAAACATCCACATTCTTCATCTCCGCTACACGACATGACCGCCCCCGCCCTCTCGTGGTGTAACACGAGCGTTCGATCCCGGCGTCCGTCGTGTTACATCACAAATAATCCAGTAGATACCCTAGACAACATTATTTTCAAACACATCATACCATGATAAAAAAATTGTCATGTAGAAAAAGTTACAGCATTTGTTTCCACTTCCCATCACTAGCTTATTTTCCCAGTCAGCAATGCAGTAGTGCTTGCAAATTTCATCGTAGGAGCATCAGAAAAGGCTTTAGTTCTTTAACAATTATTTCCAGATCTCAAAATTCCCAAAAATTTCTATCAGATCCATATTAATTGTTAGAAATTATTTTAAAAATAAATATTTGATTCATTAAATTATAATATTTTTTGCTTGGCTTTCTTAATTTTGGTGATTTTGCTTTCCAAAAAATATAAAATTACATCTACATTATACTCTAATGTATATTTAAGCTGATATCTACTCAGTCATCACCTGCTCGTTGTGGATTTGACCTTAGTTACCCTGTACTAATGAAAATAATATAAATACATTTGCATAAATCAGACTTTTTTAACGACTTATTGAACTCAAATCCTGGTTTATCATCCCCTTATTGCTCATCTATAAATAATGTATAAATATATATTAATTATTTCATATATATATATATACATATATCCTTGTAACCTTCTCATCTCATAATATTTTATGTTATAAAATAAATCTTATCATTCCATAATCAGCATTTCAAAATGTGTCAATCCTTTAACCATCATTCCCTATCAAGATCTGCATTTTTGATAAATAGTTAAGCATATTCTTAAGAGTAAATTTCTTATATAAATTTTATTCATTAACTGAATTATCAATAAGAAGTTAAAGTCCCAAAGTTATATTCATCAAATCATACTAAAGTTCTAGGGCCTTCATGAAAACATTATGTTAGTTATAATACATAGGAATCCTCAAACAAAATATTCCCATATGCCTGTGATTCATTGGGCTCCTCTCCTTATCCTTCTCTCCTTGGGAGGCCTCTCCTTCTGATATGATTGAAATGAAGAACACCATGATGGCACCAGTTATCAAGAACAATAAAATAAGGTTTGAAGAGCCAACGACTCTGCATATGTCTAGAGACCCAACCCTTTTTGGCTAATGATGATTCATCCAAGGGTTTTAAGGGATGGTGTATTTGATTCTGGAAAATGTGATTCAATCATATTTTTGGTTGTGTTTTAAGGTTCTGTTATTATTTAATTTTGATTTTTTCCACAAACTGAATCAACTCTAGATTAGGGATAATGTTCACTGAATCCATCAGACCCACTCTTCCCACTGTGATTGGAATGGTATGAAGAATAAACCTGGATCTATGCAACACTTATCTAGTAGAAGACCATGGTATGAGACACGTAAATGACTGTTTTGACATGTCTATAAATGGAACACCCATGCTGGTTGAGATGGATTATTCCAGGAATATAATGTTACATGATTTCACCCTGAACAAGGGGATTCAAACATCACAGAACTTTGGTATTAATTTTTTAAAGGTTGAACTTAATTCATACTTGTTCCACCAGATCAATCTTACCCAAAATAGCCTAGTATGAGACTAATGAACTTTCCACCCTTAACTGAAATATAATTTGATTAATATCATATTAAAGAGTGATATAAATTTAAATACAAAATAGAGGTTGATGTATCTGATAAAATGTTATTTATCGGGTTAATATTTCATAACTTGCATGTTTATTTTAATTAAAATGATTCTATTTCCATGTTAAGAAGTTAAAATGATATAATGCATTTTTCATATCCTGAATTTTTGGGATTTATTTTGTGTTTGTACAGATTTTTTTAGACATGATATTATTAAATAAAATATTTTTTGAACTGGAATATATTATATTAAATTTTAATGACTTAGAAGTTATTTTATAGAAACTATTGAAGGACTTTTTGTCTTATTTTCCTCCCATCCATGTGTCACCATTTTTTTTGATGCCCTATTGGACACGTTGAGAAACAAACTCGATGGACTCAGTATCCTTGATGGTTATTTGGTTCGTAGGGTGTCGTCATGTGCACTTTCTGTGTCCGGGTTGATGGATATTATGTGGTCCTCAAGCCCATCACACCACCATGTTTATTTAAGTTCATTGAATAAAATATGTATGTTCATTATTATTCCATTGTGATGTTTATAATGAAGTCCATGAATATGTGTAATTACATAGTGAGTTATGATGTGACCATAATATATTGATCGCTAGTCTTTAAAAGTGTATTCAAAAGATTCCTATTAGATGGATAGTCGAGACGTACATCGAATTATTCGGATAGAATAGCACTAGCTGATCCTGCTTATATAATAAGTATAGTTGATAATGTGGCTATTAGTGTGGCGACACTAAGGATAGATAGTGTGTTCTCTTTGGAGAAATAGTTCACTGAATTGATCCATATGAATAACTAGTTGGTATTATACCTAAACGTCAATCAGGTTGATTCATGTCACGGTTGTATAAGTGATCCACTGACAGACACCAAGAACATCTCATGAATGGACGACTACATTTGATTATGACTTACGAGCCTCTAATCATGGGATTCAAATAGTTCATAGCTCAGATGTAGTAAGAAGCTCATGGAGATGATTGAGTGGTCAAGACTAGATCATCTGCTCTCACTATAAGAGGATATCGACTCAAAGAAGATGATGTAGAAAAGTCCCTGGCCAGGGTAGTGAGGATATTCGAGGAGTTCTCCAATGATCCCCGTCATGCATCAATACTAATCAAATGATGGATTAGGGTCTGATGATCAACCATACCCTAAGTTGTTTGAGACTATCGCACGGATGATGGATTATACATATACAGTAACTGATTATGGTAAAGGTTCAATGAGAGAGTTCAAACACTACTCGGTGTCTTCTAGAGTACAAGGTGTAGCTTGGCCCCCAATGGGCTGGAAACTTAACCTATCGATTGGGATAAATTGATCCTTATTTAATTAATCTAAATATTGATATAGTTAAGTAATAAGGTTGGTCAATAATTGTTATTTTACCACTAAAGTAATTAACTAGATTGATACATGAGCCTAGAGTGTCACACGCATAAGGTCATAAGGACATTGGTGGATATATTTTACTCTTAGGGTTTTTGAGAAAAAAATTAAGTGAAATATAAAAGGGAAAGGGCTCTCATTTTAAGCACCCAGGCCAGCCATATTTTGGAGCCTCTCCCTTTCTCCACTCATCCAAGGAGAGTGTTTTCTTAGTGAGAAGATCTTCAAGATTTTCAAGAAGAGTTGAAGAAGAAGACCTAGAGATCTAAGCGCTGAGTGATCGCATGGATACTTCTAGAGGCCGGATGCGTAAACGGCTTTAGAACAATCTCCGAGTGACAAAGTCAAGGGTGGAACAAGTTCCCAAAAGGTACACTCAATGTACGATTTTAAACATCGATTGTGAATCAATTATCACACTTCCACATCCATGGAATCGTGTTATCCATGGACGAACCAAGGCACATAACCCAACACAGGTGAACTAGAGGGAGCTCATTTCCACCACTAGGTTTCTTGCCATAAACCATGTCTATTGACGAACAAAGGGGGTTAGGGATCAAGCATCTCTAGGCATACAATACATGCTTTAGAATAAGCTAGTGTGGTGTATGTGTATTATTAGTTCACCATTAGGACTCTTCCTATCAACAAAGTATTACAAGGGTACTTACCGTTTGGTTGATATCAGTCCCAAAGGGTAGTGTACTTTGCAACATAACTGGCTAAAGATGTCCATGGTGATCCACTATCAAGGCATATACAACATGATTAGTGCTTGGTACGATTAATAGCTTGTGGCTACTCCTTGGCAAGCCACCCTAGCTTTCTAGACCATTGTCTTTGGGTAACAGTGTTTCAATTTATAACGGGGAACATGAGGTTCCTATGGGATCAACATGAGCTTTCGTAAGACTCCTAATAGGATGCTATGGCCAGTGAGCTGGGCTCCTTGCCCAATCATCCCATATGGAAACCGACGCTTGACGAGAATTAATTCTGTCGTTCCCCTCTGGACAACATTAAAGAGAGATTCCCTACGCAAGCTTGGGGTAGTCGCATATAGAACCCAATGATTATCACTCACGTCTCATTCTTCCTTTGGAGAGTCATACATCATGGACTCCCCACTTATGTTTGAGTGACTCGTATGATTAGTACATCAGCTCACTATACCATTCTTGCCCCGTCTCTCCCCATTTTGAGACTATGGAACACCTCTTTTCCATAGTGAGATTGCTACAGACTATTGGCGCCAATTTATTCATCATTGGCATCCAATTCTTTGTACCCATAGAATCCATAACAATCAAAGTCAAATCGTGAGCCTATAATCCAGCAAATTCAATAAACAATAACTAGTACCATATAAAAGTGGCCATAAACGTGTACCCAAAGATGTTGACTGATGACCATAATTATGTCATAAAATTATCAGGTAATTACCATTAATCAAATCATTATTTGTAAGCATTAGTTCCATATTTACCATTCAAAGCATGATTTTTACTAACCCCACTTGATTTTGAGAATCAAGTGGATTGGATCTTATCTTTCATTTAAATGAGTACAGATTTAGATGAAATCCAACAAGAAAGGCACCTGATTAAGCAGACTTACTTATCCTCTACAAGATGAAGGCCAAATTCTCAAAGGACTGAAAATCACCTACTTGGGCCTATCCTTAAAGCCCATGAAGCCCAAGAGTTGTGCCCAAGAGAGGAAACCTATAAATATTATTTCAAAGAGTTATTTGAGACTGTCTGGAATTTCAGCTAAAAGTGTTTTAGGACTTGGAAGAGAGGAGTTTGGCAGACCCTCCAAGAGATGATGAGCATTGGAGTTGGGGAGAAGAAGCAAGCCGAGGAATAGCTTGAGCAAGAAGATCACATCCTCACTGAAAGGGTTGTGACACAGGGTATGTGTGATTTCTCAGTTTCAGTCTTGTGTAATTCTCCCTCTAAGACAATCTAGGTTCGGTTGGAAAGCACCCGTAAGTGTCTTTCCAACATTTCCAACTAAAATTGTTCATTTGTTCTAGGTTAATGTGAAGTTTATTGTTCAAAAGTGTTCTTGTGTTCAATCCATGTCAATCCATTTCCCTCCATTCCATCCATCTTCACCAAATCTTCAGCTCAACAACACAGCTCAAGCTGCGCAAGCAGCAGCCGCGCGCGCAGCCCCCCGCGCAGAAGGCCGCACGTAGCCAAGGCCGCATGCTTGGCCTGCTCTCCCCCAAGTTACAGGCGAGAGCCTGTAACTGAGCAATCTTATGGGTGAAAGCCTGTAATTTCTCAGTTCCATCTGAAGATATTTTCTAAATTGAATTTACTGAAGATAATTCTAAACTAAATCTACTGAAGATACTTTCTATAATCTGTCTACTGAAAATCTATCTTTAACTTAATTATTTAATATCATTTCATTACTTATGTACTGAAGATTATCCTACTCCATTCTTCTTAATTATTATTATATAAGTTGCTTAGTGAACTAAAGTTGAGATTCTACTGACACTTTTGCTGTAGAATCATAGTACTCAAGATCTTAGAATTTATTGTTAGAATAAATTATAAGAAGTTGATAAGAAAAAAACTGAAACAAAATTATTATTTCTTTATCTGCTCCTTGTGGTTCGACACCTTACTCGCCCTATGGCTGTGAGGTTAATTTTATTTGTTGCCAGTCTCAATTCTCACACGACTAACTAGTAAAAACCAATAAAAAAACCCCATAATTTGAGATTGTCATTGACCAATTTGAAAGATTATTCAACGTAGTTGAAATAACTGAATTGGGTATTGTTTGGTCAAGTGACGGCAACTCAATCAAATTCATAGCTGTCTCAATACTCTTTTTATTATTTGAATATCATAGCTGAGACCACTCCAATGCTCCTTTTCGCCATACACCGCTCTATTATTTTGACAAGATCTTTTCCTTGTCACAATGAGCTAAACTTTGCCCTTATCTACACATCTGGCGAAGCACACCATGCTCCATCTAACCCAATGCTTCCACCTCATAAGGAGCCAATGTAGGTTATGACACGCATTCATCATTAACCATGGTTCAAGGATCCAAATTTTATTTATTATTGAATTTCAAATTTACTAAAAGTAGGATTATTTTTTTCTCTCTTGAGTAGGGTCACTAAAAGTAGGGCCATTGTTGTATGGATCGTTGGGGTTCTTTTGAAAGTGAATTTTCCTTCTCAAGAATTCCATGGTTCCCTCTCTGTTGCATCCACTACCACTGATAGGAAGGCTGACCTGATCAATCATGTTGTATCCTGCACTACAATGCCATGTTGTGATGCATTATTGTGTTATTTTTACCTACCTGGTGCATTATCATAACGTCCGCTTCAGTACCGCATTGGGGCCATCTCCTTTGTGTCACATACCAATGCATCGCTGGCATTGCCACATCATCTGTCATTTCCCTAGAGTCTGGCACCACCTTCTGTGTCATAGCTCTTGCATCGCCCATGACACCATTGCATTTTTTATGCCACATCTACTCTTCAGGTTTTGCATAGCTGCCCCAAACCCCACAAGGGGGCGGCTTCCCCCTTGACCCCGCAAACTGATTGCATAGGATGTGCTAGCACACTCACAGTTGGATCCACATTCTACCCAGTTGAAGCACATTTCATCTACCTTCCACTCAGTAACCAAGGCTTCACATCACCCCGACATGCTACATTAACACCAAAGGTCCAGTCTTCTCTTTTTGAGTGAATAAAATTACCTCGTCCAATGATTTCTCGTGTGTTTTCCACCATCATAAGATGTAGCAAAATATGGTAGTGGAATACGTTGGGTTTCTCGTACATGTTTGTCAAGGATTTTAGACTTACCGTGATGGTTGTACGGTAGTACTCCCACCCTCAGATGAGGAAAGGGGCTGCACTATCATTAATTTCTCCAAATTTGTGTTCTAAGATTCAAAGCAACATGTTTGTTTGCGTTCTATGTTATCCAAACCTAAGTACCCTTTAGTCACCCACTTAGTGTCATTCCTAGTCATCATGTATACCCTATCTACGATGAGAGGTAAGGAAGGGATGAAACTATTCTTGCTTTGCATGTACACCCATGAGCCCATATGATGTCAGGCAATGGCTACTATACACCAATTTCATAGTCCTTCCCACCCCGCGTGGCTTAATATCTACATTTGACGTGCTGCACATATGTGGGATCTCAACCTCTTCGACTTACATCACCATCGAGGAACATATTGTCCATAGGCACCCCTCAGGAATGGACTCTTGTTCGTTAAATGTGGATTGTGTGGCCTAAGAGAATCCAGGTCTTGTAGGTGGAGCTGATATCTGATAAGTCAAAATTTAGGTGGTTAACTTAGTCGATGTGTAATTCCGAGACTTATGTAATAAAATTTATTATTAAACCTAATTCACTTATTGGTGATGTAAATTGGTGAGTAAGGGGTCGAACCACATAGAAGGCTTCATGATTAAGATTGATATTTAGAACAAAGTAATGATTAAGAAAGTGTTTAAGAGGAGAGAGAGGGTGGAAAGAAGAGATAGTAGATATATGGTGATTTTAATTAAATTAATTTATATGTATAAGTTCTTAATTCTTACTCATAAGAATTATGAACTTATAACACAGATTAGGAGTGTATTAGTGGAGTGGAGGATAGAATGAGAGGAATGAATGGATGTGATGAAGAAACCCTAATTAGGGGTTTCATATGAAAACCCTAATTAGGAATGAATTGTACAATATTTTAATCCCTACTCATATGGTTTGAATGCTTAAAACAAGGAGTGGAAGAGATTAGAAAATGTGGAATGGATGGATGAAATGGACTAGAAATAAAATGAAATCATAATTAAATGTTTAGTACCTACCTCTTCCTTTGGTGATCCTCCCTAGTATTCATCTCCCTTCATGAGCCCTTTTATTGCACATGGTGCCTTGGTATGTTACATCTGACACGAATACATCAAGATAGGGAAGGAACTCACTTTAGAAAGAAGAAAACACCTAAATTGGCTCTCCAAAACCTTTATTTAACAAAGTCTCCTAAATGGAGAAAGACAAAAAGAGTACATGAAATTTTTGAACCTCTACACCTCTATTTATAGGGGCCACTTGTCCATTGGAAGAGTGGGAAGGGAGTAAACTGCCAAAACAATTTCAGCCACAAACTTCTACAGAATGAGAAGTTGTGGCCCTGTGAAAGATGCCTCAGTTTACATTTTTTAGGCATTTTCTGAATTTTGATGATTTTTTATGGCTGTTTGATCATCTTGTGATGATCGATCCATAGCTGCCCAATCATCCTTCATCAACTACATGAGCATCGTTGGTCGTCAGATCAATCGCGATATAATCGGATCGATCTCTGATCGTACGATTTCCTTTTTTTAAGTGTGGATTCAATTTTGGTCGTCAGATGAAGATCAGAGCTGATTCCGCCCATTAGGTGTGATGGACACGAGGTCCATTGAAATGCAATGTGAACCCCTCGATACTTGCAGAAAATGACAAAATGAAAGTGGTGGGCTTACCTTCGTCGCGTCAATCAGACAACTCCGATGAGTTATCATACTTAGTTGCATGTTATCAGTATCCTTTGAGATCACTCATAGAACATCATTTTTGCTCTTTCTCACTTTTATGGCATTCAGACTATCATCCCATCCAAGGCATTCATTATACGTGATAATGTGCTCCTTTATGTGGGGCCGAACCTTCATGGTATCATCATAGAATCAACATCACAGTTGTTAGCTGATAGGCTACATGCATGCTTGTGATCCTAGTGGCATCTCCAAAGTGTATGGAAAAAGATCACATGGTGTTGGACACACCTTATTAGTATACACCCCAGCCACGAAAAGGGAACCAAATGATGGATGCACTAACCCTGTTACACATTTGAGTGGATATTTTGAAGAAGATTTTTTCTAATGATCCATGTTACAAATTAGCACTCATTGAATGATGCATTAGGTTTCGACGACCAACCATGTCCTAAACCATTTGGAATTCTCATGTAGGCAAAGATTATATATTTATGGTTACCATATGACAAAGGTTCCATGAGAGAGATTTCCATTATATTTTTATCTTCCATTGTTAATTATACTGATACATGGGCCTAGAAGGTCACACACATAAGATCTATGGAAAATGCTGGATTTACTTAAATGACAAGGAATTTTACGAAAACTCATTAAATTGGTAAAAATCGAGGGGTACCCATTTTTTGTGCCCATGCCAGACAGACTTGGGCACCCCCCCCCCTTTTCTTCCCTTCTGCTCATTCCACTCACTCAATTAGTGATACTTGATGGTGATAAGAAGAACTAGATATTCAAGAAAACTTCGAGGAAGATATTCCCAGTTATTGAATCTACAAGGAAAGATGTTCTCGATGTTCTGGTAGCATTGGGAGGAAAGGGTACCCCTAGAGAGAGGGAAAAGGATGGCAGGACAAGAAAAGGCTGGCCTGTGTTATTTCCTTTAGGTACTCCTAATGTGTTTAGCTGCTGTATGTATCAATTACAAGACAGGGAGATTCAACATGCTGATGACCACATGGATACATGTAGCAGCCAAACACATGAGGCTCATGAGGAAAAGTTGAGTCAATCATTATCAGTTTTTAACTTATTTTTAAAGATCTGGTTTGATTTATTTTATTCCACTTCATGATCATATTCAGATCATTGATCATAGCAACAAAACTAGAAGAAATTTATTTTAGGAGAGAACATCAAACATATGAATGAATAAACGCATTACCTTGAACCAAATACTCCAAATTTTAACATCTCCCATCAATATCCTAATAAATTGCAATCACTAAAATTGATAAAAAAAAGTAAAAATCTGAATATACATAGTTGGTGCAGCTCAATATTACCATTCATTTCATCCTTCTGATGACTTCCTTTGGATAATGATAACAATAATTCATATTACAATCTTAATCCCCAAAAATTCCAAGTTAATATTGATATAAAGTATAGAAATATATTATCTGGCAAGTATTTCTATCACAAATATTCTATGCAATTTTTGCTCCATTATCCTTATATTTTATCAAAATTATTTGAATATTTTACACAAAATGAATCAAAATATCTCTTGAATCAATTTAGAATTAATAATAAATATAATATTTAACTTATACCATCCTTTTATTATTCTATTACTGATCCCATATTTCTCTAGCTAATTGACCCTACAAATAAGACCTTAAACAAGATAACAGTAAATAATAAAATCACAAATAAACATTTTTGATGATGAACCCAGGTAATCACATCATTCTGTTCTCAATTTAGATCTCCATTGTCTTTTACATGCCTGCATGTAAATATCCAGTCATGAAAATATATCTATGGTAGTCAGGAACGTCATTTAAAAACTAAAA
The DNA here is from genome assembly GCF_029677425.1 of Wolffia australiana. Taxonomy (NCBI): domain Eukaryota; kingdom Viridiplantae; phylum Streptophyta; class Magnoliopsida; order Alismatales; family Araceae; genus Wolffia; species Wolffia australiana. Next base: position 1,051,907 of record NC_135853.1, read on the forward strand.
GTGTAGAGGTATTATGAAACAGAGGCTATGTACTAAAATTTTGAAACAAACCTAGTCATTCTGATGCCAAGAAAATGTAATTTAATTATTGGGTTGGGTAAAACATTTTACAGTATTTAATGATATAGTCATGATTGGTGAATATATTTGTTTCTGTAAATAATTATAGCTTATGTGCTATTTGAATCTATATTCAAATACTTTTGGAGAGAGACATCCTCCAATATGCTTGGATCATATGCAAATTTGTTAATATGTATCCACGTGCCATTCTAGAAAATAAGGCAAAATTTGAAGACATGTGACTGTTTTATTGAAATTCTCTAAGTATCTGGAGAATTGAAGATCAAATTCATGTGTATGATCATCAAAATAATTGTTGAATAAATTCTATTTAATCAACTTATATTTAGATAAGTTGATCTCTCTGTTAAAAGTCAACTTATTTTCATAAACATGAAATTACTAGGTATATTTCAGTGCAATTTTACTGGTATGAATCAATTTATAGTCTATCTTATTTGGGTACTTAAAACAAGGAGAGTAAAGCTTGATGGGGAGTCCTCAAAGATGACCGGATGATTTTGTTAGTATTAGTCAGTATTTGGGTAATTATAAAGAAATTTCTACTTTAAGGGAATGAACACATCAATGTTTTCTTCATAAAATAAGAACACATCTAGAAAGAATATTTGTCATCACATATGTTAACGGGACTGGTAATTAGTTTCTCGCAGATAAAAATGACTCACAACCTTATAAAATAAGCACAAGATAATTAACTGTTGAACAGCTAATAATTCTTACTTACATTAACAGCACATGAATGTGATGCACTTGAAAATGAATCCATTGATGCAATGAAGACTTTTAGTTGAAAAATAGTTAATGCTTATGTTAATTCTGGAATGAAATAATAATCACAAATGCAATAAACAGACACATTAGCTCCAATACTCACATATTTATATATATTTATATATATAAGACAATGGGATGAAATAAAAGCTAATGCATCAATATAATTATTAAGTATGCATGAAGTCATCAAATGAGATTGAGAATATTTCTCCTCAGTCACAGAGCATTCACTTGTCATAAAAACTTGAATTCTCACAATGAATGAAATTAACTCACATTTTAATCAGCAATGAACAATGTTAGTATAAATATTAAAACAATTAAAATTTCTTGTCAAGGGTATCATTCATGCATTAAAAATTAAATAATGCATCTCACTTCATGTTTTTTCATAATATTCCATTTCAGTTGACAATTTATTGCATTAAAAGAGCCATGACCTAAAATAACTAAGTTAAGCACAAAACTTGAGACTCATCAAGATTGTAAAATATTACTTCTTTCCATAAATTTTAAGATTCCTAAATTTGTTTCAGTAATCCTAACCTTAAATGGAATAACAATATCAGCACTCTCCTTGACCTATTCTCCTATACCCATCGCAGATCATGAGTGGAAGTCCACAAGAACCAAATATTTTATGAGACAAACTAAGTCTCTCATTTATGTGAAGAAAGGGTGTAAATTATTTGTATTAATCTTAAAGGTGTTATGGCAAAAGGCCACATTGTGTTCTTATTTCTCGTAGTGCTGTTATTTTTGACAGATGAATCAAGGTTCTATAAAATCCAAAAGACCATTCACAATGCTAAAACATTATACTTTTACATCACCAAGATAGTTGACCGTTTTCCAAAGCCAAACTTAGAACCCAATAAAAATGTTGCTGATACTTAGGTTTGTTACATCAAGTTGGTAACAATGCATGGTGTCAAAAAAATTTGTTATGTCTTTGAAATGTGTACATCAATACACAGTATAAGGCATCTAAAGAAAAAAATAAACCAATATATTCAAGAGAATAATATAAAATTGCTAATAAAAATAGTATGATTCTGAGTCAATACGGTTGAGGCTCTATAACTAGCCCAAAATATTTTCCTTATGTAATTAAGTAGAGAAAATGAGATTAACTTGTTCTGGACTTAGTAAAGTATTAACTCATTAGGAAATTTTGCATATCCCACTAGCTTTCGCTCACAAATTCAACAACGCTTAAGATGGGTGAATGGCCTGCAACCAAAACCAATGCAACTATTTCCCCTGTATGTTGCTAAGTTCCCGATTTTGTGAGATTAATTTATGAAAATGAGTGAATAATCGTCCACCCTTTTCACTTCTATATGGTATTCAACCATTTCTTACACATTATGTATGACCGGCTCTACATCATTTGGCTAAAAACACCAATTAAAGATAGGCATATATGATTGGCAAAATATGCCATCAAAATAAATTCACATTATACCCATTTTGAACAAATTATTGAAGAGATCACTGTGGTAGCAATTATACCCATTTTGAACAAAATAAATTCACATACTATTCGACCCGAGCATGAAATCCTTTGACCTTATCAGAGTAGTGTGTTGAGTGATAGGAACTAAAATTTATAAAAAATCTTCCTAAATATAACTAAAGTCCTCCTCCAAGAGTTAACTAAGTTCATTTTAAAAAAAGAGCTAACTAATCCCCACCCCTTTAGTTAATCACACAAAGCAACCTAATATAATATGTATAGATCTCACATGATAGGGTTATGATTAGGGTTCAACAGTCATGGTCCGATCCGTACTTTTAGAATGACGTATACCTTACCTAAGGATCGGTCCGGTTCCGGTCCGGTCTCGTCCGGTCCCGGTCCAGTCCCAGTCCACTCATGTTGACCAGTCAAAGTCAAAGAACAAACAATCAAGATAAAAAATTGGTGTACTTCTCATTAAAGGGAAAATTTATTGCAAAGTCCCATATAAAGCCCATCTTGAAAAATGAAAAGAAGAATAAAAAAAAGAGAAAATAAAAAAAGATTGAAAGATGACTAATTGAACAATAAAAGAAGAAATAACAAAGAAGAAAGGAAGATGAAAAGGAAGAAGGTAAAGAAACATAATGAGAAATAAGAAAATCAGGAAAAATAGGAAGAAGGAAAATAGTAGGAAAAAGGTAACGAAGAAGAAAAAGTAAAAGAAGACTATCAAAGGAGGAGAAGAAGAAGAAGAAGAAAATAAGAAGAAAAGAGGATGGAAAGAAGAAGAGAAAATGATAAAATAAGAAGAAAAGAAGATGCAAAGAAGAAGAAACAATAATAAAATAAGAATGAAAGAATAATAAAAAGAGGAGAAAAATATAGAAAAAAGAACGAATGATGACAAGAAGAAAAAAATAAAAAGAGAAGAATACTAAAAGAAATGGAGAAAACTTGACAGAGTAGAGTGTAGAGTGGAGAAACCCAACATAGCTTGAAATACAACAAAACAAACTTGACAGAGTTTGAGGAGAGAAAGAAACAAGGATAATCTGAACATTCTCAAAATTGAGAGCAAGAAAGAGGGACTCAGAGATGGGGGGAGAAAGAGAGTGTGAGAGGGAGAGCAAGCGAGCGTGCGTGCGAGAGAGAATGGGGGAGAGAGAGTGTGAGAGAGTGTGAGAGAGAGTGAGAGAGCGTGAGAGAGAGAGGATGGGAGAGAGAGAGAGAGAGGATGGGAGAGAGAGCAAGAGAGAGAGAGTGAAAGGGAGAGCAAGAGAGAGAGAGTGAAAGGGAGAGCAAGAGAGTGAATGGGAGAGAGAGGGAGAGTGTGAGAGAGAGAGAGAACGGGAGAGAGAGCATGCAAGAGAGAGAGAGAGAGAGTGCGAGAGAGGACGCGAGAGATAGGGAACAGCACGTCCGAGATGTGACATCCCGGACGTGACGGGACGAATAACGATATGTGACGAAAGGTGATGTCACGAACAGTTCGCCAGATAATCATCTCGTCACACGTGCGAGGGGTCTGGAAAAAATCTATCACGTACCAGTCATGTGTCCCTGCTTCCTTGTTCTGTCACGTCACCATCACCGTGACGTCGTCACCATCATCGGTGACGGAAATAGTATAACTATTTTACTATGGTACTTCTAAGTTCTCGATCACTCTTGATAACATGCAAATAAGAGCTAATAAAGTGCTAATTTCATCATATTTTAAGGATTTTAATGCTTAAAAACATAAATTTCTAATGCATGTTATATCATTTTAGGTCAAAAGAAGTATTTTCTTAAATTTCAAGTCAAACAACACTTTGGACAAATAATTAGGTCAATTTATACATTTTAAACGGTTTTAAAATGATGATTATAAGAATTTAAGTGATTTTAATTGACATATTTCTATAAATAAAATGAAAGTAACAATAAAACTTATTTTAAAAGTTAATAAAAAAAAAGTGTCATTAATAAAACATTTTTCACGATTTATTCCATTTTTTGAATTAAAAGGTTTTTTAAATAAAAACTGGCCCTTATTGGGCCAGTTTTGGCGCTCATCAGTAATTAGTGGCACAGGGCGTACGAAAGGCGCGCACCGCATGCAACACCGCACAGATGTATCAGAAGGGGCACTCGCGCCTTTGGTGCGTGACATGCATGTATGCGATTCCGTGCGTGTAACGCACAGAGTGGAGCCACACGAACTGACCCAGGCCAATCGTGTCGCGTTGTAAGCCTTGCATACAACGCACAAAGGAGAAAAAAATAGCAGAATCGGAAGAACTTGTTCTTCCGATTCTGCGGCGATAAAAGGGGGAAAATTATAAATTGAGCTCTCGTTCTTGATTTTAAGCTTGGGGAAAGAAGGCTTAGCTTCTTTAAAGACTCAAGAATGCCATGGATGCATTTTGGAGCTCAAAATGGACGAGAACTTTGACAATCCAGCGCCGAATTTGTCCCCAAATCGCAGCACTTATTCGCGAGAAATTCTGTCATTCGTTGCACCAGATTCCTTCCAGTTGATTCGAAATCCCTCCTGGTACCTCTAGGCTCTTTTTGCTTTGATTTTATCCTTGATTTTGTACTTAATTTTAGCAATTTTGTGATTCCATTCATGTTTGCCATTTTTTCCTAAATTCCGATAAATTCAATCCTTCTAATTCTGAAATTTACCTTTTTTTCAAATCAATTAATATTTCTTAAATTTAGATTAACCACTTTGAATGATAATTGATCTTTAAATCACTCATTCTAGTCTGTATTTCTCAAGTTAGCAAAATGTAGTCATGATTTGCTAATTTAGGATATATTTGCCATTTCAAAATAAATTAGGATGAAATAAAAAGATTCATAAAACCTTCTTATCATTTCAAATCCATGAAAAATTAAGATTAGGTTTGCAAAAATTTTAATCAATCAATTAAGAAGTAATAACTTCCCTAACTATTTCCAATGCACTAAATAACCCAAAAACATAATTCAGACTGAATTAAGTCTTCGGGTCAAATAAATGAAGCATGATTAATGGACAACTTTTGATCCAGATTTTAGTAATGATAACATCCTAAAAATCTAAGATCAACTGGATACATAAAAATTCTAGTTAGGCGATTAGTTAGCAATTCTTATCAAGAATTGCCAATTAATCACAAATATGATGCTTATTGATAAAAGAATTTAGTAATTAAAAAGGTATAAGGTTGAATACATCTTACAAGCATCGATATCATTTGAGTAAAAAGGATGTCATCTTAATCAAAATTAGAATTCTAAACTCCACGTCGATAAAAAGTGAATTTCCCTATCGCCTCCCTAGGGTTCGACCCCTTACCTAAGCACTAAGGGAAGAATAATTTTTATTGATTAAGTCAGAAAACCCTTAAAATAACGGCATATAAACACATATTTTTGAACTTATCAACTCTATGCCAAGTTCTTCTAACGTCTAAGTTCTCTGAGTCAGAGTCTCGTTAGGTCAAAGTCGAAGTCAAAGTCGGAACTCGGAAGCCCCGTTTCTCTCCTTTTATCTGGCAATTCGTGAAGGAGAACTCTGGAAATTCTCTTTCACGTTGATCTTCTTCCTCGCTCTCTCTATGAGTTGTGAAATTTTTTTCTTTAAGTCTAGCCCATGCTATATCTGATCATACACTTCACTGAACAAACAATCATTGCATCTCTATCTCTATCTTTCTATTTCTCGATCACTCTCTGCTCTTCCTATTTCTCTATCGCCCTATCTCGATCACTCCATCTCCCTATCCCCATCCCTCTATGCTTTCTGTTAGGAAAAGGATTTTGATGATTTAATATAATAGATATTAAATGAAATTAATTAAGTAGTCGAATATAGTAGTAATATATAGAAATCTATATATTAAATAGATAAATATGTGATGGAGTATATTAGGGGTAACAATTTTATAATTAAGGTAGAAACCCAAAAAGACAAGGGAAATTGGGCCCAATAAGGGTTGAAGGCTATAAACAGCCATTTGTATTTTTTTTCAAGGACTTTTTGAGCGCCTACTCTCTCTATCTTTGAAAAAGCTGTGATCTCTCTCCTCAACTGATTAGTTCTTGAAATTTGTGGCTGGTTGTGAAGAAATTCAAGGCTGGTGAATCTCATCATCTGCATGTTTGGAAATTCTGATTCTTCAAGAAATTCTTGGTTAGATTGTTCCATATTTTATTGATTCAACAAATCATTAATAAATTTTCAGGCGCCTATTTATTGATTTTTGAAATTGATTTGAAGGTTCTTGAAATTCATTGATTTTCAGAAGTTAGAATCTCAAATCGAAATTTAATCATTCATAATTTGAAAAACCGATTTTGATCTTGGACTTTTTGGAAATCTTGATAACAAATTAATTTCGGTTTCTTGATTGTGTCAAATCAAATCTAAAATCTAATTGAAATCTTGATTGATATAGATTAAAGATTAAATCACTTTTACTACCAATTTAATTGATATAAAATTCAATTCGATTTTGAAGTTTGCTATTATTTGAAATCATATAACAAACTTTCTTTGACTTCTTGAGTTTTGAATCTATTGACAGCTTTAAACCGATTTGAATTCATTGATTAATTCAAATCAGTTTTGAATTTGATTTCAAAATATTGGAATAATTTCAGGTGCCCTAATTCTGATTGGTTTTAAATAAATTTCTTGAAAATCTGTGTTCTTCAGATATAACAAATTGAATTCGAAATTTATCCATTCATCTTTTACATTTGAATTTGAATTTGAATTTTGTATTGTATGAAATCTCAATAACTATCCAAATCGATTTCTTGAATATATTAATTTAGATCTTCAAATACAATTGATATATCTTTATTACATTTGATCCGATTTGATACAAGTGTTTGATTTAAATTGATATCATCTAATTACATTGGATCAGAATTGATATAACTGTTTGGGAATTCATATCTCCTAAATCACATTCGATCAGATTACTCTAATTGCTTTATTTGAATTGATGTTTGTTAATCACATTTGATTTGAGTTAAGAAAATTGATCGTTTAATTTTGATTGATCTGATTGTCTACTTTGAATATTTCTGATATTAGTAAACATTGATTGATCTCATCCGACTATCTTATCACAATTGAGCAGATTTATTAACAGTTGATATTATTTTAGATTTTGACTGCATTTGCTAATATCTATTGGTAGTTAACATTGATTGACATTTGATACACTGTTTGTGACTTGAAAGTGGGAAAATAGAATTCAGAAGAAAACTAGGGTTAGGAGAAAAGTTGACCTAAGGTCAACAAAGATATTGTCATCATATTACCTTTCAGGGAAGTGCACTAAAGGGAGGAAGATCACATCCACTTGAACACAGGAAGGAGGCCAGAGACGTGAGGACTTCGTCATCACAGAGCGGACTGAGGGGGAGGCGCAGAACACAGCATGAAGCTTAGAAGGCACTCGATTGAGGTCAAGGGAGACGTCGGCACCGAGCAAGTGTTTTAGTTTGTTGATTACCGAGATCAGTGCGAGCGATTGTACATCATGAACAGTTTTTCTCACTTTGCATTTGCCAAAGTGATTAGTGGAGTCAGCGCGACTAATTAGGCGAGGCGCGGCTGCAGTAAGGGCACATTAGTGCCCCGAAGCAGGGTAAAAAATTTACTGTCCTCTGAGTGAAGTACGAGAGAGTTAAACAAGGAATTCATATAAATATAAAGGAAGTGGAACTAATTCACCCCCTCTTAGTTCTATACTTTCCCTATTTCTCTATATTCCCGATCGCTCCATCTCCCTATCTCCATCCCTCTCTGCTCTCCCTATTTCTCTATCTCCCTATGTCGATCACTCGATCTCCGTACCTCCATCCCTCTCTGATCTCCCTATTTATCTATCTCCCTATGTCGATCATTCGATCTCCCTACCTCCATCCCTCTCTGATCTCCCTATTTATCGATCTCCCTATGTCGAATTATCTATCTCCCTACCTCCATCCCTCTCTGATCTCTCTATTTATCTATCTCCCTATCTCAAATTATCTATCTTTCTATTTCTCGATCACTCTCTGCTCTCCCTATTTCTCTATCTCCCTATCTCAAATTTTATATCTCCCTATCTCCGTCCCTCTCCAATCTTCCTATTTATATATCTCCCTATTGATGGCAATATATGTGGCCGGCAAGCCAATCACACATTCCACATCTCGTTCCATATTCATTAATAGAACATATTCATTATAGTGTACGTGTAATGCATATAATGAAGTTCATGAATACATGATCGGACTTAGTGAATTACGATGAGATCGTAATACGGAGATCACTAGTCTTTAACCATGTGTTCTAAATATTCCTAGTCGAAGGATACACGAGAAGGACATTGAAGTATCCGGATAGAATAGCACTATCTAGCCTCACTCATATGATGAGTATGGCCGGTCCCGTAGCCATTAGTGTGGCGACACTAAGGATAGATAGTGGGTGCTCTTTAATGGAAAGAGTTCACTGAATTGATCCGTACGAATCCCTGAATGGTATTATACCTAACTGTCAATCAGGTTGATTCACGTCACGGTTGTGTAAGTGGTCCTTAGACCTGAGACACCAAAGACGTCTTGTGGACGGACGGTTGTACTTTGGCTATGGCTAACGAGTCTCTAATCATGGGATTCTAAACTGTCTTAGTTCGGGTGCATCAAGAAGTACACGAAGGCGATTGAGTGGTCAAGATGGGATCGTCCACCCTCGGTATAAGAGGTGACAGCTCAAGGAAGATGATGCAACAAAGTCCTTGGCCAAGGCAGTGAAATATCGGAGAAGAGTTCTCCGATAATTTCCGAATGCATCAGTAATAACTCGGATGATCGATTAGGGTTTGACAGTTGACCATACCCTAAGTCGTCTAAGGAGCGTCAAGTGGATGAAGGATTATACATACACGGTAACCGATGATGAACAGGTTCCATGAGTGAGTCGATACACACTCCTTTGTATCTTCTAGGACACGAGGTGTAGCTTGGCACCCCACGTGTCGGAGTCTCGACCTATCGATTGGGTTAAATCGATCCGACATTAATTAATCTATATGATGATATAGTTAATTAAGTTGGAAGGCCAATAAAGGTTATTGGGCCGTTGGAGTCGTTAACTAGACTGATACATGGGCCAAGAGGGTCACACGCAAATGGTCTTTTGGACGTTGGAAGATATACTTAAGTTTTGGGGGTTTTATGAAAAATACCCACTTAGTATAAATAGGGGAAGGCCCTGAAAAAAATTCACCCAGGCCAGAATTGTTCAGGGGCCTTTCCTCTTCTTCTCCACTCTCCCCACACCCCCTCTCCATCCCTGATGTGATCGGGACGACGTAACGACGCCGACGGAGAAAGAACGGGGCTTGTCAACGAGAAGGAGGAGATCCAACGCGCCGAGGACCGCGTGGATACGTCTAGAGGCTGCACACTTGAGCAGCTCGACTTGTCTCACTCCGGGATCGAAGAAATCACGAATGAGATTCGTGCAAAGGTACATTGTTTTAATGTTTTTGTCGATGTCGTTCGATTCACAACAACGCCTTCCGCTGCGCATCGATTTGTGTTGTTCATCCATCTCAAGGCCCTTAGAACCCAACACCTATCTCAAATTCTCTACCTCCCTATCTCCATCTCTCTCCGCTCTCCCTATTTCTCTATCTCCCTATCTCGATTCCTCTCTACTCTCCCTATTTCTCTACCTCCCTATGTTGATCACTCCATCTCCCTATCTCCATCCCTCTCTGCTCTCCATATCTCCATCCCTCTTTGATCTCCCTGTTTATCTATCTCCCTATCTCAAATTCTCTATCTTTCTATTTCTCGATCACTCTATGCTCTCCCTATTTCTCGATCTTCCTATCTCAAATTGTCTATCTCCCTATCTCGGTTCCTCTCTGCTCTTCCTATTGCTCTATCTCCCTATCTCAAATTCTCTATCTCCCTATCTACATCCGTCTCTAATCTCCCCATTTATCTATCTCTCTCTGCTCTCCCTATCTTCATGTCTACCTGAATGTAAACATGTGCATTTTTGCCATTTTTTATGATTGATTGATTATCTAACAGGATATTTATATCCATAACGGTCATGAAATTTTTTGTTACCAACTTGATTCATTATCTTCCATCTATCAATGTACTACTTGATACTTCAAAGTTTGGACTTCAAAAATATTAATTAATTTATGTTTGTTTCTCACTCCTCCAAATCAGATATCCATCTGTCTATCAATCTCATCAAGGAGAGGACATTCGAAGACCAGAAATTCTGACATTCTGCTCGATTGGCCATTCGTATTATGACAATTTTAATGTCAAACTTTGGGTGCTCTATAAATGAGGTACGGTTGAAGGCAACAATTACACACATAGTTCCACATTTATGCTGTCTATTTTGTGATCTGTAACCAGTTATTAAATACACATTTGCATTTCTGTGATTCTTTTGAGATTAGAGTGACGGGTACGCTCTTCTTATATTCAGATTCTTTAAAATATTTAAAAATATTTATGCTAAATCTCATAAAGAATTGTCCTCATGTGATGCTGACGTAGCTCTAATAGTTGTACGTGTTGTTTCTACTTTTCATAGTATCTTCTTGTTAATTTCATGGAGATTTATCCATTGAATGAGTTAATTTTTGAATTTGACTAAATAGATTTTTCACCTATTCTCTATGACACAGTCGCCGATGGGAACCCAAACTGGTGACATGTGTGTTGACTTGGCAATAGAGTCGTCGGAAGAGGATGTTCGAGAAACCCCTCTACCGGTTGTCGGTCCGTCACATCCCATACGCAAAGGGAAGGCTGAAATATTGTGATATTTCATAGAGGTTGGGTCAGGCATATGGGCGTGCCTACTATGCCGCGACCAAAAAGTTGACCCACTGCGGAATAGGTTGAAGCGACGAAAAGACAGGTCAACAAACATATTCTTGAGGCATGTGCAGTTTAGTCATGGCAAAGTATACAACAAGCTGAAGGGCACTAATCCCGATCAATGGAAAATAGCTGAGGCGTACGGGTAGGGTGGTGTCATCACGAAGACGCAGGAGAAGACAAAGGAGATCATAGCGCAGTTTTTTTTTCTCATGAACTCCCCATGGGCCATCGTGGACAATGTGGGGTTCAAGATTACGTGAAAATATTCTGCGGAGACGACAGTTGACCTGCCAGGTTCAAAGGCAATAAAGGTTGCGACACGTAAGCTATACAGGACCATGAAGGGGAGGCTCATAGATTTATTGGCAAATGTCCCCAAGGTCTCACTGACGGTGGATGCGTGGATCGCTGAGAATTCGTGCGGTCTTCTCAGCATCACGGTTCATTGGGTGAACAACCATTGGTAGGGTAGGGAAGTTTGTGTTTCGTCAATGAACGAACACTGTTCCTTCACGAATAAACAGCCAAAAAATCATGTTTGTGTTAGTATTTGGTTTGTTCGTGTTCGTTTGCGAATGAACACGAACAAGACAAAAATTTAATAAAGAAAAGGGGGACACTCTATGGGAGGGGGGCAGCGGAGAGAGAGAGAGAGAGAGAGAGAGAGAGAGAGAGGTCGGAGGGGGCAGCGAGAGAGAGAGAGAGAGAGAGAGAGAGAGGTGGAGGTCAGAGGGGGGCAGCAGAGAGAGAGAGAGAGAGAGAGAGAGAGTGAGGGGTCGGAGGGGGCAGCGGAGAGGGGGGTAGTGGAGAGAGAGAGAGAGAGAGAGAGAGAGAGAAGAGGAGGGGGGAGGGGGGGAGGAGAGAGAGAGGGAGGGAGAGAGAGAGAGAGGTTGGAGGGGGCAGGGGAGAGAGAGAGAGGAAGGTCAGGGGGGGCAGCGGAGAGAGAGAGAGAGAGAGAGAGAGAGAGAGAGAGAGAGAGAAAGGTGGAAGTTGGAGGGGGGCAGCGGAGAGAGAGAGAGAGAGGTGGAGGTCAGAGGGGGGCAGCAGAGAGAGAGAGAGAGAGGTGGAGGCGGAGGGAGAGAGAGAGAGAAGTGGAGGTTGGAGGGAGAGAGAGAGGGGGCATGGCCGCATGGAAGAGGGGGGTGGGGAGAGAGGGGGGAGGCCACATGGTAGAAAGGGGTTCAAGGAGAGAGAGAGAGAGAGAGCAAGGGCACGGAAGAGGGAGGGAGGGAGGAAGAGGAGGGTGAGGAGAGAGAGAGGGAGATCCCCGTTCTCTCACTCTCTTTCTCTCTATTTTAGTATAAAAATAATAATTTATAGTGTCATTACCTTGGGAATGCCACCTGTTCACCAACAGTTCTTCTATTCGCGAACCGTTCGCGAACATGTTCGTGTCCAAATTTTCCTGTTCGTGTTTGTGTTCGTGTTCATGTTCATTCGTTTGCATGTTCCCGAACGAACAAAAATTTTCTTCCCAGCCCTAATCGTTGGAAACTATGCAAATATGTACTTGTTATACGCAAGCTAGTGGGGAAGCACGACAGCGAGAATATGAGCACAATAGTGCTCCAAGCATTGGAAGACTTTAGGTTGAAGACAAAGGTCGGCAACATCCAGCCTGGCTGCATTTTGGTTCGTACTACCTTATTGCAAAACTAACCTTTTGATCATGCAGGTTGGATCTATCACTACAGAGAATGCGTTAAGTAATGGGCGGATGATAGCCCTGCTCGCGAAGGAACTCAAGCCAGTGAATGAACGTTTCACAGTGGACCGACACGTTCTGTGTGCTGCCACGTGCTGAACATCACTGTCCAGGTTGCATTGAAATTTTCACGTGTATCAGTGAACACACCTCTTCCTAAGACTGCAGAGAGATGCACAGCGGACGCAGCATATGATCCTGATTAAGACGTTGGAACAGATGATTTGGACGCCATGCGAGAGGCTGCGACAAGTCATGCAAAAATGGTCATTCATGATAGTGGCCATGTCCTGGGGACGCAATTTCCTGTCTTAGGCACTTAGTGACAAGCATCCAAGCATCAACACAACGACGACAGCAGTATGTAAAGACGTGCAAAGATATGCAGAAGAATCACAACCAAATCCCATTATACCGGCCAACGAGGTGGAATAGTACGCATGACATGTTGCATACCGCGTTGGAGAAGCGAAAAGTCATAGATTTTATGGCTTTAAAAATCTTGTCGGTAACAAATAAAGACATGAGACTCTCATGTGAAGAGTAGGAAATTTTGACCGACTTCCGTGACATTCTAGGGCCATTTTACAGGGTGACAAACTATGTTAGTGGCTCGAAGACAGTGAGAGTCATGGAAGTCATCCGCATCTTGAAGGCGCTGATGTGACATATCGACACAATCTTGCTCAAGTTTGATATGTCTACAATATTCACATCGGGAAGAAAGATGACCGATGCTCAAATTGCGTCCATCCATAAAGCTTGTGAGAGCATGAAGGGTAAGATGTTGAAATATGAGAAGATGATTTTAAAGAATCGTGAGACGACAACAGCAGAAATTCTTGGCCATTTCAACAAGGAAGAATCACTCAATCCTAGTGGCATTCAAGATACATTGGCTTTTGTCCACTAACTTATGCCCATGCAGGGTGACCAAGACATAATTGGTGACGAACCTGAGGATGATGACTGACTCACATAACTCATCGATGGCGTAGTGCCAGCTACGGAGAAAGAGCAACGAGTACCATCTCCAGCCAAGAAATTGGAGACGTATCTACAGTCAACGGAGAGGAAGGACACATAGACAGCACTGGGATGGCGGGCACACATAGGCGCACAAACCTACCCGCGACTTTCTACCCTTGCGCAAGAGTTTCTCTCAGTATGTGCAACCAGTGCCCCAGCAAAACATTTATTCTCCGCAAGACGTGCAGTCGTCACTTTCAAGCGGGCACATCTCAAGCTCCTAGTCACAATCAAGTGTTGGTTACGTGCCGAGAATGCTTAGCTGTGTGAAGGAGATAGTGTGAATGACTTTTCTAACGACGAAGACTAGTGTAAGTTATTACTTTTCAATTTTTTTGTCTTTATATACTTCTGCTAAAGGTAACTGTATTGGACAATTTTTTTGCAGCTATGGTGATCGTCGTCGAAAAATTGTTTGTTCCTTTCTTCTTGCCCGATTGATGTCTTTTGTCTTGATCCGAGAGCAGGTACCTTTTTTAAAAAACTAAGTTGCTTGAGTTCTTGACCGGTATATTGATATTCATTTTTTTAATCGAAATGTATATTGATCAACAAAGAAACTACCAGATAATAAAAAATGCAAACTCAGAACCATAAATCTTTCACCTAGGTCAAGAAGAAGAAAAAAATCCTCTTAATCCTATCTTGGATCTCTCTTTCCATAACTATCTCTATATGTTTAAAGAGAGGGTTTGGAAGAAAATGACATAGTTTGTAGAATGATTGGATAAGGGCATGACTCTAGTCTTATACTGTGTAAGCAGTGATTTGTGCATTTTTAATTTCAGTAGCTGAAGGAACTTTACGCCTCTGTCATTTTCTGTCTTTTGATCACGTGAACTTTCTTCTGATTCTCTTCACCTGCTTTGATCATATTCTACTTTATTTTATCTAAGACTTTTCTTCTCTCTCAAAATTCCTCTAAATTCTTTAGATCTCACCAATTTTGTTATGGTTCCAATTTAAATTCTTAAATATTTTTCATTTTCCCCTCTATTTGAACTTCTTTAAATCCATGTCACAAAATTTTCCATTCAACTTGTGTCTGAATATATCACTCCAAGGCTCTCTCTCTCCGTAAACCAACTTTTTTCGAGTCTCCCACTCTCCATAGACCAACCTTGCCTGAATCTTTCTATCCCCCTCTCTCTCTCACTCTCTCTCCATATTTGTCTTTCGTTTGTCCTTGTTTATCTCTCTATGAATGCACTACTCTTGTCCTTCTGAATCTCTATCTCAAGATCCTTCCCAACTTTAATCCGACACACTTTCTCTATCCCATTCTCGCCTATTTATCCAATTCATAGCTTTATTTATTTTTATCTCTGCAGCCGGTGAAATTTCTGCCCGCGCCATCAATCGTGCACTCCGATGTCATTAGTAATTCTCATGTGAGCATAAATAATAGTTGTTTTCTGATGTCATTACTTATTCTCCTGAGCGCATTAATATCTGTTGTATACATAACCAACGCCAAATCTCTCAGTTTTCATTTGCTACAGTTTCAAGTTCAGGAAAATATTTTTTCACAGAACTTCCTGTTTTTTTCACAGAAGTTCGGGAAAATCTCAATAAAAGGTGATGAACTTCCTTTTCTCTCTTAAGTGTACATATATTTTCAGGTAATTTGATTCTACGAAAAAAATGTTGAAAGTTTGAGTCTGGAGAAAAGCACTTTAAGAAATCAAAACAATAAAAATTATAGCAAATGGCCGACAACAAATTAATTACATTCACAAATTTTAGTCAATAAATTAATTATTAAAATGTATTAAAACATATGTCACCAAATCCTTAATTTTTTGTCAAAAAAGTAATTATTAAATTAATTATATTCATAATTTTCTGTCAATAAATTAAATATTAAAATGTATTAAACAAACATTATTAAATCCTTAAATTTTCCGTTAAGAGACTAATTATAATTATATTCATAATTTTTTGTCAAAAAATTAATTTCTAAAATGTATTCAAAAATATGTCACTAACTCCTTAATCCAAGCGTCAAGAAATTATTTATTAAATTAATTATATTCATAATTTATCATCATTCATTTAATTTCTAAAATGTATTTAAAAATACGTCACTAAATCCTTAATCTTTCCATCAATAAATTAAATATTAAATTAATTGTATTCGTAACTTTTCGCCATTCATTTAATCACTGAAGTGTATTTAAAAAGCGTCACGTAATCCTTAATTTTTCCGCCAAGAAATTAATTATATTCATAATATTCCATCAATAATTAATTATTAAACTATATTTAAAGAAACTTAATTAAATCCTTCATTTTTCCTTCAAGAAATTATTTATGAAATTAATTTTATTAACAGTTTTCTGTCAATAAATTGATCATCAAAATTTATTCAAACGGATGTCACTAAATCCTTAATTTTTCTGACAATAAATTATTTCTTAAATTAAATATATTCATAATTTTCCGTAAATAAATTATTTATTAAAATGTATTAAAAAATCGCCATGGCCGTCTTCCGTGACGACTGTTCCGTCACGTCACGCATCCAGGGCATCCGATCACCGTCATGTCACTGTCACACCATCTTCGTCAACCATCACCGTTACCGTCACCAGCCCTGAAAACTGTCACCGTCACAGTCAGGTCATCCGTCACGTGTCCGTCACCGTGACGCGTGACGTGATGGATGACGCTTGCCGTTCCCTAGAGAGAGAGAGAGAGAGAATGGGAGAGAGAACGTGCGACAGAGAGTGAACGGGAGAAAGAGAGAGAGAGAGAGAGAGAGAGAGCAGAGAGAGGGAGAGAGCCTGTGACAGAGAGGGAACGAGAGAGAGAGAGAGAGAGAGAGAGAGAGCGGGAGAGAGAGCGTGCGAGAGAGAGGGAGCGAGAGAGAGAGAGAGAGAGAGAGAGAGAGAGAGAGAGAGAGAGAGCGGAGAGAGAGAGAGCCTGTGACAGAGAGGGAACGAGAGAGAGAGAGAGAGAGAACGGGAGAGAGAGAGCGTGCGACAGAGAGGGAACGAGAGAGAGAGAGAGAGAGAGAGAGAGAGAGAGAGAGAACGGGAGAGAGAGAGAGAGAACGGGCATGAGAGGGAGAGAGCGTGCGAGAAAGAGCACGAGAGAAAGCGAGAGACAGAGGGAGAGAGAAAGCAAGGGAGCCAGAGGGAGAGAGAGGAGGGGTACACAACCAGGCAGGGGTGGGGGAGAGGGGAACACGATCTGTGGGGGAGGGGGAAATATTGGATGATATTTTTTTTCAATCCAGTCCCAGTCCGCTTTGACCCTCGGATCAGACCCGACCGACAAACCAGTCCACCCTAAAATGGTGGACCCGCGGTCCATGTTCGGTTCGGTCCAACCGGTCTTCAGTCCAAAATGTCAAAGCCTAGTTATGATTGCACAGACTCAACGTGAAAATGAGACATCAAAACCTTTCGAAAATGGCCCCCCAAGTCTCAGAGTTTTGATTAGTCATCAAAATGGTGGTATTAGCCACGGCAAATTATTACAAATCTTTGATACTCAGCAGAGAAAGGCCTTCAAAGTTGGAGAACAAGGTCGACGGATGAATGTTATGAGAACTTTTCGCCAATCCCTTATCAGAAAATTGAAGCAGCCATTCCATAATACATATGTCCCTAATCAGCACCATTAGGTGTAGCCAAATTTTATGAAGCCAGAGGGGTGATGGAGAACATAATGAAAAATTGAGCTTAATATCATATCCCAAAGCCCAAGATATAAAAATGATAGGTACATGAAAGAAATATTAGGGAGGCATTTTATGTAATGCATCAATCGATGATGAAACGGGCTTTAGAGCTCACTGTAGTTGCGCCATACTGCACGAAACTCCTCCCGGAAAGTGTTCAAGCGCGCTTTGAGATTTGGTGTTCTAAAACTAGCGTGGAACAACATCGCTGCAGATATTGTAAAAGAGTTGGAACAATCAAAATTCAATTATATTATGTATAATTAAGCAAAAGTAGATGCTGGAGAGAGTAAGTTCCACAATTACCAATTAGGCCAATCAGAAGCGAAAGCAAGACAGTCAACAACCTGCAGGAGGTGATCCACAAGATGCAGCTCGCTGAAAATAAGCGTTGAATACAAGTTAATCATTCGGTTATTCTTTCAATAAAATTCAGAAAATAGATTGTTGATGAAGGTTATACCCACAGAGAATATCAGCACAAATATCCACCGCGGCTGGCCACAAATATGAATTGATCTTTTCACAGATTGCCTTCCACGAATGACAGGCCTGTATTTCATGGCCTCAGCTATTGTTTTCCAACAAAGGGTGAATATAAACGAAAGGAATATCTAAATCTACTCACGCAACAGGTGGTCTCAGCTTTGCAGCTAAGTGTGGAGAAATTTGCCTTACAGCCCTAGTTACCCTTTCGTTGAATGTGACTGCAAAGCTGAGCTTCAAGAACACAGGAAATCGATGAAGCAAACAATAAATCTGAAGGCCGAGAAAAGATAGGCTATCAATCCACAAAAGGAGTCCCCAAAGTGAAGAGATGCTCATAAAAATCGTTAGAAAATATTAAACGATACACTAGCAAAAACCATTAGCTAATGCTAAGAAAGAAAATATGCTCATGAATTCCTAAGCAGGAATGATCAGCCCTTGAATAACAACAGATCTTTCTTTGAATAAAGAAAATACATCAATCCCATTTCCCACACCGATGAAACCGGATTGGGATTTAGAAAGAAGAAGAAAAGAAGAAAAATATGAGAGAAATGATACCCTCAATATTGCGTCGGGTGAGGATTCTCACCTGTCATTCAGAAACGCAATGCTGAATCCCGTCAAGATGGCTGCAAGTATAGCTAATGGTTTGCGAAGAAATCCCATACCTATCAAAGGAAATATCATGTTCATTTCCATGGAGTGCAACATAGCATCAATAAATAAATTAATCATTTCTGAGATATATACACTCACTGACCAAGGATGAACACAATCATGATGAAGTAATTTGTCCGGTAACTGCAAAAAAAAAGGAAAAACTCAAGCACTATAAAGATCTCTTATCATAAATGTCATAATTCTAAAATTGAATTCCCATACAGAGAGGACGATAAAATTGATCGCAGGTAATTGCAGAAACAGACGAAAAACCACATCTCGTTGAAATTACAGGAAGAAGACGACCCCCGTCAAACTGCACTCGAAGAAAATATTGAAAAATGTCGGACAGAAAATATTTCGATCAATCCGCATATTTCAAGTACATCTAAACATTTTGAGCATCGCCCGACGACCACAATTCCATGGAGAGACGATCGATATCAGTGCACGATCCATCGAATACGAGTCATATAAATATCTTAAAAAAAAATTGAAAAAATGTGTTTTGATCATCCGGTGGAGAAAATCTTACTAGTAGAGATTACATTTCACGCGACTGTTCCACTTGGCGTAAGATCGAGGGAAAGTGAAACGATGAAAGAATTCAGAAACGGGCCGAGGTGGCGACGTCCAATCCACCTCCTGAAGAGCATCCACGAGGTCCTCCGTCGTCACGTTTCCCCAATCCATCGTTGGCAATTCTCTTCGCCGCTTCTCGTTCCTTCTCTCCGCGGCCTACCCGAGGAAGAACCGAAGAAGAAGAAGGCCAAAATATTTCGTTTGTCCTCGTAAGGAAAGGTTCATCGGCCATTTAAAATGTTTTGAGGGTCCTTCTTCGGGGCTGAGGCCCACGGGCCACCTTCCACGTGCCCACTCACTAACTGGATAAAGCCCAATTTGGATGGCCCGCTATCATCATCTCTCTCTCTTCTCTCTCTCTGTCTCTCTCTCTTCTCTATCTTTATCTCTCTCTCTCTTCTCTCTCTCTTCTCTCTCTTCTTTCTCTCTTATCTCTCTCCTCTCTCTCTCTAATATCTCTCTTCTCTCTCTTATTTCTCTCTTATCTCTCTCCTCTCTCTCTAATCTCTCTCTTCTCTATCTCTCTCTCTTCTCTAAATGAAAAATTAAATTAAATTAATGAAAATCGATCCAATGGCTCAGATTGGCCAATTTTCGTTTATTAATAACTTTTGATCCTGAAGTCAGATTGAGGTCATTTTTTATGGATTTGCTCGTCTTGACCTCCTTTTTTTATTTTTATGATTGGATCACTCAAATCAAGCCTACATTTATGGATAAAAAATAAATACTGATTGGGTAAATTGTAATTTTTACTAATTAGCATAAGTATAAAAATAGATTTTTGAGTTGAGGAGGTCATTCTGGTAGGGGATCTTTCACGGCTGCAAGACAAAGAGGAGCTACATCCTGGATCAACCCTATTTGGTACTTTTTACTTCATTGTATTTGAATTTTACTGTAATTTGGGATTAATTATTAGTGAAATTCTTGATTATTCTTCTTGATCTTGGTCTGAATTTCTAAATCGCTAGACTTGAGTGAAATGTATAAGTCCTTACTAGGATTAAGAGGAGTGAGCATTGAATTGATCTAACTATTCCAATTGGAAATTAAGAACAAAAAAATTATAAAAAGATTGATTTCTAGGAAGATTTGAATGTGTTTATGAGATAGTAGTTAGTGAATTTGGATTCCCGATTTCCCCAAAACAAAAAAAAACAAATTTTCTTCTTAATCTCTTTACTTGACCCTTTGATTATATTAAATGGATCAAATAAGTCAATTTAGAGATCCCTAATTGTTATAGTCTTCACATCTCTTCTACCCTCCTTTCTGATGCAACACGGACGGCCGGGATCGACGACGTGCGTTGCACCACAGGGCGACGAAGAGTAACACGTAGTTTGACGGGGAATGCAGGATGTATGTTTATGAAGAAAATAACGAGAAGTACGGCAGTAACTGAAATAGGTCGGTGCACTTAAAGAGTTCCGTACGGGTCACGTACGATCCGACTCCCACTGACCCAATAGATCAATCGATGGACACCGGGTTGGAGGGCATCCTCGATCCAACTACCTATCCCGGAAACGAGGGTGGTGGGCAGGGAAAACAAGAAGAGTTTCGACCCCAGAACACGGTATGCGGGTAAGACGAAGGTGTGGTCCGAAGGTAAAGCACGTGAATAAAGTATTGCAAGAAATAATGACGCGCGAGATGGGGACAGCGGCGTGATCTGCGGACGGGAGTCCGGTAGTCGCGGTGGTCGAAGCCGAGTTTTGATTGGCGTAGCGGACCCGATCGGCGGGGCGAGGAGTCGAGCTGGGGCGGGGCTGTCTGTGGCGCGAGAACGCCGAGCAGGCACGACTGGCGACGGACGACGGGCAGGCGCGCCAGTAGCGTCAACAGCGGATGGCGGCAGCCGAGGGGCTCTGCGACGCTGAAGTGAGCGCCGAGTAAGTGCAATCGGCGGCGGAGGCGGCCGTGCACGTCGGGCAGCGAGGCTAGTGGGCGGTGGCCGGCGCGGCGTCTGGCAGTGCTGAAGAGGGCGTCGGGCGGGCGCGCCCGACGGTGTCAGGCGGGTGGACGCACTGAGTACCCGCACCCGGTGGGTGGCGGCGGCCGTTGCACTCAGTGGCGCCGAAGAGGGAACCGAACGGGCGCGTTGGCTGCAAGTGGCGGGCTGGCGGCACCAGGTGTCGATGCCCGGCGGGCGGCGGTCGGCGACGTGTCCGGTGGCGCCGAAGGGGGGTCGTCAAGCGAGCGCGTCCGGCGGCTGGAAGCGGGTGGGCAGGGCCGGCAAAGGCGGCTGCGAGCGGCTGACGGCGACCAAGTTGGGGGCAAAGTCGGCGGACGTCGTGGGGCAGCGACGGTGTCGGCCACGGCGAGCGGCGGCGGCGGCAGCACCGGCGACGGCGGCGGCAGCACCGGCGACGGCGGCGGCGGCGGCGTCGGCGGCTGAAGGCCGAAGCCCTAATGCCTCTTGGATGGACGAAACTGCCCCTTCGAAAAGGCATTTTTACCTTCGATGCCCCCACTTAAATCCGAGTCACACTGAGTTAACTCAGTGTGACTCGCTGGACTTAAATCCGGGTTGGACTGAGTTGACTCAGCGCCCGAAATCGGTCAGGCGCGCTGAGTCAACTCAGCGTCTAACCCGGCTAGACCGTGCCCCGCGCCTAGGTCGTTGGCGGCGCCGGCGGCGGGCAGGACAGGCAGAGCGGCGGCCTGGCAGCCTGAAGGGCACCCTGTCGGGCATCGGGGAAGGTTCTGCAGGCCGTCAACGGGCGGTCGGCTGGCCGGAAGCTTGGTTCCGGCGTCGGTCAGCGGCAGGCGACCGAAAAGGCAGACGACAAGCAACGATGACCAAAGACGAGGTGCGGCGTTGGATGCTCTGAACGGTGACGGAGATGGACGAGGGTGACGACAGTGGCGGTCTGCAGGCGATGACGGCGGGCGCTCTCTCCCCCTCTTCAAGGAAACTCCCTGCTAGCAACTATGAAAACTAGTTCATCTTCAAAAATTATCCTCCTTCCTCTAGGGCTTCTCTTCTCCCTTTATAGTGGGAGAGAGGGAACCCTAGCGGAGGCCCGTGATTAGGGACAACCCCCTAATCGGGCCGTAAATGACAGTTTGGAGTACGACGGAAGGGCCAAAACACGGAGACCCTCCCCAAACAAAACACAACGAAAAAAGTTCAGAAAGCACAAGGAAAATAGAATTGTTGACGCCTTCTCGTCACGCCATGTACTTGAACTCCGGGTTCTTCTCGTCAGCTCGAGTTTCGCGACGTGGCTACTGACGTGCTGGCGCGGGTTGACTCGGTGCTTCCGGTTGCGGATGGTCTCCCGTCACTTTCTAAAGTCTTCATCTAATTAGGGTGATTTGATCTTCATTGAAGATTAAATTAATCCTAATTAGAGTCAAATTATTCATGTAGATCACAATTGAACTACCTTAATAGCTTCCCTTGGAAGATACCTATATTTATCATCATACATCTTAAGTTAAGGTTTTATTAATTTTATTGTATAAGCTAAAATCAACAAAGATAAGGCATAATAAAGTGCATAATTCACCCTAATTTTTGGCTTATCACGCTCTCTCTAACCTGCTCCATCCCATGCTGTGTCACTATCTCACTCTCTCCCTCTCTCCCTCTCATATTGTCTCCATCTTGCTCTATCTCAATCTCATTATTTCACGCTCCTCTCTTTCTCACTCTCTCTCCTTTTCTCCCTCTTACTCTCTTACTCTCTCTTCATATCTCATTCTCGCTCTTTTACTATATACTTATATTCCTCTTACTCTCCCTCTCCCTCTCTCATTCTCTCCCCCTCTTACTCTTTTTCTCTCTCTCTCCCTCTCTCATTTTCACACTCTTTTACTATTGACTTGTATTCCTCTCAATCTCTCTCTCTCACTCTCTCAATATCGAACTCCGGCACTAGAGGCGACATTCAGATGAAGTCTAGTTAGATGCAGTGAGATGCCCAAGTGAACTTGATGTTGACTTTCATATTGACTAGTCAACATGACTGACCAAGACCACGGCTGAGACAGGACTAAACTTCAGGTTTTCGCTAAAATCTGACCGAGATCAGAATGTGTCCTTCCCTACCCTCTCCTCTCTCTCTCTCTTCTCTCTCACTCTCTCTATCTATCTATATCTCCATCTCTTTCTCTCTCTCACACACACACACTCAATCTATCTATATCTCCATCTCTCTCTCTCACACCATCTACCCATCTCTCCTCTCTATATGTCTATCAATCTCTCTCTCTCTAAATCTATCTAATCTCTCTCTAGGTATGTGTCATTCCAACTGTTGAATTAAGAATCTAACAATTCAAAGTTGAGACACCCTTCGTGAAATTTTATTAATTCTAGAGACTGACAAATGACAATTGATGGTTATGGACAGATGGGACTGAATGACTACCTGTTCAATCCTTAGTCCCCTAAGATTCGTTGTAGTCTAACACTTCACCCATCTGCATTTTGTCATCATCACCATGCTGACATCAGTCCCAAAGGATTCTTTGTATGCTCAAAAGATTTGCTGTATTCTCAGTTATTCCTTCCACATCTCATCGTTGTCTCCATGGCATCACCAATTCTTCATCATTTCTAGATGATTTATTGTATTCCTGACCATTTATACTTTCACATTTCATCATGGTTGACGTGGAATCGTTAGTCCCTGCTGATTGTTATGGTCTTGACCATCGATCCATTCACACTTCATCATTGTTACCATGCAATCTTTCGTCCCCGAGGATCAGTTATCTAGACCATTCATTCGTGCGCATTTCATTATCATCATTCTTTTATCAGTCTCCTGAAGATTCATTATAGTCTCAGCCATAAGATAAATCATCAGACCTTCCACGTAGTCCTTCCACATTTCATTATCAAGATTCTTTATAGTCTCAGCCATAAGATAATTCATTTCTTATTATCTAGACCTTCCACATTTCATCATCGTCATCATTCAACCATAAGATAAATTATAGTCTCAGCCATGCTTAAATCAAGATTTCGTCATCATGGCCATTAAATCATCAGTCCTAAAAAAAATTTGTTGTAGTTTAGACTGTTCATCCATCCATATCAGTGTCACCATTCCATCATTAACCAAATTGGATTCACTATAGTCTCTTCTCTTCTTTCTCTCCCCATCATCCATTTCATTTTCCATCATTCATCATCTCAAAAAAAATGACTGACGATTAATGATACAAACGACTCGACAAAGACATCAATCCACCAGCGTCAACTGGTGGTATGCCATGGTATGGTGTACCGTCCAATTGGGCCAGATCAGGTCCTGTGGTCAGAGTGGATGAGAACCAGAAATTAGTTATTATTTCTAATATATTTTTTAGCATTTTTCCACAATTCAACCCCCTTCCAGCTCGCACTCCAGCCTCCTGCTAATGTACTTCCCTGATTAGGGGAAGATAGATCCTTTATGTTTTAGCATTAGGAAACACTTAGACTGGATTATGACATCGGCATCAGAAAAAAAGTAAATTTCCAGAAATTCACTCTTTTAGGTTGTAGTTCTGAGATGACACCCCAGCAATGCTACATCTATGACTGCGACATTCAATGGAACTCAATGGAACTAACCCCAGTAATTTTTATAATTTTGATTTTTCATCTTTGACTATGACATTATGTTGGGGATTTGTCAACCCCCCCACAGCAGGAATGCGGGAGAGGGGGGCTTGACTAGTCAAAACCCCTCTTTGAGAGAGGGCATCGGAATCGAGGAGCGCCCTCCTCTCTTCTTGTCCTTTTGTGAGGAAATGGCCCATTTCGGGCCCATTTCTCTCTTATTTAAAGGGGTGTTCATCCCCCTTGAACCCTAGTCCAAACTAAAGCCGTCAAGGGTTTTTCTGTTGTTTATTATTCTTGTCTCTTCCTCTCTCTCTCTCTCCCTTGTTTATTGTCTACATCACTCCTCGGTGGTTACTCCCTTGGCTTAGGGAGTTCAAGCAGGAGTTGGTCAACTGCACCACACAAGAAGCCAGTGGCCTGCACCGAGAGCCTTGGACGTTGGCGTCACGCCCCGACGTAAATAGGTTCTTATTATCCGTTGCTATACACAGACATATTTATCTTGTCTGAGCTGATTCCGCATTTTTTCCGTAGCATCTTGGGGTTTTGATTTATTCCATCCGATCATTTTCTTCAACACATTAACTAGTCAACAGGACTAGACAGGGACCAGAGAAGACCTGACAATAATCTGACAAAACATTTTATAAGGTTTAGATCTTTGATAAAAGCCTAGACGGGATCGGAACCAAGAGAGGGTCCGATAAAGACGGCGGGTCTGGTGGGCCCGTTGGGTCTTAGGGATTGGATATGAGGATCCGCAGGGGGGGAGCGGATGCCGCGGTTCGAGGCCGAAGCAGGAGGCGCCACGTGGCACTTGCGCCATCTTCCCAACGGCCGAGGGAGGAGAGGCTCTACTCGAAGTACAACAGTAGCAGAAGCGGCGGCGGCGGCCATGGATGCAACTCGGAGCTTCGTCAAGGACGTGAAGCGTGTGATAATCAAGGTCCGATCGAATCTCTTCGTTTCGCATTCCGCGTTTGGATTTGTTTTTTGCTTATCGAAGTTTCCGAAGATCTGTTGCAAGATTTGAGCATGGCGTGAGTTTTGCGTTGTTGCGAGCTGTTCTGATTTGGGTCGCTGTTTTACTCGTATTCTCGTTTGGTTTGCAGTCGAATCATCGTTATTTGATGTTTTCGGCGCGTGATATCAAGGTCCGATCGAATCTCTTCGTTTCGCATTTCGTGTTTGGATTTGTTCTTTGTTTATCGAAGTTTCCGTAAATCTGTTGCAAGAGCGAGCATGGTTTGAGTTTTTGCATTGTTGCGAGCTGTTCTGATTTTGGGTCGCTGTTTTACTCGTATTCTCGTTTGGTTTGCTGTCGAATCATCGTTATTTGATGTTTTCGGCGCGTGATAACCAAGGTCCGATCGAATCTCATCGTTTCGCATTCCGTGTTAGGATTTGTTTTCGTTTATCGGAGTTTCCGAAGATCTGTTGCAAGAGTGAGCATGGTGTGAGTTTTTGCATTGTGGCGAGCTGTTTGTGATTTCGCTCGCTGTTTTACACGTCACTTTCGATAAAATTTCGTCGTTTTATCTATAGTAATCGGTAAATTTTGCGCATTTATTTCTAACATAATGCCCGCAACACGCTTGGTTAAGATGACGTTTGACATCTTAAAAGGGTTTTTTCTTGATTGCGTGTAGGTCGGAACGGCCGTCGTTACAAGATCAGACGGTAGGTTGGCACTCGGAAGAATAGGATGTCTCTGTGAGCAGGTTCGTAAAGCTTGTTGATCTAACTTCTTTGAGTAGCTAGTTGAAGCTTACGGTTTTTATATCTTCTTTAGATCAAAGAGCTGAACTATCAAGGCTTCGAGGTCATTCTGGTAACATCAGGGGCTGTCGGGGTTGGCCGCCAAAGGCTCAGATATAGAAGATTAGTTCACAGCAGGTTCTTTTCTGAACCACTGTATCATTCTTCTGTTTGCCATTTTATACCCCTTGTGTCTGTGATGTGCTTTGATGATGACAAACAATGACATTGCCCTTAAGTACTGTTGATTTCTTGAATTATCTTAGAAAAAGAAACGGGTTTTTTGAAATTTTATTCTAATATCGTTTGTGGATTCATTTGTTTTGAAAATTAGAGCATAACTGGGTGAAATTTCGTTGTAGTTTTATTTGAGACTTCTTTAGACTAGAAACCCGCATTTTTTTCTGGTTGTCCCGGCCGTCTCATTTATCTTCTCAATCGTTATCCTTCCTCTTGGTTTCCTGATTACCGCCTTCTAATCTTTCACCTTTTTTATTCATTCATTGCTTTCCGGATTCGGTGCTTCGGAATATCCCCTTGTGATACAATTGGAGCGATTGGACGACTCTGTATAATTTAAAATCATTCTCATGGCACAAGTTTATGACTTTGGTCAAATCTTGCACCAGTATTTTTATGCTTCTCAAGTTTTAATAATTAATAAACCGAAGTGTAGATTTTTCTTTCTAATTAATAGCTCTCAGAATTGTGAAGAGTATAAGTTGAGTTCATTAAAACTTCCGCTGAACCTATGTAATTAGGGGTCAAAGGTAGGTGTCGTGTACTTAAGAGAACAAGGATATCCCAAGTTGTAGAAAAAATTTAAAATTACTTTTGAAGTTTTTTCAAAAAGAAAACCTTTGTAGCAATTAATGTTTTATGCCGAACAACACTGGGCGCTAACAATTGGTGATAAGCGTTACATATCATTAATTTCGTTTGGCGATGCTAGTTGTTTATTAAATGGACTTAAATGATTTGCGAAATTCAAAATCAGTGGAAATTTCCTGAATCAATATGCTTGATGTGTTCTTGACACTTGGTATTGGTTACAGCTTTGCAGATCTTCAGAGGCCACAACTAGAGCTCGATGGAAAAGCCTGTGCAGCAGTCGGTCAAAGTGGCCTTATGGCATTGTACGAGGCCTTGTTCGGCCAGGTGAGTCTAGCTGCTTCACTCTAATTTTTGTGCTTCTACTGTCAATGTCTGTCACATTTTTCTTTATTTATTATTACTTTTAATGAATTTTTGGGGCAGCTGGACATGGCATCATCGCAGCTCCTTGTCACCGACAAGGATTTTGAGGATACAAGCTTCAGGATGCAGCTATCTGAGACTGTGAAGTCTTTGCTTGGTCTGAAGGTCATACCAATTTTCAATGAAAATGATGCAATCAGCACTAGACGAGCTCCTTATGAGGTAATCTGTCTTGCATTAGGTGTGAAATTCATTCAGGTATTATAATCGTGCATTGTAATCTCAAGCTGTACGTTTATGTAGGATTCATCTGGTATATTCTGGGATAATGACAGCTTGGCTGGTCTCCTTGCCTTGGAACTAAAGGCAGATTTGCTTCTTCTTCTGAGTGATGTGGAAGGGCTGTACAGCGGTCCTCCAAGTGAGCCCGGTTCTAAAATCATACACACATACATTAAAGAAATCCATCAGAGCAAAATTACTTTTGGGGACAAGTCTCGTGTGGGCAGAGGGGGTATGACTGCAAAGGTCAAAGCAGCTGTTTATGCGGCGTCAGCTGGCATACCAGTTGTCATTTCTAGGTCTCTTTCTCTCTCTTTCTCTCTCTTTCTCTCTCTCTTGATTGATCTCTATATCTCTACCACTCTCTTTATCTCTCTCAATATGTATATGTCTGTCTATCTAGCTATCTACGTATATTTTGATCTTTATCTTTGTTTGCCTCTCTCAATATGTTTATCTCTCTCTTTCAATCTCTCTATCTCTTTATGGATCCTTCAAAAGTCACTTGCATATAATTACTTTCTGATTAACGCTGATTCTAAAAGATGATAATTTATACCTCAATAACAATGAAGCATGATTATGTTCAGAAGAACATATGTCCTCTTGTTTTAACATTGCATTTATTTCCTTCTGGTCTTTGGGATTTATTCCGAACTTTTGTGGTTCTAAGGAGAGTGACTTGTTTATGAATCATTACTTTAGCGGGTTCGCTACGGATGGCATCTTAAAAGTTCTCAAAGGGGAGTGCGTTGGTACTCTTTTCCATCGGAATGCAGAAAAATTGTGTTCTATCAAAGAATCAGGCGCTCGGGAGATGGCAGTTTCTGCCCGTGAATGTTCTAGACGCTTCCAGGTTGGCTAAAGGAATTAATTTGACAGAAATCACTTTTATGCAGTGACTGACTACTTCTCACTCTTTTCCTGGTGCCTCATTTATTTGCAGAATTTATCATCCGAAGAACGTAATAAGATTTTACTTGATGTTGCTAATGCGCTGGAGGCAAATGTGGAGTTAATCATAACAGAGAATGAAGCTGATATCGCCGCCGCTAAGCTGGCTGGATATGAAAAAGCGTTGGTCTCTCGACTCACTTTAACAGCAGGAAAGGCAAGTATTCAGCTGGATGATATTGTAATTATCAGGGTGTTTTAGGGTTCCGCCTGCCTATAAAGGTAGATGAAAGCCTGCTTTATAAGTTGATTTGGTTTTCCATTGGAGGCAGAATAAGGTGCAAAACAAACTCAATTAAGATAGGAGATTTTCATCTACCTTTATTGGCAGACGGAACCTTACGAAAATTACACAAAAAACCTTAATAGTTATAAAATAGATGATCATGATTTAATGTGCGAGACTTATTTTGGGTTAATATCTTCCGTCAATTTGAACTTCTGTTAATCTTACTGTAACGCTGATGGGGACCATAATTTTTGGAATTAAGGACGCTTGCCTCTTATTACACAGATATCAAGCTTGGCAAAATCTATCGGCGTGCTTGCCAACATGGAAGAACCAATCGGACGAGTCTTGAAACGAACAGAGGTAAGACCATCGGAAGTGTCTTCGTATACACATGGAAATGAAGAAAAATGAATCTTTCTGCCCGTGAAAGATGTATTAATCGTGATATATGATCTTAGTCTCCTTGCATGTTGGTAACGTGAATATATAGATCAAGCCATACATGATCTTCGTCTGTTGATTATTTCACTGTTGCCTTCAGCTTGCTGATGGACTGATATTGGAGAAAACATCTAGCCCTTTGGGTGTCCTGTTGATTGTTTTTGAGTCCCGGCCTGATGCCCTGGTTCAGATCGCCTCTTTAGCACTTCGTAGTGGTAACGGGCTTCTTCTCAAAGGTGGTAAAGAGGCAGCAAGGTCTAACGCAATCCTGCATAAGGTTCAAATTTAAATGCGCCTTTCCCTTCTTTTCTTTGTTAAATGCGTCGTTCTCTTATTTTATGTAACGAAGCAATTTTAGCTGGTGCAGTTAGGGATGCCCGGATTTTAGATCAGATCGATTGAATTAACTGGTCAATCCAATCCCAATCTATGGATTCTTTTTATTTTTGTCAAAAGGTTCGCAATCATGTACCAGACCTGATCAATCGGTCGATAAGGATTTAAATCGATCATAATAGATTGATGATCAATCTGTTCGATCAATCATATGATCGCATGGATCAGTCGACTTGGCCTGTTGGATAATATCAAGTTTTGAACCAATCCAATCACCACCCCTGGGCGCTGTGTGGTTTACAATTCTCTTACAAGAAAGCTGTTTATATTTTGAACAGGTAATTACGGGAGCAATCCCGGAAGCAGTTGGTGGGAAGCTTATCGGACTTATCACCTCAAGAGATGAGATTCCAGATCTGCTGAAAGTAAAGAGTTGACCCTCGCAACTCCCTGAGTCTCTTCGAAAATGATTTTACATGAATGTCATCTTGATGAGCTTTATTTATCAGCTTGACGATGTGATAGACCTCGTGATTCCAAGAGGAAGCAACAAGCTTGTTTCTCAGATCAAAGAAAGCACAAAGATTCCTGTCCTTGGTCACGCCGGTAAGATTAAAATAAATCTTGTTTCTTTTTACATGTATTTTTAAACGACTGACATTGGGCTTACCCATGTCCTTCCCAGATGGTATTTGTCATGTTTACGTTGATAAGTCTGCTAATATGGAATTGACAAGGCTAATTGTCTTGGATTCGAAAATAGATTATCCTGCCGCCTGCAATGCTATGGTATCGGATCCGTTTTCTGGTTATTAAATTGGGTTCTGCTGTATTTCTACCTGCTAATGACATTCTTTTCTTTCGGATGTTTCTTGTAGGAAACGCTTCTTGTGCACAAGGATCTCGTGAATGAAGGACAACTCAATGACCTAGTTATGGCTCTGAAAACTGAGGGTAAGATGCTCAATTTAAGCCTCATTTTCGACTCAAATATAGTCAGATAGTTTAGTGTTCCGTTCCAATAAGTCTGGTTACATTCTAAAAAAGGTTTTGAATTGTATTTCCGGGCATTTTCTCTTTGTTTCCCGTTCTTTCATCAGTATTTTGCTTAGCTGAGCGTCAATCATCTACTTTCAGATGAGCCAGACCATATTGTTAAAAAAAAAATTGGAATTGTATTTGTTGAAGTGCAACATCCTGTTTAAAGATGATAAGTAGTGGCTTTGGTATCAGCTAAAGTGCGTGAATCCAGCAGTATTTCCGAGCATTTTTTATCTGGGCGTGGACCATCTTACTTCTAATAAGTCTGATTAAATTATAAAATAATTGTATTCCCGGGGATTTTTTATGGGTACTTACATAGCGGGACGTTGACCATCTTCCTTTCCTTAAGTCTGATTTAATTGTAAAAAATGTTTCTGGGTATTTTCTCTTTTTTATTGGTAT
Source organism: Wolffia australiana (assembly GCF_029677425.1). Lineage (NCBI taxonomy): Eukaryota > Viridiplantae > Streptophyta > Magnoliopsida > Alismatales > Araceae > Wolffia > Wolffia australiana. The sequence continues at coordinate 1,083,508 of NC_135853.1, forward strand.
TTTCTTAGCTGATCCTCGACCATCCAATGATTCCTCTTAATATTGTAAAGATGTTTGAATCGTACTTCCAGGCATTTTCTCTTTTTTATTTACATTATCTAGTCTTAGCGTTGACCTACTGCTTTGCGATGCATCTCATTATATTGATAAAAAAATAGAACCTCTTTTCCTGGCATTTTCTGTTTTTTATGGGTATTTTATTTTATTAAGGAGTTACACTCTACGGAGGACCCAGAGCCAGCTCTGAGCTGGACCTTCCTCCAGCCGCAACTCTTCATCTTGAGTATAATTCCATGGCCTGCACTGTTGAGATTGTAGACGATGTTGCTGCTGCAATCGATCACATACATACCCACGGAAGGTTTTGATCAAAATTATATTTTATTAATTTATTAAGTTTTTTCTCTTTTACTATAATTCATGAGTACCATTTTTACAGCGCCCACACTGACTGCATTGTCGCAGAGGATGGGGAGGTCGCAGAGATGTTCCTCCGTGGCGTTGACAGGTTGCTTGGATTTCTTTAATTTTGAAGTTCGCCCGTTTTGATTGTTCACTAATTCTTATTAATTAACCCATAGATTCGGAAACGGACAGAGTAGTCATATATCTTTGACATACAGGAGAAAACAAGCACTACATTATTCTTTGATTCGACACTAGAAAAAAGAATTTCCTTTTTATTGTTCTTGTGTGGAACCGAAGCATATAAAGGATATAGATGAAATCCCTTTTAAGAGTTTGTCTTCTCCACAGTGCGGCGGTGTTCCACAACGCAAGTACCCGCTTCTGCGATGGAGCGCGATTTGGGCTCGGGGCAGAGGTTGACTCCAATAGCATTATGCCACCTTTGACCATTGTTTTCTTATTTTTTCCAGTTTTCTCACGTTTTTATCTTTTTTTTTGTATTGTGGATGAGAAGGTGGGTATTAGCACGGGGAGGATTCATGCAAGGGGCCCAGTTGGGGTGGAGGGTTTGTTGACGACGCGATGGTAATTTCTTGTGGACTGTCTGTGAACTATTTTGGATTCGATCATATGGTTGTGTCTATACATTGGAAATAAATGTAATGAAATGCAGGATATTGAGAGGCCATGGGCAGGTCGTGGCGGGTGATAAGGGGGTTGTCTACACTCACAAAGAGCTTCTGTAGTGGTATTAGTAATCTCTCTCCCTTCCTCTCTCCCTCTCATTGTCTCTGTGTCTTCCGCTGTCTCCCCCTGTCTAAATATATCTATCTTTATCTCTCTATCTATTGTTCTATTTATTTGGTTATCCATCTTTCTTTCTTTCTTTCTTTTTTATCTATCTACTGATCTATTTAATTAGTTATCCATCTTTCTTTCTTTCGATCTATCTATCTATCTATTGATCTATTCATCTGTCTGTCCTTGTATATATCTATTGATCTACCTCTCTGTCTATAGAGAGCGATATCTATCTTGATCTCTATATATCTCCCTCAGTCTTCCTATGTTTTGTCTTTCAATAT